>NC_136524.1:14462056-14849556 GCF_053919585.1 Euprymna scolopes | reverse complement strand
ATTATAAATGTAGGTTCAAACTCTTCCACCAATTTCGGGTCTAAATACTTGAAATTATAAATGTAGGTTCAAACTCTTCCACCAATTTCGGGTCTAAATACTTGAAATTGTAAATGTAGGTTCAAACTCTTCCTCCAATTTTTGGTCTAAATACTTGAAATTGTAAATGTAGGTTCAAACTCTTCCACCAATTTCGGGTCTAAATACTTGAAATTATAAATGTAGGTTCAAACTCTTCCACCAATTTCGGGTCTAAATACTTGAAATTGTAAATGTAGGTTCAAACTCTTCCACCAATTTTTGGTCTAAATACTTGAAATTGTAAATGTAGGTTCAAACTCTTCCACCAATTTCGGGTCTAAATACTTGAAATTGTAAATGTAGGTTCAAACTCTTCCACCAATTTTTGGTCTAAATACTTGAAATTGTAAATGTAGGTTCAAACTCTTCACCAATTTCGGGTCTAAATACTTGAAATTATAAATGTAGGTTCAAACTCTTCCACCAATTTCGGGTCTAAATACTTGAAATTATAAATGTAGGTTCAAACTCTTCCACCAATTTCGGGTCTAAATACTTGAAATTGTAAATGTAGGTTCAAACTCTTCCACCAATTTTTGGTCTAAATACTTGAAATTGTAAATGTAGGTTCAAACTCTTCCACCAATTTCGGGTCTAAATACTTGAAATTATAAATGTAGGTTCAAACTCTTCCACCAATTTCGGGTCTAAATACTTGAAATTGTAAATGTAGGTTCAAACTCTTCCACCAATTTTTGGTCTAAATACTTGAAATTGTAAATGTAGGTTCAAACTCTTCCACCAATTTCGGGTCTAAATACTTGAAATTATAAATGTAGGTTCAAACTCTTCCACCAATTTTTGGTCTAAATACTTGAAATTGTAAATGTAGGTTCAAACTCTTCCACCAATTTTTGGTCTAAATACTTGAAATTGTAAATGTAGGTTCAAACTCTTCCACCAATTTCGGGTCTAAATACTTGAAATTATAAATGTAGGTTCAAACTCTTCCACCAATTTCGGGTCTAAATACTTGAAATTGTAAATGTAGGTTCAAACTCTTCCACCAATTTTTGGTCTAAATACTTGAAATTGTAAATGTAGGTTCAAACTCTTCCACCAATTTCGGGTCTAAATACTTGAAATTATAAATGTAGGTTCAAACTCTTCCACCAATTTCGGGTCTAAATACTTGAAATTGTAAATGTAGGTTCAAACTCTTCCACCAAGTTTTGGTCTAAATACTTGAAATTGTAAATGTAGGTTCAAACTCTTCCACCAATTTCGGGTCTAAATACTTGAAATTATAAATGTAGGTTCAAACTCTTCCACCAATTTCGGGTCTAAATACTTGAAATTGTAAATGTAGGTTCAAACTCTTCCACCAATTTTGGGTCTAAATACTTGAAATTGTAAATGTAGGTTCAAACTCTTCCACCAATTTCGGGTCTAAATACTTGAAATTGTAAATGTAGGTTCAAACTCTTCCACCAATTTTTGGTCTAAATACTTGAAATTGTAAATGTAGGTTCAAACTCTTCACCAATTTCGGGTCTAAATACTTGAAATTATAAATGTAGGTTCAAACTCTTCCACCAATTTCGGGTCTAAATACTTGAAATTATAAATGTAGGTTCAAACTCTTCCACCAATTTCGGGTCTAAATACTTGAAATTGTAAATGTAGGTTCAAACTCTTCCACCAATTTTTGGTCTAAATACTTGAAATTGTAAATGTAGGTTCAAACTCTTCCACCAATTTCGGGTCTAAATACTTGAAATTATAAATGTCGGTTCAAACTCTTCCACCAATTTCGGGTCTAAATACTTGAAATTGTAAATGTAGGTTCAAACTCTTCCACCAATTTTTGGTCTAAATACTTGAAATTGTAAATGTAGGTTCAAACTCTTCCACCAATTTCGGGTCTAAATACTTGAAATTGTAAATGTAGGTTCAAACTCTTCCACCAATTTTTGGTCTAAATACTTGAAATTGTAAATGTAGGTTCAAACTCTTCACCAATTTCGGGTCTAAATACTTGAAATTATAAATGTAGGTTCAAACTCTTCCACCAATTTCGGGTCTAAATACTTGAAATTGTAAATGTAGGTTCAAACTCTTCCACCAATTTTTGGTCTAAATACTTGAAATTGTAAATGTAGGTTCAAACTCTTCCACCAATTTCGGGTCTAAATACTTGAAATTATAAATGTAGGTTCAAACTCTTCCACCAATTTCGGGTCTAAATACTTGAAATTATAAATGTAGGTTCAAACTCTTCCACCAATTTTCGGTCTAAATACTTGAAATTATAAATGTAGGTTCAAACTCTTCCACCAATTTTTGGTCTAAATACTTGAAATTGTAAATGTAGGTTCAAACTCTTCCACCAATTTCGGGTCTAAATACTTGAAATTGTAAATGTAGGTTCAAACTCTTCCACCAATTTCGGGTCTAAATACTTGAAATTGTAAATGTAGGTTCAAACTCTTCCACCAATTTCGGGTCTAAATACTTGAAATTATAAATGTAGGTTCAAACTCTTCCACCAATTTCGGGTCTAAATACTTGAAATTGTAAATGTCGGTTCAAACCCTTCCACCAATTTCGGGTCTAAATACTTGAAATTATAAATGTAGGTTCAAACTCTTCCACCAATTTCGGGTCTAAATACTTGAAATTGTAAATGTAGGTTAAAACTCTTCCACCAATTTCGGGTCTAAATACTTGAAATTATAAATGTAGGTTCAAACTCTTCCACCAATTTCGGGTCTAAATACTTGAAATTGTAAATGTAGGTTCAAACTCTTCCACCAATTTTTGGTCTAAATACTTGAAATTATAAATGTCGGTTCAAACTCTTCCACCAATTTCGGGTCTAAATACTTGAAATTATAAATGTCGGTTCAAACTCTTCCACCACTTTCGGGTCTAAATACTTGAAATTATAAATGTCGGTTCAAACTCTTCCACCAATTTCGTGTCAAAATACTTGAAATTATAAATGTCGGTTCAAACTCTTTCACCAATTTCGGGTCTAAATACTTGAAATTGTAAATGTCGGTTCAAACTCTTCCACCACTTTCGGGTCTAAATACTTGAAATTATAAATGTAGGTTCAAACTCTTCCACCAATTTCGGGTCTAAATACTTGAAATTATAAATGTAGGTTCAAACTCTTCCACCAATTTTTGGTCTAAATACTTGAAATTGTAAATGTAGGTTCAAACTCTTCCACCAATTTCGGGTCTAAATACTTGAAATTGTAAATGTCGGTTCAAACTCTTCCACCAATTTCGGGTCTAAATACTTGAAATTATAAATGTAGGTTCCAACTCTTCCACCAATTTTTGGTCTAAATACTTGAAATTATAAATGTAGGTTCAAACTCTTCCACCAATTTTTGGTCTAAATACTTGAAATTATAAATGTAGGTTCAAACTCTTCCACCAATTTTTGGTCTAAATACTTGAAATTGTAAATGTAGGTTCAAACTCTTCCACCAATTTCGGGTCTAAATACTTGAAATTATAAATGTCGGTTCAAACTCTTCTACAAATTTTCGGTCTAAATACTTGAAATTGTAAATGTAGGTTCAAACTCTTCCACCAATTTCGGGTCTAAATACTTGAAATTGTAAATGTAGGTTCAAACTCTTCCACCAATTTCGGGTCTAAATACTTGAAATTATAAATGTCGGTTCAAACTCTTCCACCAATTTCGGGTCTAAATACTTGAAATTCTAAATGTAGGTTCAAACTCTTCCACCAATTTCGGATCTAAATACTTGAAATTGTAAATGTAGGTTCAAACTCTTCCACCAATTTCGGGTCTAAATACTTGAAATTGTAAATGTAAGTTCAAACTCTTCCACCAATTTCGGGTCTAAATACTTTAAATTGTAAATGTCGGTTAAAACTCTTCCACCAATTTCGGGTCTAAATACTTGAAATTGTAAATGTAGGTTCAAACTCTTCAACCAATTTCGGGTCTAAATACTTGAAATTGTAAATGTAGGTTCAAACTCTTCCACCAATTTCGGGTCTAAATACTTGAAATTGTAAATGTAGGTTCAAACTCTTCCATCACTTTCGGGTCTAAATACTTGAAATTATAAATGTCGGTTCAAACTCTTCCACCAATTTCGGGTCTAAATACTTGAAATTGTAAATGAAGGTTCAAACTCTTCCACCAATTTCGGGTCTAAATACTTGAAATTGTAAATGTCGGTTCAAACTCTTCCACCAATTTCGGGTCTAAATACTTGAAATTGTAAATGTAGGTTCAAACTCTTCCACCAATTTCGGGTCTAAATACTTGAAATTGTAAATGTAGGTTCAAGCTCTTCCACCAATTTCGGGTCTAAATACTTGAAATTGTAAATGTAGGTTCAACTCTTCCACCAATTTCGGGTCTAAATACTTGAAATTATAAATGTCGGTTCAAAATCTGCCACCAATTTTCGGTCTAAATACTTGAAATTATAAATGTCGGTTCAAACTCTTCCACCAATTTTTGGTCTAAATAATTGAAATTATAAATGTCGGTTCAAACTCTTCCACCAATTTTCGGTCTAAATACTGGAAATTGTAAATGTAGGTTCAAACTCTTCCACCAATTTTTGGTCTAAATACTTGAAATTGTAAATGTAGGTTCAAACTCTTCCACCAATTTTCGGTCTAAATACTTGAAATTGTAAATGTAGGTTCAAACTCTTCACCAATTTCGGGTCTAAATACTTGAAATTATAAATGTAGGTCCAAACTCTTCCACCAATTTCGGGTCTAAATACTTGAAATTATAAATGTAGGTTCAAACTCTTCCACCAATTTCGGGTCTAAATACTTGAAATTATAAATGTAGGTTCAAACTCTTCCACCAATTTCGGGTCTAAATACTTGAAATTGTAAATGTAGGTTCAAACTCTTCCTCCAATTTTTGGTCTAAATACTTGAAATTGTAAATGTAGGTTCAAACTCTTCCACCAATTTCGGGTCTAAATACTTGAAATTATAAATGTAGGTTCAAACTCTTCCACCAATTTCGGGTCTAAATACTTGAAATTGTAAATGTAGGTTCAAACTCTTCCACCAATTTTTGGTCTAAATACTTGAAATTGTAAATGTAGGTTCAAACTCTTCCACCAATTTCGGGTCTAAATACTTGAAATTGTAAATGTAGGTTCAAACTCTTCCACCAATTTTTGGTCTAAATACTTGAAATTGTAAATGTAGGTTCAAACTCTTCACCAATTTCGGGTCTAAATACTTGAAATTATAAATGTAGGTTCAAACTCTTCCACCAATTTCGGGTCTAAATACTTGAAATTATAAATGTAGGTTCAAACTCTTCCACCAATTTCGGGTCTAAATACTTGAAATTGTAAATGTAGGTTCAAACTCTTCCACCAATTTTTGGTCTAAATACTTGAAATTGTAAATGTAGGTTCAAACTCTTCCACCAATTTCGGGTCTAAATACTTGAAATTATAAATGTAGGTTCAAACTCTTCCACCAATTTCGGGTCTAAATACTTGAAATTGTAAATGTAGGTTCAAACTCTTCCACCAATTTTTGGTCTAAATACTTGAAATTGTAAATGTAGGTTCAAACTCTTCCACCAATTTCGGGTCTAAATACTTGAAATTATAAATGTAGGTTCAAACTCTTCCACCAATTTTTGGTCTAAATACTTGAAATTGTAAATGTAGGTTCAAACTCTTCCACCAATTTTTGGTCTAAATACTTGAAATTGTAAATGTAGGTTCAAACTCTTCCACCAATTTCGGGTCTAAATACTTGAAATTATAAATGTAGGTTCAAACTCTTCCACCAATTTCGGGTCTAAATACTTGAAATTGTAAATGTAGGTTCAAACTCTTCCACCAATTTTTGGTCTAAATACTTGAAATTGTAAATGTAGGTTCAAACTCTTCCACCAATTTCGGGTCTAAATACTTGAAATTATAAATGTAGGTTCAAACTCTTCCACCAATTTCGGGTCTAAATACTTGAAATTGTAAATGTAGGTTCAAACTCTTCCACCAATTTTTGGTCTAAATACTTGAAATTGTAAATGTAGGTTCAAACTCTTCCACCAATTTCGGGTCTAAATACTTGAAATTATAAATGTAGGTTCAAACTCTTCCACCAATTTCGGGTCTAAATACTTGAAATTGTAAATGTAGGTTCAAACTCTTCCACCAATTTTGGGTCTAAATACTTGAAATTGTAAATGTAGGTTCAAACTCTTCCACCAATTTCGGGTCTAAATACTTGAAATTATAAATGTAGGTTCAAACTCTTCCACCAATTTCGGGTCTAAATACTTGAAATTGTAAATGTAGGTTCAAACTCTTCCACCAATTTTTGGTCTAAATACTTGAAATTGTAAATGTAGGTTCAAACTCTTCCACCAATTTCGGGTCTAAATACTTGAAATTATAAATGTAGGTTCAAACTCTTCCACCAATTTCGGGTCTAAATACTTGAAATTGTAAATGTAGGTTCAAACTCTTCCACCAATTTTTGGTCTAAATACTTGAAATTGTAAATGTAGGTTCAAACTCTTCCACCAATTTCGGGTCTAAATACTTGAAATTATAAATGTAGGTTCAAACTCTTCCACCAATTTTTGGTCTAAATACTTGAAATTGTAAATGTAGGTTCAAACTCTTCCACCAATTTTTGGTCTAAATACTTGAAATTGTAAATGTAGGTTCAAACTCTTCCACCAATTTCGGGTCTAAATACTTGAAATTATAAATGTAGGTTCAAACTCTTCCACCAATTTCGGGTCTAAATACTTGAAATTGTAAATGTAGGTTCAAACTCTTCCACCAATTTTTGGTCTAAATACTTGAAATTGTAAATGTAGGTTCAAACTCTTCCACCAATTTCGGGTCTAAATACTTGAAATTATAAATGTAGGTTCAAACTCTTCCACCAATTTCGGGTCTAAATACTTGAAATTGTAAATGTAGGTTCAAACTCTTCCACCAATTTTTGGTCTAAATACTTGAAATTGTAAATGTAGGTTCAAACTCTTCCACCAATTTCGGGTCTAAATACTTGAAATTATAAATGTAGGTTCAAACTCTTCCACCAATTTTCGGTCTAAATACTTGAAATTATAAATGTAGGTTCAAACTCTTCCACCAATTTTTGGTCTAAATACTTGAAATTGTAAATGTAGGTTCAAACTCTTCCACCAATTTCGGGTCTAAATACTTGAAATTGTAAATGTAGGTTCAAACTCTTCCACCAATTTCGGGTCTAAATACTTGAAATTGTAAATGTAGGTTCAAACTCTTCCACCAATTTCGGGTCTAAATACTTGAAATTATAAATGTAGGTTCAAACTCTTCCACCAATTTCGGGTCTAAATACTTGAAATTGTAAATGTAGGTTCAAACTCTTCCACCAATTTCGGGTCTAAATACTTGAAATTATAAATGTAGGTTCAAACTCTTCCACCAATTTCGGGTCTAAATACTTGAAATTGTAAATGTAGGTTAAAACTCTTCCACCAATTTCGGGTCTAAATACTTGAAATTATAAATGTAGGTTCAAACTCTTCCACCAATTTCGGGTCTAAATACTTGAAATTGTAAATGTAGGTTCAAACTCTTCCACCAATTTTTGGTCTAAATACTTGAAATTATAAATGTCGGTTCAAACTCTTCCACCAATTTCGGGTCTAAATACTTGAAATTATAAATGTCGGTTCAAACTCTTCCACCACTTTCGGGTCTAAATACTTGAAATTATAAATGTCGGTTCAAACTCTTCCACCAATTTCGTGTCAAAATACTTGAAATTATAAATGTCGGTTCAAACTCTTTCACCAATTTCGGGTCTAAATACTTGAAATTGTAAATGTCGGTTCAAACTCTTCCACCACTTTCGGGTCTAAATACTTGAAATTATAAATGTAGGTTCAAACTCTTCCACCAATTTCGGGTCTAAATACTTGAAATTATAAATGTAGGTTCAAACTCTTCCACCAATTTTTGGTCTAAATACTTGAAATTGTAAATGTAGGTTCAAACTCTTCCACCAATTTCGGGTCTAAATACTTGAAATTGTAAATGTCGGTTCAAACTCTTCCACCAATTTCGGGTCTAAATACTTGAAATTATAAATGTAGGTTCCAACTCTTCCACCAATTTTTGGTCTAAATACTTGAAATTATAAATGTAGGTTCAAACTCTTCCACCAATTTTTGGTCTAAATACTTGAAATTATAAATGTAGGTTCAAACTCTTCCACCAATTTTTGGTCTAAATACTTGAAATTGTAAATGTAGGTTCAAACTCTTCCACCAATTTCGGGTCTAAATACTTGAAATTATAAATGTCGGTTCAAACTCTTCTACAAATTTTCGGTCTAAATACTTGAAATTGTAAATGTAGGTTAAAACTCTTCCACCAATTTCGGGTCTAAATACTTGAAATTGTAAATGTAGGTTCAAACTCTTCCACCAATTTCGGGTCTAAATACTTGAAATTATAAATGTCGGTTCAAACTCTTCCACCAATTTCGGGTCTAAATACTTGAAATTCTAAATGTAGGTTCAAACTCTTCCACCAATTTCGGATCTAAATACTTGAAATTGTAAATGTAGGTTCAAACTCTTCCACCAATTTCGGATCTAAATACTTGAAATTGTAAATGTAAGTTCAAACTCTTCCACCAATTTCGGGTCTAAATACTTTAAATTGTAAATGTCGGTTAAAACTCTTCCACCAATTTCGGGTCTAAATACTTGAAATTGTAAATGTAGGTTCAAACTCTTCCACCAATTTCGGGTCTAAATACTTGAAATTGTAAATGTAGGTTCAAACTCTTCCACCAATTTCGGGTCTAAATACTTGAAATTGTAAATGTAGGTTCAAACTCTTCCATCACTTTCGGGTCTAAATACTTGAAATTATAAATGTCGGTTCAAACTCTTCCATCAATTTCGGGTCTAAATACTTGAAATTGTAAATGAAGGTTCAAACTCTTCCACCAATTTCGGGTCTAAATACTTGAAATTGTAAATGTCGGTTCAAACTCTTCCACCAATTTCGGGTCTAAATACTTGAAATTGTAAATGTAGGTTCAAACTCTTCCACCAATTTCGGGTCTAAATACTTGAAATTGTAAATGTAGGTTCAAACTCTTCCACCAATTTCGGGTCTAAATACTTGAAATTGTAAATGTAGGTTCAACTCTTCCACCAATTTCGGGTCTAAATACTTGAAATTATAAATGTCGGTTCAAAATCTGCCACCAATTTTCGGTCTAAATACTTGAAATTATAAATGTCGGTTCAAACTCTTCCACCAATTTTTGGTCTAAATAATTGAAATTATAAATGTCGGTTCAAACTCTTCCACCAATTTTCGGTCTAAATACTGGAAATTGTAAATGTAGGTTCAAACTCTTCCACCAATTTAGGGTCTAAATACTTGAAATTGTAAATGTCGGTTCAAACTCTTCCACCAATTTCGGGTCTAAATACTTGAAATTGTAAATGTAGGTTCAAACTCTTCCACCAATTTCGGGTCTAAATACTTGAAATTGTAAATGTAGGTTCAAACTCTTCCACCAATTTTTGGTCTAAATACTTGAAATTGTAAATGTAGGTTCAAACTCTTCCACCAATTTCGGGTCTAAATACTTGAAATTGTAAATGTAGGTTCAAACTCTTCCACCAATTTTTGGTCTAAATACTTGAAATTGTAAATGTAGGTTCAAACTCTTCACCAATTTCGGGTCTAAATACTTGAAATTATAAATGTAGGTTCAAACTCTTCCACCAATTTCGGGTCTAAATACTTGAAATTGTAAATGTAGGTTCAAACTCTTCCACCAATTTTTGGTCTAAATACTTGAAATTGTAAATGTAGGTTCAAACTCTTCCACCAATTTCGGGTCTAAATACTTGAAATTATAAATGTAGGTTCAAACTCTTCCACCAATTTCGGGTCTAAATACTTGAAATTATAAATGTAGGTTCAAACTCTTCCACCAATTTTCGGTCTAAATACTTGAAATTATAAATGTAGGTTCAAACTCTTCCACCAATTTTTGGTCTAAATACTTGAAATTGTAAATGTAGGTTCAAACTCTTCCACCAATTTCGGGTCTAAATACTTGAAATTGTAAATGTAGGTTCAAACTCTTCCACCAATTTCGGGTCTAAATACTTGAAATTGTAAATGTAGGTTCAAACTCTTCCACCAATTTCGGGTCTAAATACTTGAAATTATAAATGTAGGTTCAAACTCTTCCACCAATTTCGGGTCTAAATACTTGAAATTGTAAATGTAGGTTCAAACTCTTCCACCAATTTCGGGTCTAAATACTTGAAATTATAAATGTAGGTTCAAACTCTTCCACCAATTTCGGGTCTAAATACTTGAAATTGTAAATGTAGGTTAAAACTCTTCCACCAATTTCGGGTCTAAATACTTGAAATTATAAATGTAGGTTCAAACTCTTCCACCAATTTCGGGTCTAAATACTTGAAATTGTAAATGTAGGTTCAAACTCTTCCACCAATTTTTGGTCTAAATACTTGAAATTATAAATGTCGGTTCAAACTCTTCCACCAATTTCGGGTCTAAATACTTGAAATTATAAATGTCGGTTCAAACTCTTCCACCACTTTCGGGTCTAAATACTTGAAATTATAAATGTCGGTTCAAACTCTTCCACCAATTTCGTGTCAAAATACTTGAAATTATAAATGTCGGTTCAAACTCTTTCACCAATTTCGGGTCTAAATACTTGAAATTGTAAATGTCGGTTCAAACTCTTCCACCACTTTCGGGTCTAAATACTTGAAATTATAAATGTAGGTTCAAACTCTTCCACCAATTTCGGGTCTAAATACTTGAAATTATAAATGTAGGTTCAAACTCTTCCACCAATTTTTGGTCTAAATACTTGAAATTGTAAATGTAGGTTCAAACTCTTCCACCAATTTCGGGTCTAAATACTTGAAATTGTAAATGTCGGTTCAAACTCTTCCACCAATTTCGGGTCTAAATACTTGAAATTATAAATGTAGGTTCCAACTCTTCCACCAATTTTTGGTCTAAATACTTGAAATTATAAATGTAGGTTCAAACTCTTCCACCAATTTTTGGTCTAAATACTTGAAATTATAAATGTAGGTTCAAACTCTTCCACCAATTTTTGGTCTAAATACTTGAAATTGTAAATGTAGGTTCAAACTCTTCCACCAATTTCGGGTCTAAATACTTGAAATTATAAATGTCGGTTCAAACTCTTCTACAAATTTTCGGTCTAAATACTTGAAATTGTAAATGTAGGTTAAAACTCTTCCACCAATTTCGGGTCTAAATACTTGAAATTGTAAATGTAGGTTCAAACTCTTCCACCAATTTCGGGTCTAAATACTTGAAATTATAAATGTCGGTTCAAACTCTTCCACCAATTTCGGGTCTAAATACTTGAAATTCTAAATGTAGGTTCAAACTCTTCCACCAATTTCGGATCTAAATACTTGAAATTGTAAATGTAGGTTCAAACTCTTCCACCAATTTCGGATCTAAATACTTGAAATTGTAAATGTAAGTTCAAACTCTTCCACCAATTTCGGGTCTAAATACTTTAAATTGTAAATGTCGGTTAAAACTCTTCCACCAATTTCGGGTCTAAATACTTGAAATTGTAAATGTAGGTTCAAACTCTTCCACCAATTTCGGGTCTAAATACTTGAAATTGTAAATGTAGGTTCAAACTCTTCCACCAATTTCGGGTCTAAATACTTGAAATTGTAAATGTAGGTTCAAACTCTTCCATCACTTTCGGGTCTAAATACTTGAAATTATAAATGTCGGTTCAAACTCTTCCACCAATTTCGGGTCTAAATACTTGAAATTGTAAATGAAGGTTCAAACTCTTCCACCAATTTCGGGTCTAAATACTTGAAATTGTAAATGTCGGTTCAAACTCTTCCACCAATTTCGGGTCTAAATACTTGAAATTGTAAATGTAGGTTCAAACTCTTCCACCAATTTCGGGTCTAAATACTTGAAATTGTAAATGTAGGTTCAAACTCTTCCACCAATTTCGGGTCTAAATACTTGAAATTGTAAATGTAGGTTCAACTCTTCCACCAATTTCGGGTCTAAATACTTGAAATTATAAATGTCGGTTCAAAATCTGCCACCAATTTTCGGTCTAAATACTTGAAATTATAAATGTCGGTTCAAACTCTTCCACCAATTTTTGGTCTAAATAATTGAAATTATAAATGTCGGTTCAAACTCTTCCACCAATTTTCGGTCTAAATACTGGAAATTGTAAATGTAGGTTCAAACTCTTCCACCAATTTAGGGTCTAAATACTTGAAATTGTAAATGTCGGTTCAAACTCTTCCACCAATTTCGGGTCTAAATACTTGAAATTGTAAATGTAGGTTCAAACTCTTCCACCAATTTCGGGTCTAAATACTTGAAATTGTAAATGTAGGTTCAAACTCTTCCACCAATTTCGGGTCTAAATACTTGAAATTATAAATGTCGGTTCAAACTCTTCCACCAATTTCGGGTCTAAATACTTGAAATTGTAAATGTAGGTTCAAACTCTTCCACCAATTTCGGGTCTAAATACTTGAAATTGTAAATGTAGGTTCAAACTCTTCCACCAATTTCGGGTCTAAATACTTGAAATTGTAAATGTAGGTTCAAACTCTTCCACCAATTTTGGGTCTAAATACTTGAAATTGTAAATGTAGGTTCAAACCCTTCCACCAATTTCGGGTCTAAATACTTGAAATTGTAAATGTAGGTTCAAACTCTTCCACCAATTTCGGGTCTAAATACTTGAAATTATAAATGTAGGTTCAAACTCTTCCACCAATTTTGGGTCTAAATACTTGAAATTATAAATGTCGGTTCAAACTGTGCCACCAATTTTGGGTCTAAATACTTGAAATTATAAATGTAGGTTCAAACTCTTCCACCAATTTTCGGTCTAAATACCTGAAATTGTAAATGTAGGTTCAAACTCTTCCACCAATTTCGGGTCTAAATGCTTGAAATTGTAAATGTAGGTTCAAACTCTTCCACCAATTTCGGGTCTAAATACTTGAAATTATAAATGTCGGTTCAAACTCTTCCACCAATTTCGGGTCTAAATACTTGAAATTGTAAATGTAGGTTCAAACTCTTCCACCAATTTCGGGTCTAAATACTTTAAATTATAAATGTCGGTTCAAACTCTTCCACCAATTTCGGGTCTAAATACTTGAAATTGTAAATGTAGGTTCAAACTCTTCCACCAATTTCGTGTCAAAATACTTGAAATTGTAAATGTAGGTTCAAACTCTTCCACCAATTTCGGGTCTAAATACTTGAAATTGTAAAGGTAGGTTCAAACTCTTCCACCAATTTCGGGTCTAAATACTTGAAATTGTAAATGTAGGTTCAAACTCTTCCATCAATTTCAGGTCTAAATACTTGAAATTGTAAATGTAGGTTCAAACTCTTCCACCAATTTCGGGTCTAAATACTTGAAATTATAAATGTAGGTTCAAACTCTTCCACCAATTGTGGGTCTAAATACTTGAAATTATAAATGTAGGTTCAAACTCTTCCACCAATTTTGGGTCTAAATACTTGAAATTATAAATGTAGGTTCAAACTCTTCCACCAATTTTTGGTCTAAATACTTGAAATTATAAATGTCGGTTCAAACTCTTCCACCAATTTTCGGTCTAAATTCTTGTAATTGTAAATGTTGGTTCAAACTCTTCCACCAATTTCGGGTCTAAATACTTGAAATTGTAAATGTCGGTTCAAACTCTTCCACCAATTTCGGGTCTAAATACTTGAAATTAGAAATGTAGGTTCAAACTCTTCCACCAATTTCGGGTCTAAATACTTGAAATTATAAATGTCGGTTCAAACTCTTCCACCAATTTTGGGTCTAAATACTTGAAATTATAAATGTCGGTTCAAACTGTGCCACCAATTTTGGGTCTAAATACTTGAAATTATAAATGTAGGTTCAAACTCTTCCACCAATTTTCGGTCTAAATACCTGAAATTGTAAATGTAGGTTCAAACTCTTCCACCAATTTCGGGTGTAAATACTTGAAATTGTAAATGTCGGTTCAAACTCTTCCACCAATTTCGGGTCTAAATACTTGAAATTATAAATGTCGGTTCAAACTCTTCCACCAATTTCGGGTCTAAATACTTGAAATTGTAAATGTAGGTTCAAACTCTTCCACCAATTTCGGGTCTAAATACTTTAAATTATAAATGTCGGTTCAAACTCTTCCACCAATTTCGGGTCTAAATACTTGAAATTGTAAATGTAGGTTCAAACTCTTCCACCAATTTCGTTTCAAAATACTTGAAATTGTAAATGTAGGTTCAAACTCTTCCACCAATTTCGGGTCTAAATACTTGAAATTGTAAATGTAGGTTCAAACTCTTCCACCAATTTCGGGTCTAAATACTTGAAATTGTAAATGTAGGTTCAAACTCTTCCACCAATTTCAGGTCTAAATACTTGAAATTGTAAATGTAGGTTCAAACTCTTCCACCAATTTCGGGTCTAAATACTTGAAATTATAAATGTAGGTTCAAACTCTTCCACCAATTTTGGGTCTAAATACTTGAAATTATAAATGTAGGTTCAAACTCTTCCACCAATTTTTGGTCTAAATACTTGAAATTATAAATGTCGGTTCAAACTCGTCCACCAATTTTCGGTCTAAATACTTGTAATTGTAAATGTAGGTTCAAACTCTTCCACCAATTTCGGGTCTAAATACTTGAAATTGTAAATGTCGGTTCAAACTCTTCCACCAATTTCGGGTCTAAATACTTGAAATTATAAATGTCGGTTTAAACTCGGCCACCAATTTTACGTCTAAATACTTGAAATTATAAATATCGGTTCAAACTCTTCCACCAATTTTGGGTCTAAATACTTGAAATTATAAATGTAGGTTCAAACTGTGCCACCAATTTTGGGTCTAAATACTTGAAATTATAAATGTCGGTTCAAACTGTGCCACCAATTTTGGGTCTAAATACTTGAAATTATAAATGTAGGTTCAAAGTCTTCCACCAATTTTGGGTCTAAATACTTGAAATTGTAAATGTAGGTTCAAACTCTTCCACCAATTTTGGGTCTAAATACTTGAAATTATAAATGTAGGTTCCAACTCTTCCACCAATTTTGGGTCTAAATACTTGAAATTATAAATGTAGGTTCAAACTCTTCCACCAATTTCGGGTCTAAAGACTTTAAATTGTAGATGTAGGACATGGATCAAACTTTTTGGTTTGATTTTAACCCAAAACAATAACTGTTAAGGTGTCAAAATTGGGGCCAAAGTTTTAAAAAAATTGTCATCTGCGGTCTCTACCAAATTCAGTCAGTTTCTGGTCTAAACAATTGAAATTGTTCATAAAGTGTATTCAGACATAGCTCAAGCTTTTTAATCGTTTTTTTGGCTGAAAATTTGGCTGCTAAGAGGTCAAAGTTCCAAAAATTTTACCATTGCGGTCTCTAGCAAACTATTCAACCAATTTTGAGTCTAAACATTTGAAATTTTACATAAAGGGTATTCTGATATGTGGAAAGCTTTTTAATCAGTTTTGGGGCCAAAAATTGGCTGCCAAGAAGTCAAAGTTGAAAGACATTTGCAGACTTTACCAAACTCCTCCGCCAATTTTGGGTCTAAACACTTGAAACTTTAGATGTAGGTTACCTGGACATGAGTCAAACATTTTGATATATATATATATATATATATATATATATATATATATATATATATATATATATATATAAATATATATATATATGCACATAAAGTTATGAACAGTATATAGGGTCCGAGAAAAGCTGGGCTGAACTGCTAGTACAATAGAATCATGTATTTACTTACTGAATGTTACACTTGAAGGTTATGTAAAAGGCAAATTATCCGTGCTAATTATTCACAGATAGCACACATTCGTGCATATTTTTTGTTTACTTTAAAAATTTAAACGTCTTTGAAGAAAAATTATGTAAAGAAAAACAAAAGCATTTTCTGAATAAAGATTCAGATTGATAATAAGTCAATCTGAATCTTTTTAAATATAGAAGTTGAACGTGTTCTAAAATTTACACAAACCTGATTTTTAATAAGAAAAGAAACAAAGCTAAGTCACTTAGTGTTCGAACACGAGAATAAGATATGACATTGTGTTGTCTATACATTGCTTTTCATTTATTGTACAAAATATCACACTGCCTAAAATAAATGGTGTGGCAATCAACTCTTCTGTTTCAAATGAAAACAAATAATACTTCAACTGTATACAAGATTACAGATATCTCACGTAAAAACACTAATATATTTACACGCAGATATCTGTAATCCTATACGTAAACATTAAATACCGAGGAAGTATTTTTCAGAGTATATAGAATACATATATATATATATATATATATATATATATATATATATATATATATATATATATATATATATATATATATATATATATATAATAAAAACACGTGAAATTCTAGATATAGGTTCCTTGGACATGGATCTAACTTAATAACTTGATTTGAGCCCCAAACAATAAATAGGTCAAAATAGGGGTAAAAGTTTTTGAAAAATTTGACCTCTGCGGTCTCTACTAAATTACTCAGACAATGTGTGTGTGTGTCTGTGTGTGTGTGCCTGTGTATCTGTGTGTCTACGTGTCTGTGTGTATGGGTGTATATATTTCCTTACGCAATAACTCTGTCAATTTTAAGTCTACAGACTCGAAATTTGACATACAGGGTACTGAGATTTGGGGAAATCGATGTGATTGGTTTTCAACCAGAGATTTGGCTGTTAAGGAATCAAAATTCAACAATTTGACCGTTGAGAATTCTACCAAACTCCTCCGACAATTTTGGGTCTAAACACTTCAAATTTTAGATATAGGTTTGCTGAACATGGATCTAACTTAGTAACGTAATTTGAGCCCAAAACAATAAATGTTAAGGGTAATAATAGGGGTTAAAGTTTTTAAAAATTGATCACTTTTTTTTTGCTCAACATACACCTCCAAACACCCGGGCAACGCCGGGCTGAAATGCTAGTATATCTATAAAAGTGAACGTGTGTGTGTGTGTGTGTGTGTGTGTGTGTCTGTGTCTATATGTCCGTATTCATATATTTCCCTACGCAATAACTCTGTCAATTTTTTAGTCTACCGACTGGAAATTCGATATACAGGGCACGGAGATTTGGGAGAATCGATGTGATTGGTTTTCGGCCAGAAATTTGATGATTAAGGGGTCAAAGTTCAACGATTTGATCTTTGAGAACTCTACCAAACTACTCCGACAGTGTTGGGTCTAAACACTTGAAATTTTAGATATAGGTTCCTTGGACATGGATCTAACTTAATAACTTGATATGAGCCCAAAACAATAAATGTTAAGGGGTAATAATAGGGGTTAAAGTTAAAAAAACTGAAATGTAGTATAATGCCAGTACTAGCCATATCCGGCCACGCGTTGATGTGGCTCAGTTTGTTCATAAAAAATTCATTTTGTATTGTCTATTTATTTTATCATTTTATCAATTTTTTTTATCAATAAAAGTTGTTTTTCCCCCCACGAAAAGGTGAATTTTTTACCATAAGTTGTTAGGTGAAAGTTTTTTTTTTTCAGGAATGTTTTTATAAAAGAAAGTTGGTAGTAAACATTTCTTTTTGAAAACAGAATTTTTATCATAAAAAGAAAAGATGAATGTTTTATATGAACACTGTAAATAGTTAGGTGAAAGTAGAGAAAAGTTAGATTTTTTTTCAACAGAATGTAGAAATTTTTTTGTCAATAGATGTTAAGAAAATAAACGGAAAAAATACTCCCATCATTAATTAATTCTGCAAAAAAATAGATAAAATGTAGGTTTAGTGTTTCAACATTTGAACAACGCTCGGCTGAATCCGGTGATTGCCGGTCGAACCCTAAACTAATTGGAATCCGGGCGGGGAGGAGGGGGGGTAAATTCTGCATGAGTACCATTCTTTTTAATTTTGTCTTTTGTTCAATTTTTTGTGTGGGCTTTTAGCGCTAGCAAACTAACAAATTTAACCAAAATGCAAAAGATTCAACAATTAAATAATTTTAATAAGTGCCCAGCTCCTAATACAAATTCTAGTAAATAAGTCCTCCTTATTGGAAACACTGAAAGGAAGGACGAAACCAAATTATTGCCAGTATGTTTGGGAGAGGTTCTATAGGTGTATCAGAAAGTGGCCATTAAAAATGATGATCACAACCTTAATAATTCAACTTATTATTTTTTTAAAGCTTATAACTACTTGGAAATACAATTCAAACCCTAATTTTTTTTCAATTAAAGGAGCAAAGACTGAACTTTAAAAATAAATAACAGGTTTAATAGCAAATTATGCAATATTTGTTTCTTTAAAGCGGTTTTCTTTTAAAAAAATATAAAGAAAATCAATATATTTTGACTTGTTTATAAATATATGTATATATATTCCAAAAAAATCACTTACCTAAAAAAATATTATTAGATGGGTAGTTCCATTCTTCATTGTAAAGAATTTATCCATATCTGTATTTTAAATTCCATGTATTTTTTAAGTAAAAGGATTTTTTAAAGCGAGGGTCCTATAAAATCGCATTTTTGTAACATGTTTGCGCGAAGCGTTTAAGATGACATTTATGAAGTATAGTTTCACCCAAGGGCATAAATAATGTCTCTTTTTTATTGCGTGTGTTAACCAAAATTAGTATTTTTCATCCTCCGTAGTTAAAAAAGAAACGCACATTCACTCATAAGTTTTTCCCCTAGAACAAAAAATCCGCTTCATCGATTTAAAAAAAAATATTTTAATGAAATACACGAGTTTTTGATTGATATATTTTAATACTTCTTCATCAACTAATTTTTTTTTTTTTTAATATCTAAAAAAAAAAAAGGAAACATTCAATGCGATAGAAAAATTTATCGTCAGCGTCTGGTATTTACTTGACGATGTAAGCATAACATGAGCTTTCATTTAAAAAAAATCAACGTGTTTTATTTTTTTGTTTTTTTAAAAAAAAGATTTTACACTTTGGACTTTACAGGTAAATTTCTAAAAAAACTATTCTTTTTTTTGTTTTAAATTGGAATATTTTCTTTATTGATCTTTTATCTTCAATTTGTGATATATAAAACTTTGACACATAAATAAATTATAAAACAGTTTACTAAACATTTCAAAATGGGGGTGTGAATTTGAAAAAAAAAGTTTGTCTAAAATATTATATTTGGTTTATTGAAAAGAGCATAAAATTTCAGATTGACCATGAAAATATCGTAAAAATTGAATCAATAGAAAAATTTTGATAGATTTTTAAAGTTTAAAAATTGAAAAATATTTAACTCGTAAAATTCTATTGATGTTATTGCGTAAAGAAATGGCTGCATGAAGGCACGCCGGCATTTTATAAACATATTGTAAACACTGTTTTTTAAAAAATAAAAAATAATATTTCTATTATTTTTTAAACAACTTTAATAGTTTATTTTGAAAGTATATTCCATATAGAAAATAAACAACTCACTTTAAAAAGAGAAATTACGGGTTTTTTTTTATATTTTATTCGCAGTTTTCTGTTAGGGGTGTCAAAAATTACTCCAAATTTCTGATACATCTAGAGGTTCTTTTTTCTTTCTTTCTTTCTTTTCAATTATATAAGCAGATTTGTCACTCAGCTAGCAGATTTGGTGCTTCTACACTTTATTGCCGAAATTGCCATTTTTTTTTTCACGCACTTGCTATCCAAATCTAGGGGAAACATCATTATATGGCCGAACGATTGCTTCCGGAAAGGGAAAGAATAAATTTACCAAAATTTACATTTATTACTTCCGGAAACGTTAAATTAAACTAAAATTATCTTTTATTACTTCCAGAAACTTGGTGAACCGATATTACTGGAGAAAATTAATCTTGGCAAAGGTTGGGGGGTTTTTTTTTTCAGGAAAACTTGCACTTTAAAAAAAAAAAGAAAGTTGGTATTAAACGTTTCTTTTGGAAAACAGAATTTGTTACTCCTTGGGCGCTGAGTTCCATGGCGACCAGCATAAAAAAAACACGCATCACTCCCTTTCTGACGCAAGCGCACGTAACACTTTTTTATTTACTGACGTTGTCGTAGTAACTAAACGATTATTTGTCACATTTATTTTGAAAAAAAGTTTTACTCTTTATGAATATTAAAAGAAAAATTATTAAACATTTATTAATAATGCCTCACTTTTACAGACATTTGTTTTAAATTTCTTTTTAAATGACGACTTTTATCGACTTTTTTTTAAATAGCATTTGCGGATGGGCATGCTGACATTTGTTTTTTTTAATTTCTTTTTAAATGACTTTTATTTTAATAGCATTTGCGGATGGATAAATAACGAAAAAAATAACTAAGCCATTTACTGATAATTTCTCGGTATCTTGACTTTTATAAAATTTATTTGTTAAAAATATTTGTAAAAGTGAGAATTATCAGTAAATGGTTTAGTTATTTTTTTTTTCGTTTTTTACCTATCCGCAAATACTATTAAAAAAAGTCGATAAAAGTCGTCATTTAAGAAATTTAAACACTAATGTCTGTAAAAGTGAGGCATTATTAATAAATGTTTTGTAATTTTTCTTTTAATATTCATAAAGAGTAAAAATGGAATGGAAATTTAAATTTCGCTCCGTTTTAATCTTTTTTTTTTAATTGTGCTTCTCCCAAACAAATATAATCAAGAAAATAACATTCAACAATTGTACTTTATATATATAAAACACGAAATATTAAAAAAATATATACATTAACGAAAGAGAAATAATTCCATTTTTAAACGAAAGAAGTCAATTTGGTATATAAAAGTTCCGTTTAGTGATGTCACGTGATGACACGCGGTGTGAAATAATTGTCCCCAAATAAACAAAATGTCCCATCCGTACAAAGAAAACCAAATATTTATTATAGAAAAATTACGTATAGTGTTATAATTACAAAGAGATATATAGAAACACGCATGCGTACCTTAAACATATTATACCAAAATGTTGAAGCCATCCGTCCAGTGGTTATTTAGACTATTAATTACGAACGAACCAAGAGTTACATATATATATATATATATATATATATATATATATATATATATATATATATATATATATACACATATATATATATATACACACACACACATATATATATATATATATATATATATATATATACACATATATATACACACACACACACACACACATATATATATATATATATATATATATATATATATATATATTGAGAGAGAGATGTAGAATGGGCGGGGCGGGGGTGAGTGTCCCGCCCCGGGCGGCACGTTCCAGAAGGCGACATTTTGAGAGGGTAAAAAAATAAATAAATAAAAATGAATGAAAGATGGAAAAAATCTGAAATTTTACGCCGAAAAGGTTGTAAAAGATCGGGACTTTTAGATATATCGGAATCAGAAAAATGTGGCCCTATTTTATAATTGGCACACGTCAGGTTAAAAATAGAAAATAGAAACAGAAATAGAAAAAATAGAAAACAAAAAAAATCGGAATTTTTTTACCGAAAAGGTTGTAAAAAATCAGAACTTTTGGAAGTATCGGAATCAGAAAAAAAAATTTACGAGCGGCCCATGTCAGGGGGAGCATTTTGAGCGGGTAAAAATAGAAAATAGCATAAATAAATAAAAATGAATAAAAGCTAACAAAATATCTTAAATTTTATACCGAAAAGTTTTTTAAAAATCGGAACTTTGGAGGTATTGTAATCGGAAAAATATGTCCCTATTGTACGAACGGTACATACCAGGGAGCGGCATTTTGTGAGGATAAAAATAGAAAATAGAAAAAATAAATAAAAATAAATCAAAGCTAACAAAAAATTAGAAATTTTATACCGAAAAGGTTGTCAAAAAATCGGAACTTTTGGAGATATCAGAATCGGAAAAATGTGTCCCTAATTTACGATTTACGATTCCAAAATCGATTGTTATAAATTTCTAATTTAATTTTTCATTATTGGTACTAATATATATATATATATATATATATATATATATATATATATATATATATATATATATATATAGTTTTAAATTATCATTAAACTAAAATGAGAACAACATCAAAATACGATGTAAATTTATTTTATTTGTAAAACAAAGTTTTAAAAAGTTGCATAAATTCTCTAGGTAACCTTTCAAAGAAAGAGGTTGATTTACATGTTTCAAAAAATGTTGGAAAATTAAACAAAACATTTTTCTCAAAAAAATACTTTCAAATATCACTGATAATTAAATGATAGAGTGGAAAATAAGCAACAGAAAATTACATTATTTTGGAATTGTAGAAGCATTAAGCAAGTACGGAATAAAAATTGACTGTAAACAGATTTTATGATCTTCATGATTAAACCGAAATTTATTATGATGAATTAATTCTAGTAAAAGGATTTTAATTTTTTACTTCTTTTATTAATATAATTGTAAAAGATAATACAAGAAAAATCTCCATAGAACGCGTACCTAACTTAGAAAAATCGATTTGCTTGTTTTCAAACAAGAGTAAATATTTAAAAATATGTATATTTCTGTGAGAGGCACTTGAATCCTATTTAAAACTATATCATCTTCAAGAATGGTCTTAAACTCTATCTTCAATTGACATTTATTCCGTGGATGCTTAATTTTTATACCTTGCCAAAATTAGTTCCTCTGTGTCTAATTTTCCTAAATTTAATTAAATTAAAATAAAAATATAAAAAGTGATTTTTAATGTTTTTTATTCATTTGGAATTTTATCTGTTTTTTGCTTTAATTAGCTGGTGGGTTGTGTCTAGTGTCTTGTGTCAGATCCCTTAGGTGTATACATGTATATATGCACACACACACACACACACACACACACACACACACACACACACACACACACACACACACACACACACACATATATATATATATATATATATATATATATATATATATATATACATACTAAACTACCCGTGACCCGTTGGGTCAATATGTTATGTTAGCTATGGAATTAATGTATGAGCGTGACATTTTTTACGTAAAGAAAATAGTTTTTGTGACACAAGAGAAACATTTCTATGAAAGTATATTAAAACGAAATAAAGAATATAGATAGATTTCTATGAGTCGTTCTATTTATGATTGTTTGTTTTTGAAAAAAAATTACAGCCATTGAATTATAAGTGGTTTGCCATACTTATAAGTAAATGTGCACTGAACATATACCACAATACTTAAAGTTAAATTCAAAGTTTGATATATCTTTTAATTTAAACGCGAAAGAAAACAATTGGGACGCTGAAAATGTACACAATAAAACAATATGTTTTATTGTCGCGTTGATTATTTATTTGTAATGCAATTTTAAAAAAACACATTTTCGGAATTATTTATTTATGTTAGTAGTGCAGAAGAAAATGTATGAATGTTTTTAAGAAAAGTCTATTTAAAAATGGAGAATAAATTAAAAAAAAAGGAAGGCGGTGGGTAAATCGCCGTTGTAAAATGCTCTTATGGTTGTCAATGGGTTAAAGTAGATTTATTTGTAAGAAAATTGCGTTAAAATAACTTAAACGTAATACAGGAATGAACGATGTAAAAATAAGCAGAAAGTATTAACAATTGTTTATTTGGATAATCTAAATATGGACATCTTGAAAATCTTGCCGAAAAAAGCACAAACAATTATTTTTTTAATTTTAAACTTTCGTACATTGATTTAATCTAAAATGATGAATAATCAATGAATCATCATTTCTAGGCTACTCTAACATTGTAGAAAGTCTAACATTGCCGAAGTCTGACTGGCAAGTTTGTAAAACTATGCGTAATCGCTTAGACCCCTCCTAAAAAAAAAGCTTACAGAATTTATTTCTCCGGGGAAAATAATAATTTTTGGTTAGTGTTCTAAAATGCTACAATGTCTCTGAAATGAAAAATCATTTTACGTCCAATTAATATTGCTCAAGCGTTCTCAATTGGAAGGATCTAGAGATCCGACTTGCTGAAGGAAATATGGTTGACAAAGTAGAGAAACATCTTATTAAGAAGGAAACTAAGAAGAGGCGGGAAATTCTAGCTAGATTGCTAGACATAATCAGGTTTCTCGCCAAGCAGAAGCTGGCCCTACGGGTTCACCGGGAAGACATCCATAATGATGAAAGTGAATCTTTTAGAATTGGTAAATTTATTGGCCAAGTATGACCCTGTGTTCCGTGGACATTTGGTGAAAGTTAACCTGGGAAAGAAAATCGCTACTTCTTATCTGTCACCAGAAATTCAAAATGAATTTGTGAGTATTTTGGCAAAGCAGCTGAGAAAGAAAATCATCGATCAGATCAAGGAAAGCAAATATTTTTTGCATAATTTTTGATAGCACTCCCCATATATCTCATAAGGACCAGATGGGTGAAGTGTTGCGCTACATAAAACTTGACCAAAATAAAGTGACAGTGAAGGAGTCGTTTCTCTGCTTCATCTAGACAAAAGGTAAAAGCGCGGAGGACATTTAAAAACTTATTTTGAGAGAACTGGAGAACGATGGGATTCAGATTGGTGACTGTACTGAGCAGGCATTTGACAATGCTGTTATTATGACAGGCCACCGATCGGCTGTGCAGAACCGAATCTCCAAAATCAACCCAAAAGCTCCATTTGTACCATGCACTAACCATTCATTAAATCTGGCTTGTGTACATGCCGCTTCTGTAGCGGTTCACTCTGTTACATTTTTGGCATTCTGGACCAGTTATTTTCGTTCTTTTCTCCATCTACACATTGTTGGGACGTCTTGATTCAGTTGACCGGTCTAAGTATCAAGCGGACTATGGAAATTAGATGGAGTAGTCGAGCAGATGCTGTAAATGTTGTGGTAAAACATTTATTGAAGTCGTCATTGCCCTGGAACAGCTCACAGAAGAAGGAGAAAATGCAACCACAAGATCAGATGTATCTTTAATTCGCAACTCGGTACTATCGTTTCCGTTTCTTTTATTTCTGAGCCTTTGCAAAACTATTCCCCCAGAAATCAATGATGCCCAGAAATATCTTCAAGAAAAGGGGCTGGATCTGCAGCAAAGCTCTGTCAGACTGACGGCGTTGAGAGATTGCCTTCTCTAGAATAAAGAAAAGATGGTGGACACTGCAATAGACGAGTCAAAAAAAAACTCTGCTTTGAAATGGAGCATCGTATCCGCAAAAAGAAACGAATGGGTGGTGAACGATTGACTTGATGCAGCACTGGAGTTTGATACTGCGTTAAGACGGGAAATGCTGTCTGCATAGACAGGTTGACTGAAGATTGCAGATTTCAACAAGTTCACAATCTTTCAAGTAAATACGTTTTTCTTACACCGTCAAATCTACTTTATTATAATTATGATTGTTAGCTTGGTGAAGTTGACGAAGATATCGAAAAGGATAAATTCTTTGCCGAAAGGAAGGGATTACAGTATTTTGTGAAAGCTTCAAGAAAAGACAAAATCAATGGACCTCTTGAACTTTTGCACTTTATACAGAGATACCACCTTGGGGATTCCGTCCCTAATATTGTGATCTTGCTGTGCATTTTCCTTACTCGAGCTATTAGCGTTGCCAGTTGTGAGCGATCTTTCTCGAACTGAAACTCTTAAAAACTACTTTCGATTAAAAATGAGCCAGACAAGGCTTAAAGACTTGGCAATCCTCTCCATAGAGAGGGAACTTGCTGATCGAGTGAATTTTGATAGAGTTATTGATAACTTTGCCGAAAAAAGCGCGAAAAGTATGTTTGTAAATTTTCAACCGACGATAATTCTCTCACAAGAAATAAATTTATAGCCTTATTTTCAATTCAGAAATACATTAATTTAAAAAAGTTTTTCAACTATTTTTATAAAGTATTTGAAACATGACTATTAACAACAACTTTCTTAAATTTCGCGCGTAAACCGATCGATTATACACACGGATGTCAAAAAACACGGATACAATATGTTCTTTTTTCTCTTTGGGAGGCTCAACCTTTTAATAATAACATTATGAAGAAAAGAAAACTACATCGGACTATCCTCTCTTTGATACAGCAATGTTTTTTTTGCGAACAACAAAAAAGTAAATAAAAATGATTTTATCATTTCATAACATTTTCAGGTGTCCAAATGTTCTCATTTAAATTTATTATTATATTTCTTTGTGTAACCAATTAATTTAATGTGACAGTTTTTTTATAATTTGAGTTTTTGTTTTGAAACAAATATTTGGTTTGTTTTGTTACATATTAACGTTTACATAATTCCCTTCAGATTAGCGTTTACATACTTATTATTATTCAAATTATTGAAAAGAATTTGTTAAATTAAAATTTAAAAAATGTAGAATTGTGTAAAAATTGATCGGAATGGAATTGTGTAAACATTAGTTCAATGAAAATAAATATTTTGAAGTTTTTGGAATTTGGAACTAGGCACTAGGCAGGGGGCGGCAAAACTGATAATCATATCCCAGGGGGGTGGGTGCAAAACAGGTAATCATCTGCCAGCGGGGGGGGGGCAGATAATTAATGCTGGCGGGTGGGGGGTACAAAACAGTTAATTATATGCCCGGGGTGGGGACAAATTGTCCAACCGCCCCCTGGCAGCAAAAACTAATGCTACGCCGCTATATATATATATATATATATATATATATATATATATATATATATATATATATATATATATATATATATATATATATATTAAGTAATGTGATTTATAATTTAAAAATTTTTAAAATTTTTAAATTTTAAAAATCAAAATTTAATTAAATTAAAAATCAGTTTCATAAGAAGGAACAACAACAAAGTCAATTATCTGTACGATCGTTTCGGAAATCCGTGCTTTTTATTTGTGGTATACATGAAGTCACGTAGAACAATTTTACATAGTTTTTTTGGTAAGCACGGTCTCCTCATCAGCAAATTTAGTAGGATTTCTATTGAATTGAAAAGACACCAAAAATAAACCTAGCATTAAAAGTAAGGCAGATAAATCTGAAAAATTGAAGTAAAAGGTTTGGATTTAAAATTTATAAGAAAATTAATAAGAAAATTGGTATAGGTTAGAGATAGAAATGAGTAGAAAAAATTTTTTTTTTTTTTTGAATTTACATAATAAATTTGATTTAAAAATATATAGATATATAATTACCTTTTGGTTTTTCTTTTTTTGAAATCAGGAACTGTATTTAAAGTAGTCATTTAGATGTTTGCTATAGCTTTTTATTTTATTGAATGATGAATTTTAAAAAGGGCGACGCTCGTGCAGTAAATTGTTTCCGTTAGCGTATTTTGATTTAAAGACGCTACAGTTAATATCTATAGAGAGAGAGTATTTATTTTGCAAGTTTTTAAGGGGAGATAATTGTCATGGCTTTATTTATTATTTGATTTACGAGTCTAAGGGCGGTAATTGGTTTAACTTAATTTATTAAAAAAAAAAAATAATAATCTATTTTTACTAATGAGTAATTTTTAATGATTTAAGGTGGTTTATATTTATTAAATTTAAACCAACGTTTATGATTACATGATAGAAGCTCGTGTCTTGAATTTACTAGTTTGGTTGTGCTTTTTATATCTTCATATCTTAAAATTTTTAGGGTTTCTTTTGTACATAATGTACAAAATTTATCTCCTGGTTTATATGATTTGCAAGTCTCAATTATTTGCCATTTTAAGTTGAAAGAAATATTGCTATTTTTTAGTTGCCAAATATAGTTGGATAGAGTAGTTTGGTTTGATAGAGAGTTATTTTTAAAAGAATGTTTGTGCGTTGAAATTCTATGTTTTATTGGGCCAGATGTGGAACCAATATATATTACCTCTTGATTATTATGATTATTTTCCGTTAGGTCTATTGTTGGATTATAATGTGGTGGGTTGGTTAATAATTGATCGGTAGATTGATTTAAGTTGGTGTTATTATTTAATCTGGTAGTTGAGTTATGGCTGTTGATAGGTTCTTGTATATTTGGAGTTTTTCATACTGTGCAGCTATAGATAACATTTTTAATTTTACATGAGCCTTGTAGGGGACATTTATTTTTTCTTCTACAGTTACAGTCCGATGTATTTTGTATAGTTGCATTTTGTAGTTTATTAATTTTATTATTATTAGAGCTAATTATTTTCTGATGAAGGTTAGGCATAGTAGAGTAAGAGACTTTAATTGTGTTCTTATTGAAAATCTTATTATATCTATGGGGGGCTTTAAAGTTCTTATCTAATATTTTAAAAAATTCTCTAGCTATGTTTGTTTCTAGGTTTTTGGAATACGGGGGGTTGAACCATAGGATCTCCTTGTGTCTATTCTTACGTTTGCGGGTTTTAGTTTGTTGTTTATTTATATTATTATCTAATATTTGTAGTTTGGTTTTATCTTTTTTTGTCTCCTGGTTATTTTTCTTAACTCGTATACGGGAAGACATTGCCATATTATATGTTATTACGCTCTTAATAGGTTTATTTTTAATGCAGTTTATGTTTCTATCATTTTCATTTATGAATTTAATTTGTGAATTATATCCAGAGTTTTTAAGGGCTTCATTATAGTATTTTTCATTTTTGGTAAATATTGATTTAGTAGAAGACAGTCTAGAAATTCTTAGAGCGATATTGGGAACTATTGATTTTAATATTGATTTAGGGTGGTTTGATTGATTGTGGACATATAGAAGTGATTGGTTAGGTTTATGGTATGGTTCAAAGGTAGAATTTTCAAGATTTAAGGTTATGTCTAAGAAATTAACAATTTTTTTATTAGGGTCGATTTTTATACTAAGTCCATAATTTTTAAATAATTTATGTAGAGCTTTAATTGCATTTTCATAATTTTTATTAGTAGAATTCGTTATGAAAAGTGCATCATCTCTATATAGCCCTCCTTCAAGTTTGAATTGTTTATGGAGTATACAATGTATTTCATTTAAAAGGAAAAGGCCAACTAGATCAGTGACACACACACACACACACGCATATATATATATATATATATATATATATATATATATATATATATATATGCGTGTGTGTGTGTGTGTGTGTAATCACCTTTTTCTTTACCATATTCCCTCTGCTTAACATATTTTGTTTTCAAGTAAGATCTTTGACTTACTTGTTGTTTCATCAAATACTTCTGCATGCAAAATCCGATCCCGCATTTTGCTAATTCCTACTTCCGCGGATTAAGGACTATCCATATATCTAGTGTTTCCTTTTCAGATTAAATATGTTTTTAATTCATTTCAAAGTGTTTTTTAACATATTTTATTAACTGTTTGCTCATATATATATATATATATATATATATATATATATATATATATATATATATATATATTAATTTTATTTATACAAACATTAATGGCTACATATGTGCATACATGTTTCTGTAATCACCCACGTTGGGGGATTACGTCTTCAGGCCAAGAATTACCTTCAAAAGTGAAATGTCACTTTTGAAGGTAATTCTTGGCCTGAAGACGTAATCCCCCAACGTGGGTGATTACAGAAACATGTATGCACATATGTAGCCATTAATGTTTGTATAAATAAAATTAATATACCTGATCTGTTCACTCATTGAGCACTATTTTGGTAGACACATGTTGTTTCATTGGATGTACTTCTAGGAAACTAAACTCTACTGGCTATATATATATATATATATACATATATATATATAAAGTAATGTGATTTATAATTTAAAATTTAAGAATTAAAAAAAAAATTTTAAATTTAAAAATCAAATTTTAATTAAATTAAAAATCAGTTTCATAAGAAGGAACAACAACAAAATCAATTATCTGTACGATCGTTTCGGAAATCCGTGCTTTTTATTGTGGTATACATGAAGTTATGTAGAACAATTATATATAGTTTTTTGGAAAGCAAGGTCTCCTCATCAGAAAATTTAGGAGGGTTTTTATTGAATTTAAAAGACACCATAAATAAACCTAGCATTAAAAGTAAGGCAGATGAATCTTTTAATTTTTCTTTTTTTGAAATCAGGAACTGTGTTTAAAGTAGTCATTTAGATGTTTGCTATAGCTTTTTCTTTTATTGAATGAAAAAAATAAAAATTAAAATTAAAAAAGCTATAGCAAACATCTAAATGACTACTTTAAACACAGTTCCTGATTTCAAAAAAAGAAAAATTAAAAGATTCATCTGCCTTACTTTTAATGCTAGGTTTATTTATGGTGTCTTTTAAATTCAATAAAAACCCTCCTAAATTTGCTGATGAGGAGACCTTGCTTACCAAAAAACTATATATAATTGTTCTACATAACTTCATGTATACCACAATAAAAAGCACGGATTTCCGAAACGATCGTACAGATAATTGATTTTGTTGTTGTTCCTTCTTATGAAACTGATTTTTATTTTAATTAAAATTTGATTTTTAAATTTTAAAATTTTTTTTAAATTTTTAAATTTTAAATTATAAATCACATTACTTAATATTGAATTAGCTCTAGGACATTTAACTATCGAGCTTATTATATATCTAAATTACAACGAGCACTTTCTATTTCCTGTATTTTAATTAAACTAGTAATTTCCATGTTACATTAAAATACACTCAGCTCTTTAGACTATTGTTCTAATCTCCTTTGAATTATATATATATATATATATATATATATATATATATATATATATATATATATATATATATATATATATAGCGGCGTAGCATCAGTTTTTGCTGCCAGGCCCCCCCCCTGGGCATATAATTTCCTGTTTATATATATATATATATATATATATATATATATATATATATATATATATATATATATATATATATGTGTGTGATAACAGTCTACTGTATTAGAAGCTTTAGAAAGTTTAATGGTTTAAACACCAAACAAGTAATGAATTTTTTTAATAAACAAACATATTATTTTATTAAAATCAAATTCGGTAATCATGAAGAAAGAGAGAGCCTGTTTCCTCCGTTTGACTATAGGTGGCGTTACTGTCTGTCCACCCAATTACGGAAGCCCAAAATGTATATAATGGGCACCCTTGAAATAAAAATAAATGTTTTTGTAATATTTTAATTTTAAACATGTTTTTTTTTTTTTACAAACATATTTAAGTTTTGTTTTTGTTTTTTTCAAACATATTTACGTTTTCTTTTTCTTTTTGCAAACATATTTAAGTTTTATTTTTCCAAACATTTACGTTTTGTAGCTTGTTTATTTTCAAACATTTACGTTTTTTTTTGTTTGTTTTTTGCAATGCTTAGATGAAAGTGCAGAATACTTAACGGTACCCATGTACTTATCGTACCGCGCTATTTTTAATTCAAGTTGAATTCAAGTTTTTATTTCTCTTACCTTGAAGTTGGACATAAAATCAATATTATGTTTAAAACAAAATCAACGTTTTTTCACCCACCCCCCCATTATAAAAGTATATAAAAATACGTCAACTTTTTTTATCAATTATTTATTTTTTATATCGCATATTTTTTTTCACATAAAATGTTAAAACAAATGTGCCGTATCTTTACACCCTAAAAAATCCTTTAAAATTATCACTTGTGTAGGTGTGCTGAAAACGAAAATGAAGAAATTTTAGTTAAAAAAAAACTTGGGGATCACTTTTCTATATTTATCGTAAAGTGAGCACCCACTTTATAGCCACGTTTTTATTGAGGTGGGGGTTGACTAATGAAAATGAACACTGCGTTCAGGCCATTTTTAAGGGGAGGGGGATTATCTTTGTTTTGTTTTGTTTTGTTTTTTTGTTTTCTTACCGTATTCCGTATTGTTTTCACTGGTCGCCATGTTTTGTGAGTGAGTGCGTGCATTCAATTTTTGTGCGATGCACGCACACACGCACAAAAACATGGCGACCAGTGAAAACAATACCGAATACACTGGATAATAAAGGTATTTATATGAGGAAAACTAATTTTAAATGTGATATTCCTTAAAAACAGACCCAAATACTCCTAAAAATCAACTGTTTTTTATTTAAAGCCAAAAAAAAAAAAAAATTTACCGAAAAACATTAAAGTAAACTAACATAATAATGACGGATCCAATAAATTATATTGCCGAAGTGATTCTTTTTAAATCTCCGCCGCCACAGGAATTCATGTATGTGGCTGTGGAAATTTTCAGAACTAGTGCGTCTCATCGCTCTGAATTTAACCTTAGACAGACTCCAAGTTCCCTCAACAGTGTTGATATGTACTGTTGGATCATTTGGGTCCATAAAATGATATTTGTGATTGACCACAAAGTGGTTTTCTAGAGCATTATATGCTTGCCACCCATCAGTAATAATCCGTGATCCCGGTCGAACATATTGCTGAATGATTGGTAAAAGAGTTTCTGCATCCTTTTTTCAACTGGTACCATCATTGTCATATTTGTTTCTCTCTCCACCATACCAAGAACCCATTGTCCGTTTTTATATCATCCACGGTGGTATTTGCGATGCATAAATTTACTCGCATCAATTTCCACAGTTCGACCAGGACCACCCATTTCCACAGGATTGTCAATCAGGCACATACCACAAATCTCGCGTAAAAAACTATACCAATCAAGGGTACTCCTTTTACTGACACTTGTTTGTTCTGCTGCCTTGACTTGCGGCTCTTCCATTGACCACCAATAAATCAACTCAATGATTTCGTTTAGCGTTATATGCGCGTGATCAAAGAAAGAGTCCACACGTACAGAATTTTTCCTCTGGCATTTGGGACAAACCCAACAGTAACCGTCTCTGCAATTGGCGATATTTCTTCTCTGCAAGAACATCTTCGACAAATGTCCACATCGATTGCAAATACTGGTATTTCCAATCAGGCCATGCCTGGTCAGCCACTCCAACGTCTTCATAGTGTCTGTCGTTTCTAAGAGAACATCCTTTAAGGAATACTCAAGAAAACACTTAGAGGTAAAATGTTATCAAAAATTGCATCCATTATGTGGTTTGGCAAGGGTTAATTGGCGGCAAAGATCGTAATAGATTGCGCATGTTTACAAAATAAAAAAAATAAAAAAAAAACTATATTTGAAAAAAAATAACAAAAACAAAAAATATGTTTGCAAAAAAAGAAAAAGCGTAAATGTGTCTAAAAAAGAAACGTAAATGTTTCCAAAACAAACAACAAAAAAATAAATATGAAAAACGGGGGGAAAAAAACGTAAATGTTTGAAAATAAACAAGCTTTAAAACGTAAAAATGTTTGAAAAATAAAACTTAAATATGTTTGCAAAAACAAAAAAAAACGTAAATATGTTTGAAAAAAAATAAAACTTAAATATGTTTGCAAAAAAAAAAACATGTTTAAAATTAAAATATAACAAAAACATTTATTTTTATTTCAAGGGTGTCCATTATATACATTTTGGGCTTCCGTAACTGGGTGGACAGACATTAACGCCACCTATAGTCAAACGGAGGAAACAGGCTCTCTCTTTCTTCATGATTACCTCAAATTCTATATTTCGCTCCATAAAAGAAGCTTCATTAAAAAATGTTGTTGTTTTTTTCTTTTTACGTACCATTATGTTGGAGATAATGCCTGGCACGTCTCTTTCAGTGCTTCTAATACAGTGGTCTTTTATCATTTAACAATACACGCCAGACTAGCGTCCTTCTACTAAATTGGACATTACGCTCATGAAATCATCTGAGAGAGACTTGCCAGGCATTATTTCCAACATCATGGTACTGGTACGAGTGGTACGTAAAAGAAAAAGAAAAGAAACTTATATTCCTTGATGAAGATTCTGTTATGGATCGAAAAATCGAATTGGATTGTAATAAAATAATAAGCTTGTTTATTAAAAAGCATTTCTGCACTTGTTTTGTCTTTAAACCGTTAAACTTTACGGCCGTGTCAGTGGATAATTATATTTAAAAAAAAAAAAAAAAAAAATGCATATATCGCTCACCACTTAAGGATACTAACTGTGAAAAATTATTTTCAACTCGCATTTAAGTAAAAATGCTCTTTCGTATAAATAATTGAATAAAAAACAAATAAACAACATTTATGTGTATACACATACACACACACACACACACACATATATGTATACACATAATATATATGCATAAGTCGGCTTATGTAAGTGCGTATGTGTGTATATATATATATATATATATATAAACAAATATACAACATTTATGTGTATATACACACACACACATATATATATGTATACACATAATATATATATGCATAAGTCGGCTTATGTAAGTGCGTATGTGTATATATATATATATATATATATATATATATATATATTCTTTACTAGAATTGTTAAATAGAAATAGACTTAGCACTATATATATATATATATATATATATATATATATATATATAGTGCTAAGTCTCTCTCTCTCTATATATATATATATATATATATATATATATATATATATAGACTTAGCACTATATATATATATATATATATATATATATATATATATATATATATATATATATATATATATATATATATATATATATTGCTAAGTCTATTTCTATTTAACAATTCTAGTAAAGTTTTTTTTTTCATCATTATATAATTGAAGGCCGTTGATATTCGCAGCCGGCTGCGGCTATTCTAAAATGCTATTCGCAGCCGGTCGCATCAGCTGACCGGAAGTGACGTCAGACAAATCTTAAGTAAATTCTTGGCTAGAATTGTAAAAATAATTTGTTTTCTTTTGTAATAGAATTTAAGGTACTCCTGCAGTATTTTACCCACCGATTTCACGATCTTAGCCGAGCGTTGATCGACATCCGTCGGAAAACGCCGGAACATGGCGAGCGGTACGATACTCTATCAGCCAATCAGGGCGCTTCAAACGAACGCGCAGCAGACGAATAATTTTCATTGAAATTACACACATAGCGTTTCATTTCAGTTATTTTATTGTTCAAAGTAAAAATACACAGCCTTTCATTTCAGCTATTTAATTTAGCGATAAAAAAAACAAAAAAAAACGGGAGCTGTTGGAAACATATTTATGCGAATTTATGTGGAGACAAAAATTTGGACACAACCCTTCTTTTGTCTCCATAATAAATCAAATCGCGGAAGGCTACCCGGTTTGGGAAGGAGCTTCTTTCCACATCCTCTGAAAACCCTTTGCTCCCTACTTTGCCTCTACAGTCAGTAGAAAATCTTCCAGTCGGAACTAAAGATAAACAGTAATTGTTGTCCCCCCCCCTACAAACATTACTGAAAAAAAAAAAAAAAACATTGTTGTTACTGTTTAATAACGTTTTGTTAAAAACACAAAAAAAAAACATTGAAGTGTTTATTACTGTTGCTTACCCCCCCCCAAAAAAAAAGCTATCGGAAAACAAAATGAACCAAAAAAAAAAAAAAAATATTCAACAAAATAAATTTATTTTACTTTAAAAAAACTTACGGTAAGTGTTTGTGATTTATTTTATCCAAATCTTTTGTATTAATTTTATCCATTTTGTTGTGTGTGTGTGTAATATCTTTTCCTTGTAATGTTGTTGCTATTCACATACTTTTAGCGTTCTTGCACCGTAGCTCCGAATTCTCGGCTTTCGTCGGCGTTAACGCCGAAAGCGTTCGTCAACGCTCGGCTAAGATCGTGAAATCGGTGGGTAAAATACTGCAGGAGTACCGAATTTAACAATTTCTTTCATTTTGAGCTGCTTTTTTCTCCCGTTTATTTTTGTTAATTACCAACACAGTGGCGAATTTAATTTTTCTCTCTCCCATTTTTTATTTTGAGCGGAGAATTTAACATGTCTTTTCATTTTAATTATTTGTTTTAGTTTTTCATTACTAACACAGCGGAGAATTTGGGGTACTCATGCAGAGAACGGCATGGGCGTGGCTTATCACTTGCTCAGTTGCGAAATATTTTTGTTTTTAGTAAATAATTTGCGTTTTTTGGCAAAGTTTATTTTTAATAAAATTAGCGTATTTACTGATATTTTTGAACCGCGATATTACCATTCTTTCATAACACCGATCACTTTAGTCCTGCCTTCTTACACAGGTTTTCGGGTCGCTGACAACGAATCTGATAATCAACCCCACAGCAAATTTACCGTTTAGATGGTATTAACCCCTCCTCTACCTGTCGCCATTTTACAGGCTTCGTTGCCCGCCCGCTAGGTGTATCAGAATTTTAGGAGGAATTTTTGACACCCCCAACAAAAAACTGCGAATAAAATATATAAAACTCGTAATTTCTGTTTTTAAAGTGGGTTGTTTATTTTCCTTATGAAATATACTTCCAAAATAAACTATTACAGTCGTTTAAAACATAATAGAAGTATTATTTTTTATTTTTTAAAAACAATGTTTACAAAATGTCTAAGCGCGTTTCTCCGACAACTTCTTTTTAAAAACAATGTTTACAAAATGTCTAAGCGCATTTCTCTCGACAACTTCCGGTTTCGCCGCCGGCCGGCTGCGAATAGCATTTTAGAATAGCCGCAGCCGGCTACGAATAGTCACTTCGTAATTGAATTCTCTTTTGTAATTATAGACATTTTAGAAGTCGAATTATGCAAGTGCTAAGTCTGCGATAAGTTCTTTTTGTTGGGTATCTAGATTGCATTCTTTCTTTTTTTTACATTTTTTTTACTCAAAGCTTCTTCAGCTCACACACACACACACACACACACACACACACACACACACACACACACACACACACACACACATATATATATATATATATATATATATATATATATATAAAATATAATTATCGTTTCGTCGCCTACCACTAATCAGAGTGGCTGAATCTAGCGAGACTCGAGATCGGGACCCCATGATAGGAAGCCTAAACCTCTACCACGCGCACGCGGCTGCCTCGGCTGACTACTAAATGTATCGCGTTTTTATGTAGATGTTTTTATTTGTTTTTTTGTTAGAGATACTTTTTGAATGAATTCAATTATTCATACGAAATTGCATTTTTTCCTAAATGCGAGTTGGGAATAATTTTCCCTTTGACCAATTTGGTACCCCCTTAAATTGGGAGCGGAATATATATTATTTTTAGAATATAATTATCCACTGACACGTGTTTCGTCGTCTACGACTCATCATAGTGGCTAAATCTATTGATCCTATAGGATGTCGATGTCTACCATCTCTTCAGAGGATAAAATATTAGCAAATAATTATAATGGTTTGCACCTTATTTTCAGTGAAACATGGAAAGTCACAATTAAAAGTTTTTTCAGTATTTAAATATCATAGAGTAAGGGAAGTTAATGAAAAGGATATAAAAATTCATATCCAAATTGCATGGTAAAATCCGAAGTAAATGTCTTATAGTAGTGTGCCAATCTGTATTTTGAGTAATCCACATAGCAAGGTAATAGTCCGAAGTAGGCATTTTCCTGGAGCAATTTTCTTTGTTTATATAATGGGTATGGTAAAATAAAAAATTTTTTTATATAGGTCCGGTGGATCTGTTTATTAATAAACATATAATTTAATATATTTAATATTTTTATAATTATAGAACATGAGCTCCAAATTCCACTACAAAATAACTTCAAATTGTTAATAAAATAAAATAAAACCGCTTTCAGTAGACAGGCTACGCAAAATAAGAGAAACTGAACTGATATGAAAAATGAAAAATGCAAAAAGAAAAAAGAAAAATTAAAAATTAAAATTAAAAAATTAAAAATTAAAATTAAATTTATTCTGAAGTATATATCTATATATATAAAAATGTAAATTTGGTTCGTTACAAAAGAATAAAACCATATTTCTACGTAACCAATTTATTTGAAATTTTCAGACAGCCCATCTTTAGAGTCGAGGTATGTTTTTATGTTATTAAAATAAATTTACCTCGCGAATTATTAAAATATTAAATAAAATAAATATATTTGTTTAACCGCTACTGCGAATCTGTTCTGTTGATAAAACTGAACTTCCGGTTCGATTCATTTCACAGCCACGAATTGACGAAAGATTTCATTTTCTGTTAACTCGATAAGTAAAAAAAAAAAAAAAAAAACATAATTCATTTGTTTATCTTCCAACTTTTTTAATTTACACATCTTTTCTTTATTATATAAGGCCAAAAAAAAGTTTGTCGCTTGCTATGCTAAAACAAAGTTTTTTTGTTTTTTTTCTAATTTCAAAATATGTTGCACCATTATTGTGGTTTAATTTGCAGTGTATTTCAATTTAACTTTTATTATAAAAAGTTTGAGTTTACGATTTGTTTCCTGCAAAATAAAAAATATACCCTCTCTGAAAAAAAAAACAGGCAAAACTAGCTGATAAAATATGTAAGCCTTCTGGGGAGCTAACCGCTTCAATATAATTCCAGAAACATATAGTGGGAAAACACGAAACATTTTATATATTGAATATACTATATTTATAATTTTTTTATTGTAGGATTCTCCTGATCTCGCGGGTTTTTTTAAATCTCAGTTGCCAACATTGTATCACTAAAAAAACACTACAGGCTTAATGTAAACAGAATGTGTTTACAATATCGGTAAATTTTCAATGGGTTTAATTACATGATTATTGATAATGTAACCATGTGATTGAAATTTAATTTAAATTAACCACACGTGGTCGCAAAATGAATGCCGACACTCAAAGTGTATAAACATTTTGACCTCTCCCTTTACTTAAAAATTCACAAAAAATCAGGAAATTAACGAATTTTAATGAAAATTGCAATATTTTTCAAATAATGATCGCAGAATATAATGAACTAATTATTTTTACTTAACTCTTAGTGAAAATGTTTTATTTTGTTTAAACAAAAAATACCTTTACTAAAGTTATGGTTTTCAGTAGTAAATAAAAAACGCAAGAATTTATTTTTGCTTTTTTTAAAGCATCGTAATTTGTAACAATAAAAAATAATTTTTACAGTAAGATTACGAACAAAGCCCCTAAAGTCCGTATTAATGAATTCGATATAACTCGAAGAAAAATGAATTCTCGCATACTATTCAGGAAATGAAAGATTCAATTAGATTCCTATTTCAGTCACCTAAATTATTTAGGGTGAAATGAGTTTAGGAATTTATAGCCAAACCTAAATATTTTTTTGGTAAATATCCAGATACGCTACTACAGAACACCGACCACTCTAATTTGTTTTTTTGGGGGGGTTGTGATGTTGGGGGGCGCGCGCGCCCCAACATCACATCCCCCCTCGCTCGCGCCCCCAATGTACAAAGTAAAATCTTCGGAAAATGTTAAATGGTGTTCTAATTGGTAAATGTCGGTGCGTTACTTACGGAAAATTTGAAAATTCTATGTTCCAGGTAAAAAAAACCAAAAAAAAAACAGATAAATTACCCCTCTACCTCAACTTGGTGTGCTTTCCTTTTCTTATTTTATTTCTTTTTCAGTTAATTTTAAATTTTCCACCCAAAAAGCGCTATAATGTATTCTTGAAAATTAGAAAAATTTATGTCCTGGAAAAAAAAAATCCCCTCCCCCCAACGTAGTTTGCTTGGTGAAGCCGTCGTTTATGCTACAGCGTGCATGCGCGTAGCATAAACGGAAGCTGCAAAATGGTGAAAAGAAGTTCGTGGGTTCAGGGGTAAATACCATGCAAACAGTAAATTTGCCCCAAGTTTGACTATCAGATTCGTTGTCAGCGACCTCAATTACCTGTAAAAACCAAATTAGAGTGGTCGTGTTCTGTAGTAGCGTATCTGGATATTTACCTTTTTTTTTTCTTGCTTACAAAAATAGCATTAATACAGTAAGTTAGGTAAAATTTGCATAGAATGCTCTGCTTTATGGTTGTAAAAATGGAACGGAAATTTGAATTTCATTCCCTTTTAAATTCGGTACATTTTTACATTACGTTAAACTCATCGTTCACATTCGACACGTCAACTTTATAGCTTTTCGGGTATTCTGGCAAGGTTAAGGGTGTCTATTCCGAAAGCCGTTCTTAACATGGGTAGATTGGTAGGTGTGTAAGAAATTTCGTGAAAAATAGTGAATAATTCCACCCCGTCTTTCCAAGTTTATAACTCCTCGAAAAATGTAACTCAAGCCCTAATTTTTTTCCAATTAAAGGAGCAAGGACCAAGGTTTCATTAAAAAAAAAACAAAAAAAAAACATGTTTAAAAAAAAAGGTTTTAACTTCGGACTTTACAGGTAAATTTCTAAAAAAACACTACTTTTTTTGTTTTAAATTTGAATATATTATTTATTGACCTTTTCTCTTCAATTTGTGATATATAACACTTTGGTGAATAAATTATTTACTTTTTAATAGACATTTCAAAATGGGAGGCGTGAATTATTCTACCCCCTGTCTTTCCAAGCTTATAACTACTCGAAAAATGTAATTCAAGCCCTAATTTTTTTTTCAATTAAAGGAGCAAGGACCAAGGTTTCATAAAAAAAAAACAAAAGAAAAACAAACAACGTGGTTTAATAAAACAGGTTTTAAACTTCGAACTTTACAGGTAAATTTCTAAAAAAACACTACTTTTTTGTTTTAAATTTGAATATATTACTTATTGACCTTTTCTCTCCAATTTGTGATATATAAAACTTTGGTGTGTAAATTAATTATTTACTTTTTAATAGACACTTGAAAATGGGGGCGGGGCGTGAATTAAAAAAAACGTTTGTCTAAAATATTATATTCGGTTTATTGGAAAGAGCATAAAATTTCACATTGACCCTGAAAATATCGTAAAAATAGAATCAATAGAAAAATTTTTAAGTTTAAAAATTGAAAAATATTGAGTTCGTAAAATTCATTACTGTTTTTTAAAAAAAAAAATATTTCTATTACTTTTAAAACAACTTTAATAGTTTATTTTGGAAGTATAATCCATAAAGAAAATAACCCACTTTTAAAAGAGAAATTACGATATTTTTATATTTTATTCGCAGTTTCGTGATAGGGGTGTAAAAAATTCCTACAAAAATTCTGATACATCTACTAGATTGGAGTGTTTATTCGTTGAAAACGTACCTGACAACCTATAAATGGCGACATTTCCAATGTGAACGGTAAGCTGGACTTATGTAAAAAATAACAAAAAGATATATCAAATTGACTTTTTCGTTTAAAAATGGAATTATTTCCCTTTCGTTATTAACTTTAAAAAAAAAAAATTTTTTTAAATAAATATTTTGTGTTTTATATACATAAAGTACAATTGTTGAATGTTACTGTTTTGATTATATTCGTTTGAAGGGGGGCACAATTAAAAAATTAGGAAAGATTAAAACGAAGCGAAATTTAAGTTTCCGTTCCATTTTTACAACAACCGTAAAACAGTGCATACTCAGCAAGTTTTATCGTAATTTATTTTATTATTGAAACACTAAATCAACATTTTATTTTTTATTTTTCATAATTAATGATGGAAGTATTTTTCTGTTTATTTTCTTAACATCTGTTTAAAAAAAATAAATAATTTTTACATTCTCTTGTAAAGAAGAATCAAACTTTTCTCTACTTTCACATGTGTTCCATTTTAACAAACTGAGCCACAGCAACGCGTGGCCGGGTACAGCTAGTATATATATATATATATGTATATATATATATATATATATATATATATATGTGTGTGTGTGTGTGTGTGTGTGTGTTTATGTATGGGTGTATATATACATATATATATATAACTCCACATATATGTGTGTGTGTGCACGCGCGCGCGTGTGTGTTTATGTATGGGTGTATATATATATATACATAACTCCACATATATATATGTGTGTGCGTGTGTGTGTGTGTGTGTGTGTGTGTGTGTGTGTGTGTGTGTGTGTGTGTGTGTGTACAGATATTACTTGATATGCAATGGAATACAAACTTTGCAATCAGTGTGTATCTCGATAACAAAAAGGCTGGCTGTAGTCTGAAACGGCAAACGAATATTCAATGAGGACTGATGCAGATATGGGCAAGAATGGCAATAAAGGCTCTGAAACTTCCAGGATCTGGCCTGGTAGGTGTTGGACTATAGAAGGTTCATAGAAGTGACCGTCTGCCACGTGCTGCTGTTGCGATAATGTTTGCGTCATTTGAGCCAGAGATATATTAAGTAATGGCAATACTGGAGAACGAGTTGCTCCTATCACACACATATATATATATATATACACTAGCATTTCAGCCCGGCGTTGCCCGGGTGTTTGGATGTGTGTGTTGAGCACAAAAAAAATAGTGGTAGTAGGAAGGCAAGCTCAAACCCGTACCGCAAAGGAGGAAAAGAAGGGGAAAAAACCTGACGTCTTTGCTGTTACGACCACTGCCAAACCGGAAGTGACGTAGGTTTTAATTAAGGCTAGACAATCGAAAGGAGAGGATGACTTTCAAAAATATCGGCGAAAAAAGCGAGCCCCCCCCCCTGTAGAAAACTGCTCAGTTGAAGGTGAAGGTATTAATGTTTTTAGCCAATTTTTCGATATTTGTCGTCTAAAAGGTCGAACTTCAAAACGATACTGATCTTTGTAAAATCCGTCGCCTCTGTCGCAAGGTTTAGGTAAACCTACCTACATACATACATTTATATATTGATAATTAAAGATTTTCGACCCAAACCGATTAAAAAGCTTGCCCTATCTCTGAATACCCTTTATGTAAAATTTCAAATGTTTAGGCCAGAAATTGTCTGAGTAATTTGGTAGAGACCGCAGAGGTCAATTTTTTTTTAAACTGTGACCCTTATTATGACCCCTTAACATTTATTTTTGGGGGGCTTAAATTAAATTATTAAGTTAGATCCATCAACGCAAACCTATATCTAAAATTTCAAGTGTTTAGACCCAAAATTTCGGAGGAGTTTGGTTGAGTTCTCAAAGGTCAAATCGTTGAACTTTGACCCCTTAACAGCCAAATTTCTGACCGAAAACGGATTACGAAGATTTCCCCAAATCTCAGTATCCTGTATATCAAATTTCGAGTCTGTAGAAGAAAATGGGGCACATTGGAATCAGAGAGATAGGTGAGAAGATATAACTTATCATAATAATACAAAATGGCTAGATGATGACCTGTGTGAAAGCTTCTATTGAGTAATAATAATAATAATAATAATAAATAATAAATGAAATTATAATTGTAAGTTAACCTCCGACCCACACCCCCCAAAAAATGATAAAGAGCCTAGTGTTTTGATGTGAGGTTTTTCAACAGGAACCATATCAAAGAGTTGGAGAGGATCGAGGAGGATGGGAGATCGAAGAGAGGAATTACCAGCCGGACCTCAGCTGCATGAGTACAAATAGGACTGGGAGCTTGAGTAGTTTTATTGCCATCTAAATTTCAGTGAAGACCAATGCTTGCTACCAACGAGAAATCCAATGCAATGATTATCAAAAGAGGTGGAGAGTGCTGAAAATCTGGGGAAACTTATTGTTACTCAGATTCCAGAGAATACTATAAGTTGTTTTCAAAGAGAAATGATGATGGCCTGTGTAACTACTCTTAGCGATAATTAATGCAATAGCATGGTGAATCCTCATGATGGTTAAACGTGGAAAATATGTGTAGCTTGATTGCCATATATATTTTCAAATCTTCACACACACACACACACACACACACACACACACACACACACACACACACACACATATATATATTATATATATATATATATATAATGGTTAAAAAAAATACAACGCAAACTTCACCCAATCTTATAATAAATTTATTTCAACACCAAAACGGGCCTTTCAAATGAGCTACATCTGAATTATACAATGGAGAAATTCACAACCAACGATTGTTATTATTAGAAAAATCAGTAAAAATAAAGAAAAATGTGAGAAAAAAAGAGGGGAAGAGTTAAGGCCATCATGCATTGAAATAAAGTCAGGGAGGGAAAATGGGACGAGGAATTAAAATTTACTAGAGGGAGGGAGCCACCAGCGATAGACAGGCATACACGGAGTGGGAATAAAATAAGGGAAAGAGTAAAAAAAGAGAGAGAAGCAGAAAAAAAAGGTAAAAGGCCACAAACAAAAAAATGATATATATGCACACCTGTATGCATTTATAACCCTAACCACACCTCCCCTCACACACCCATGTATATCTCCGGACATTCATCTATAGATACCTGTATACATATGCACACATCTATACACATGTATATACCTATATACATACATAAACGCACACACACCTATGTGTGCATACCTGCAATTACACAGGCATATATGCATATATTCATATATTTACCCCCATTCATATATCTCTATGCCGACATACATATATATATATATATATATATATATATATATATATATATACATATATATATACACATATATATGCACATATATATATACATATATATATATATATATATATATATATATATATATATATATATATATATATATATATACGTTTCAACGTGGCCTCTCTACCTCTTTCTGTTTCCTATTTAAACATACACCTAAATGCAGACTTACAACCGCATATGACGCTCCATAAACATACCATATATAATATATGGAAAACTAAATATAAAAATCAGTAAAAGCATACGTACATATACACACATATGATATATATATATATATATATATATATATATATATATATATATATATATAAAGATAGATAGATAGATAGATAGATAGATAGATAGATAGATAGATAGATAGATAGATATGCATATATACAGGGTGGAACGATAAATTTGTTGCTGTAAAGAAAACATTCTTTAAGCGACAAATTTATCTTTATTATCACTATAGCTTTATTTCAAAACATTCATAAAAAAAAATCAATTCAGGTAACTTTGTTATGTAGTAGAGCTGACAGCTATTAAATCATCTATTCAGCCTCGATCAGCATCTCAATACGAGTTCAGAACTGGAAGCATGCTTTTTCACAAGCGCCGGCAGGAGCTTGGTGAATGCTCGGCGGATGGTGGCAATCAGGTTGGCTTTGGTGTTGTAGAAGGTCATGCTGATGATGTTTTCGATGTATGACTAAACAAAGTAGTCCAGTGTGTTCAGGTCGGAGAAGGAGAGGGGCCAATGAGAGAAGGATACAAAGCCATAGTACTCCTTCTAAGGCCAAGCCTGGGTCTTTTTGGACTTGTGGGCTGGTGCCGAGTCCTGCTGCCACACTTAGGGTTTGCCAGCAGCCACCTGATTGTACGAGGGGATCACCATACTCTTCAGCACATCCAGGTACACTTTGGTGTTAACTTTCAAGTCGACTTTGAAGATGTGAGGTGGCATGATGTGGCCCTCACTTGAAACCACACCAAAGACCATAACCGTGATCAGAAACTTTGTTGAGCTGTGCCTTCAAGTGTTGAACTGCCCGGATTTGCATTTTAAGGCTGCTATCAATGGTTCTTTTGTCATAATTTGGATCAATAGAGAGCATGAATCTCCGATTGTATATCTTTCAGATATGATAGACGGCTCTTATTGCTCTTGAGATTTGTACACAACTGGCCCAGATGGTCTGCAACAAAAAAAGAAAACCGGATTTCATCAAACGGAAATGGAATCATATCTTTTCTAGGACGAAAATTTAATCGATGGCACTGCTGTAAACATGAAATTCTATCATATATACGCCACATCTTATAATTTCTCCGTTTTTAGGAAAACCTGCAGATCGTTTTAAAAAGGCCCGTTTTGGAGTTGAAATAAATTTATAATAATAATTATAGTTATAGGGTTAAGTTTGTGTTATAAACTTTCTTATAACCATTACACATGCTCTGCTTTGCATTGAACTAAGGATTTCTTCAGAAACTGCTTTATCGTTTTATCTGTCTCCCCTTTCTCTATATAGAGGAGGGTGGGGAGAGTTGGCCACAGAATCTATCTTTTTTTATTTCTTTCACTTGTGTTGAGGTGATTGGTTGTATCAAACTGAAAATTTGCACATTTTTTCATGTTATGAAACAAGTTTTATTCATATAAGTATATAAAAAAGTTGAGAACTCCATACATACCATGTATGGGGAGAGTTGGCCAAGGTAAGGAATGACTTAGCCACTTCAGTGGGGGACTTGGGAGAGTTGATAACATAAAAAGTCAGCCTTTTCTAGCTCTCAATAAGAACATGCAACAAAATGTGCATATTTACTATCATTTATCATTTCTGCTTCATAGTAACATCTGATAATGCAAGGTGACCCCAAAACAAAACAAAAGCTAACTGGAGGCCATCTAGAACATATGCTGTAGAACGGAGAAAAAAAGGCCAAAGACCCTAGTGTTTTGATGTGATGTTTTGAATATAATAAACTAGTTATGACCAAAGTTTCATTTCATTCGGACAAAACACTAAAACAGGGCTTAATTAGAGTTGGGGCCCATTCTTTAGGGGGGGGGGTCACCCTGTATTCTGAAATATACCCTGGGCTTAGCGATATAGTGGTCTTCATATGATCAATACTACATATGAATGATAAAATATAAACACACACACACACACACACACACACACACACTCACACACACACACACACTAGTTAGAAATTTGTGCCCCAGATGTGTTTAATTGGCTAATGTTAATGTTTTCCAACGACTCTTGAAAAGAAAGTGTTCTTGGTGCATTGAGATCTATCTACGCTGCCCAAAATCAGTTCTCGGTCATCATCTTTGTTGCTTTCACTTTCATAGTCATGGGACTTGTCATCAACCAAAGTTTCAATGTTCATATAAGCGTTATAATCCACCTCAATGAACACAGTTTGGCTAGCTGGCTTGGGCGCCACTTTCCTTTTTGTTGTTTTGGCTTTTTGTCACTTTTAACCGAAACTTTTCAGTTATTTCCTTAAAGTATTCTGGTGAAGTGGCAATCACGCATTTGCTTCTCTTCCGACCTTTCTTACTGTTTGTCTTTAGTGGATATTTGGGGAATCTTCTGAACTGAGCTGGGGAAACAAAAGATGACGCTTCTTTGACCGGTCACGGGTGTTTCAACTGAATAGATATTGGTGCTGCTTCTGACAAATTGGTGCTGACTCCAGATCTGGAAGGTTGTGGAGAATGAGGTACTTGATCTGTTGTGGGTGGGAGATGGTTGGGGGTAGTTGAGACACCTAAGTGGAAGGAGGAAGAGAGAATTTCTGCAGGAACAGGGCGATTAGTGACATCGGATGAGGAAAAGAAATAGTCAGAAAAGATGTGCAATGTCCAGAAGCCAAATACTAGATGCTTTAAAGCTGGCAGTGATGTTTGCTGGGGTTGCCCCTAGTGTCCAAATAGTTGACCAGCTCAGCGATGTTGTAACTGGTGATGGTGTTTCCAGGGTTGCTTAGTATCCATGAAGTGACCATTAAAGAAAGATTTCACTAGCCAATAGACAGTGTTTTTGTATATGATTATCCAGTACCAACACGACAGGGTTTTTTTCTGAGAAGGCTGCACATGTTTTACAAAATGATCAATTACTGACAAAATCTTCTGTGATGTCATTTTCTGTGACAAAAGCTTCCTTCGATAGCATGGTTCATCATATGCTGCTTAAACGTCTTTCTGGGGAATATGAACACTGACAGCAAAACAACACCTGTTGCTGACACTGTCCTACAGACAGTAATAAGTCCTTTCCTTTCTCTACTGTCATTTGACCAACCTGCCTTACCCCTTTTGAAGCAATAGCTTTAGGCAACTTCTGCACAATTGTGAAACCCATCTCATCCAGATTGAAAATTTCTCGTCCTTCGATATTCAGCTGCTCTAACAAGTCAAAAAACTGACTAATGTAGGTTTTCGAATTGAAAGTATATTGGTGAGCCCTTGTGGTATATAGATTCTCCAAATATGACCTGCAAACAGAACAAACAAAGTATTGTCATTTTCTACTTTCCCATCATCTACGAATGCTGTATTCTGTCGAAAGAAAGATTTTATTCATAACAAACAAGCCAGATAAGTTTTAAACAGCCCGTACAGTCAAATGAACAGACGGCTTTGGAAAATTTAAGCAACAAAGTAATTTATGTTAAGAGGTGCTTGATTTAAGTGTTAATGAGTACACTAAATAGACACCCTAATACAAAGTAATGTATGAAAAACTATCACAAATTCATTTAGAACTCAGTAATGTAGAGATATAAAACCAGTATAAGCAATGTGGAGAGTTGGCCAACCTATGGAAAATTTGAACACAAAAAATCAGTAAAAATTAACACTGGCTGCCACGTTTTTAAAAATATGCTGAAATGTAGACTAAATGGACACTCTTTACATATGCAAAAACACAAAACACAATGTCATCAATGCTAGGGTTCGAAGATAAAATTGAAAAATTGAAAAAATCATCTCCAAAATGTGTTACTGCTCCCTCAAGGGAAGTAATCAATAGTGGGCCAGTTATTCCTCCTTAGTGAAGAGCTCTCCAGAAACAAAGCTAAGAATTAATTTCATACTTGGGTTTTAATTTGATACAGGGGTGTCGAATTCTCCCCCACTCTTTCCAATATATATACATATATATATATATATATATATATATATATATATATATATATATATATATATATATATATATATACACACTTCTTGTGTATTCTTCTTCTTGTCTTCTTTCTTGTGTATATTATAAAGGAGGCGCAATTTTCACCCTCTGGACAAAAATACCGTAGGTTTATACCAACAGATGGCACTTAAAAATTTATTATGTTTACGCTATTGGCAATTATCTTATTTAACTATAGAACTCCATTACAAACTGAAACAAAAATGTAATATAACAAAAAAACAAACAAAAAACAAACAAAAAAAAATACAACTAAAAACAGATGGAACAAAATCTCGCTTCTCGCAGACACGTGGGTCGTAACAAGCACAATCTACTCGCCAGAATCACCTACACACAATCTGCAGAACGCCCCCTCTCCTTTCCAGTGTTCTGCCTTTATAGCGGCCGGGAACGACATATTTGCATAATCGCACGAGAGCAGACGTTATTCAACAATAATTACATTGGGTAAACGCTAATAAAAGCTCATGGACGCCATCTTGGAACTCTCTCTTTCGCTCAGCCCAAAACAGACGTATCCGAGGTAAGCTCTCTATTTCTCATTTTGGTTACTGCTAATTCTGCTACACAGACACATTATTCCGTAACATTAATGCATAACATTTATTCTGAGGAGCGCCATCTTCATCATCGTCATAACGTACAGAGGAAGTAGCTCAAAGTTTTACTCCCTATTCGATAAGACCTCTTACGACCTCATTCTACACTGCGTGTATTTATAGTTTTTTCTACTTTCCTGGGTCTACTCCGACATTAACTAACTTGTGAATTCATACGCATCGCCTGTTGTTAACGCTTTAACCTTACACAAATAATGATTTCTCACTTTTTCCATTCCTCGCAATCTCATTGGTTGAGATCTACGTATTCGGTCATTCCGGAATGAAAGAAACATCATTAAAAAATAAACATGGCTTCATGGCGTAGAATCAATATATGTTGAATACCCCGAATTTTCCCCCACAAAATAAAAGGAAAAAAGATTCGCACTTCATGAAAATTATTACCAGTACTATTTCCGTTAATATCTTACTAACATCACTAGGAAACTTGGTTTATTGATTATTTTTCGTGTTGTTTTACCAGAAAGAAATTGGAGATTCATATTTTCTTTGCTGCTTACATTTATTTCGTTTACAGTGAAAAATAATTTTTATTTATATTTTATTTCAGTAATAAAGTTACAGTGACACATCATTATTAATTATATTTTATTTTAGTAATAATAATTACAAGACAGTAATTCGTTTTTACTAAACAGACGCTTTAGAAAAACATTTCGTCTCATTTTGTTTACTAGTAGCCGATCAGATTTTTGAGTTTACAAGTTTTTTTATATTATAAATGCTTCATGAACTTTACACGCTATTATGTCATATATTCAGATGTGGTTATTTACTTTACTTTAGTAATACTGATACCGCAATAGTATTTCGTTTTTTGGTTGTTTTTGTTTGTTTGTTTTTTTGTTATTACTATGGTCGCACACATATTTCACAAAAAAAACAAAAAAATAGGGTAAATGTGAAAATTATTTCCACCTTCGACCAATCCCTTTGGATTGTAACCCTTTAAATGTAACCCTTTTTATAGGTTTTGCCGTATGCTGAAAACAAAATCCACGTATAAAATTCCGGCATACAAGTACTTTAAAATGGCAGTCTTGCAGTTAAGTCGCGGCAAAGTTCGACAACTACCGTCAAATCACGAATATTACGAATTATTAGTTTTAAAATAACAATAAAAATTATTAAAGTTTTAAAAATAAAAAAAATATGTAATTAATATAAAAATATATTGGAAGTAAGCACTTGATTAAATAAAGTAAACGAACAAAATATACATTTTTATATATTTATAACTATTTATTTAACAGAAAAATGAAACAATTTTTAGAACAGAAAAACGAACAAAATAAAATCTGAAGTAATGAACCACATAAACAAAGTATAAATTTATACAAAATAAAACAACTTTGAAAATTAAACATTTCTTAAAAAGTGTATTGTTGTCTTATGCTTTTCATAATTCGTGGAAATGCGTGTCCTTGCTCACGCCGTCTCCACAACTCCTTTCATTAGATGGAAATGGAACAAATTTTCATATTTTTTTTATATTAATTATAGGTACTTGTACAGTTTGGTCAAGACATTAAAAATGAAAATGTTGAAAAAAGTTTAAATTGTATGCATCCGTTATAGAACGAAGTTCTCCGAAAATAATTTCACTTAATTTCATCAAGTAGTTTTTCTTTGTTTTTGTTTTTTTACAGCGAAAAAACAATTTGTTATGATATCGAGCAAAATGTTCGATTTTTAGGAAGAAAAGCTAATATTAAAGATAGGAAGGGGTGTCAGCGCTTTAACTGGAGTTATCTCTCTTTGGCATTTCTAAAATTCAAACCATTTTTTTTTTTAATCCAAGATAGCCGCCTTCAACGCGCTCTCCTAAAAACGTGTTTTTTCCCCCCGGCTATGAAAAAAAAAACTACTTGATGTAAAAAGATTTTTTTTTTTTTTTTTTTTTTTGTCGAAGAACTTCGTTTGTATAACGGATACATACTATTTAAACTTTTTTCGGTATTTTCATTTTCTGTCTGGACTAAACTGTACAAGCACCTAATTATATAATATATTTTATATTAATTACATTTTTTTTTTTTATTTTAAAACTTTAATAATTTTTATTTTTAAACTAAATTTTATTTTATTTTAAAACTAATATTCAACTGCAAGACTGCCCTTTAAAATATCGGAAGAAATGTTAATTTCAAAAAAGGTTTCTGGTGGTTGGAGTGAAAACAAAAATAACGTTTAACATTCCGGCAAACAAATACTGGCTTCCTGAGTAGAATCATTACATACATGTCAAATACCTCGAAAAGTAAATAAATAAATAAAAATTTTGATTCGCACTGTTGAGTGGTGCATTTTAGTGGAATAGAGATAAAAATGAACAGGAATTCAAAGGAGGGAAATAAACACACGTGTTGACTGATGAGAAGAACTCTTTATTAAGGGAAAGAACAAAAAAGGGGTTATGGGATATGTACAGGGAAAGGGAGGTATAAGAGTTATCGGACTTTCAACACCCCCGCTTGCTCTTAGAGTGTAACAGTGTAACACCCCCCCCCGCTTGCTCTTAGAGTGTAACACCCCCGCTTGCTCTTAGAGTGTGAGCGTTTTTTTTTTTTTTTTTTTTTTTGTGTTTATAAAAAAAGAATATGCATATATATAAGAGCATCATATCGGCAAAAAGACGAATTTAAAGTCCGAATAAAAGTGGTTTGAATTTTTCTAGTTTTGCTCGGGTTGGGGGTTTGGTCATGATGTCTGCGAGCATGTCTGTTGTGTGGCAATAGATAATTTTTATGTTGCCGTTGTTCAAAGCGTCCCTGATGAAATGATATTTTATGTCTATGTGTTTGCATCTTTGTCAGAGCACTGGTTCCCTAGAAAGTGCTATAGCGCTTTGACTGTCCTCGAATATTTTAATGGGTGTGTATTCCTTATACCAGTCCATTTCTTTTAGTAATTGTGTGAGGTACATACCTTCTTGGGTTATTTTTGCTAATGCCACATATTCGGCTTTGCATGTGGATAACGCTACCGTGGGTTGTCTTTTCGACTTCCAGGAAATGGGTGGACCGCCTTTTGTTAAGCTGAAACAGTATCCCGATATACTGTGTCTGTCGTATTGGTTTCATGCCCAATCGGCATCGCTGTACGCAAATAACTGGAGTTGATCGTTTGATTTTGTATAGCATAGTTGGTGTTGCATAGTACGTTTTATGTACCTCAGTACATGTTTGGCTGCCGTCCAGTGCTGCTCATGCGGTTTTGATAAGTGTTGGGACAACTTGCCGACGATATAGCTTATATCTGGTCTGGTACAGATCATCAGGTAGATTGTTAGAAAAGTCCAGGATCCGGTAGTTCACTGTCGTCAGGGGTTGCAAAGAATGCTCTCTGCGCCCCTAACCAATGGGGACAAGTAACAGATCAAAAGAAAAAGGAATCAAAACTCTAGCCTAGCTCGCGTAAACTTACTCAGCGAAGTGACAAGAGAAGAAGAAGAAGAAGAAGAAGAAGAATTAATGGGAATGGTTGTAGGTTGCCTTTTATAACCAATAGGAACAAGCCTCCCACCACTCCCTTAATCTATTTAGGCGGTGAGACAGATCTGCTCATGCTGGTTCATCCCCCCCCCCCGACGGACAGCGACACCTATCCGTAAGTAGCCTCCATTTTTTTTCTACACACCCCCAACAAAAGGAAAAAAAAAGAAAAAGAAAAAAAGGGGAAAAATGGGGTCCAAGGCACGATTCATTATGCAGGAAGCAGACTCGGCCTGCCTCTACGCCTTCTCTGGGGATCACACTCAGGGCAGTACCACTTTTGTTTTCTGGAGGTTCTTGGTCGATTCCCACACATCTGAAGTGGTACCACCTGTCGCATGCGTCACAGGCGATCATGGCTAGGTTCTGAGGATGATTGCAGCTAGGGCACAACCAGGTTTCAGCCTCAGCTACCAATGGCGAATCAGGCTCTTCCTCCAGAGAAGCATCAACAGGACAGCGGCGGGAGTTCAAAGAGATTTCGAGGGGATACAGGTGTTTTAGAGAATGTACTTCTACCAGACCATTAGCCCTTCTGACTCGAGCCGCTCTAACGACGTTGTCGTTGCCTTGGATGAGCTCGGTAACAGTACCTAACGCCCAAAAGGGCCTGGGCTTCAGAGGGCTTTTTATAAGAACGACATCATCCTTCCGAAGCCGATCTCCCGATTGGGGGCGAGATGGCGCAGGGGCCTTTCTTCCTAACTCCAGAAAGTATTCCTTGTACCAGAGCTCGTTGAATCTACTCAGGCATTGGTCTCTAAGCTGCAGAGTACGGATCAGCTCGGATCGGCCGAGAGGAACCGAAGGAGCCTCTTCATCCAACCTGAATAATAATCCAGGGCACTTATTAGGTCTGAGGAACATATTGGGTGTAATGGCAGTCACATCCTTGTCAGCCGACGATATGTAAGTAAGAGGTCAGTTGTTGACCGACCTCTGTATGTCGGAAATGATGGTAAGTAAAGAGAAATAGTTCAATTTTTCTCTGCCAACAACTTTATACAGGCAGTTTTTTATAGTTCGAATACACCTTTCCCATGCCCCTCCATACCAAGGGGAAAAGGGCGGAATAGTCTTCAGTTTCATGTTGCTAGGACCATATCTGTCCTGGTAATCCTTGCAGAGCACAAGCCGGTTGAAGAGTCGCCCTCCTCCCTTGAAAGTTTTAGCATTATCGCTATATAAGGCCTCAGGGACACCGTTCTGGTTTGTGAAACGGATCAGAGCTTGTAGGAAGGAGGAGACGCTCATATTTGGTACCACTTCTATGTGGACGGCCCTGATGTTCAGACAAGTAAACAATAACAGATACATTTTTATATTTCTTTTCCCATCCCACACCCACAGATGGCCGGTAAAATCGATCCCGGTGTGTTGGTATGGGGTACAGAAGTCAGTCCGATGTGAAGGCAGGTCAGCAGAAGCTTTCGGCGGTGATGGCCTAGAGTTATAACGTTTACACGTCGAACATTCAGCTAATATTAGGTTAACAGCTTGCCTTCCCTGGGGTACCCAGTAACCGCGCCGCCTTAGTTCAGCCAGGGTTGATCCGGTCCCCAGGTGGCAACACCCCTTATGGCAGTCCATGATTATGAGCCGTGTCACAGGGTGCTGTTTTGATATCAAGACGGGGTTCTTAACTTCATAATCGTAGTGTAAGGAAGAGTCGATCCTACCCTTCGAACGAATCAGCCCATCATGATCCAGGTAAAGGTTTAAGTCGTGAACCCTAGCCGGCGGGTGATCCCCGTCAGGCCTCCTTAGGTATTCAAGTTCCGCAGGGAATCCTTGCTGCTGCATAGTCCTCATTAAGTAGGTAGCTGCCCTGGATTCGCAGTCCCACTGACGGTGAAGTCTGATAGCTAAGAACTTAAAAACCAAGGATGTGACCCTCAATAAACGGGAGAAGGATGAAAAACGATCAAAGGATATGACAGAAGCACATCCCGGCTCGCGAGAGATAGAACAATTTGCCGGAGTTTGGGCTATCTGCTGACACATCCCACTTAAGCAAGGCAGATCCAGCTCCGGCCACTGAGAGATCCCACCGCCAAGCCAAGAAGGGCCTACACGCCAAAAGTCTAGGCAGGAACGAAACCTCCTTAAGGATATGCCTCTCGTTATCAAATCGGCAGGGTTTGACTCAGTGTTCACGTATTTAAAGAAGGTTTGCAATCCATAGCAAGTCTCTAACTCAGTTTTCATCATTAGCACATCCCTTAATCGATTCCTGGCGAAAATGTTGTTGGAAGCCATGGTTTGGGAGAGGAGCCAAGACAGCACAACCTGAGCGTCTGTGGCCACACACAAGTTGGTTGGTATGACCCCCTCACAGTTGTCTAAAATCGAGGGGAGACACTTGAAGGCAATAAAGACCGCCATCAGTTCCAAAACCAGCAAAGTTTTGTCCTTCATGGCCTTTGCGAACCACCCTGTACGATGTAAACAGCCATCCCATAGGCATCCTTGGAGGCGTCGCAAAAGATGTGCATCTCCCCGGGCAGCTCTGGTACTATGGTCCTTCGGTCGAAGTGTAGGTCACCCAACCTTGAAAGTTCCCCGGCAAGTTCTCTCCAGACACTCTGGATGGCAGGAGAGGCGATATCGTCCCAGCCCATACCACCTTTCCACATAGCTCTGATAAGTATACGACTCCTGATAGTGACAGGCAAATAGAGAGACAGTGGGTCAAACACCTTAGCTGTTTCCGAAAGGATGCTCCTTTTGCTTGATGCGTTTGCATCACATTCAGTATGAGGTACGAACAATTCTTCGGTAAGCGGGGAGTAGCGATACCCGAGGACCTTCTCCCACTGCTCTCCATGGGTGCTCAACATGCTGTCCTTCTCCATTCTGGCACGGAGGGTCTCGCAATTGGTATTGCAAGACTGAATGATGAAACCTCCCTCCTGTAAGCATTCCCGAACAAGGGAGTACAATGAAAACAGATCGTTCCGGTCAGCCACAGAAGCGACAAGATTGTCCACATAAAACTTTTCCGCCATCATCTGGCGGCAGGCATCCAGTGGGTATTTGGCCGCGTGCAACTTCAAGATACATCCCAATATAAACGGGCTGGAGGTAAAACCAAAACTAAGGGTGGTATACCGGAAACAACGCAGGAAACTTCCTTCCCTCAGAAAGAAGCAAAACCGGTTCTTGTCAGCCTCCGATTTAAGATGAATCGTCAGAAATGCATGACGGATGTCTGCTAACAGAATGTAATGGTTTGTTCTAAAGGCCAACAGCAGTTTTAAAATGTCCCCAGTGAGATTGACACCCGAATAAGCCGCTTCGTTTAGGGACAGTCCGCCTCCAGTCTTCAAACTGCAGTTGAAAACTGGTCTAATTTTAGTTGTCGTCGTTGGATCCATCTTAAAAACAGGTCTATGCGGTATCCAAATGTATTGATCAAACTCCTGAGGGGAAACAAAAATTTCCTCAATGATACCCTCTCTCTGCTGTTGCCTGAATACCTCCAAATATTCGGCATATCGGTTTTTCCTTGTTAAGTTCGAGGCTACTCGGTCCAGGATGCGCAATGATGCTGCGTGGTTGGAGGGCACCTTTTCTAATCTATCCTGATGCCAGGGGAGCTCCACATAGTATTTACCATCGTGTAGTTCCACAGTCTCCTCAAACCGTTGTATTAATTCCTGATCATATGCAGAGAACCCCTCTTGGTCAGGTATTCCTAAGGACTCCAGGCTCACTATCTGTTCCAGTCCTCTTTGGACAGCACTGTCAGGAAAGCAAAGGGGTCAAAGTAGGTAGGTCGAGCCTCCAACACAAAACACAGATGGGAGGCCTCGACCTGCGGAGTATGCTCCATTATAGTATTAAAGGACAGATGAGTCGTATCACGAGAGGGTATATTATCTGAAATGAAGGAGTCGAGATCTCCGAACGGGACTAATCCAGACGGGACCGAGAAGGCCCAACCTCCCAAACACGGAACCAGTTTAAAGGGGTCTAGGTGCTGAATCAGGTCCAGGCCAATCACACCCTCGATAGTTATTAAATCAGTTCCCTCCTCGAACTGGCCGGCCAGTGAGCAGCCCATGTTTCTTAGGTGCGCAATATCGATGATAAATTCCGCAACCGAATCGATAAATCGAGAGTGCCAGACACCAAAACCGGACACCCCACCATGTCTCCTGCGCCCAAGTCGGTCTCCAATACTACCTCCGTAAATTGTTGTAGACACTTCCCAAGAAAGGTAGACAGCTTAAGTTGACACTGGGCTCCAACGGGCTCATCCGGACACAGATATCCCAGAATACGAGAAGACAGATATGTCCGCCCACTGCCTGTATCCAAAAGGCAATTCACAGAAACTTCACTCGCTCCGTACGAGAAGGTAACAGACAAGATGGGTGGAAGGGAGTGAGAGTAACCGGCTGAGTCAGCGCCTATAACGTCCGCCCCAAATGATGAAGTAGCAGAAGTCCATTGATTGGGTTTCCGTGTCGCACAGCAGCCTGTAACATTTGGTGGTGGCAGCGATGAACTAGAACGCCCCTTGATTTGCATCCGCTTAATAGCTTCACCAGTGAGCCCAAATAGAGCTGATAGAGGCGGTACTCTTCTATCTGCGAGTGCCATCAATTCCCCCTTCAGGTCATCAGGGAACTTTCTGAAGAGTATTTTGCTCATGAGCCTAGCCCCGCTAGAAGTGTCCACCGAAAAATCGCAAGAAAAAAAGTTTCCCAATTCCTCAAGCATGGAAGCTGTCCTGGAGATAAAATCCCCCAATTCCGAGAGGGGAGCATTCCTTTTTGGTGAGAAGTTCAGGATGTCCTCAAAGATATGGTCCACGGTACTGTCGAGATCCAAATATTCACGCTTAAGAATAGATAAGGCTCGAGTATAATTCGAGTTAGTGCAGCTGAAATGTTTGACAAGCCGTAGGGCTTCACCAGAGAGACAACATTTCAGAAAGTTGAGTCTGTCTGCATCGCTGGCCATATCAAATACACAGTTCTCAAAACGAGTAAGAAAATTCCAAAAGCTTAGGGGATCAGCTGCCACCTCCTGCCCACTGAAGGTAGGCCCCGTGATTTGGAGCTGAGGAGGCTTGACAACGAAGGAGGCGGCAGTCCTACCCGACGCAGAAGACGCTCCAAACAACTGGGGAACAGATCCATCACTGGGACCAGGCAGAGATGATTTGCGGAAATTGTCTAGGTCCTCCACGGCATTAAGGTATTCCACCTTCTGCCTCAACCAATCGTCCTCGCTCTCATCAGGGGCCCTTCCATCCAGGCGGTCCAACTGACCCACACATACCTCCAACTCCTCGACATCAACCAGAATTTGCCCCCTAAAGGTGGAGTATGCCAAAGAGCCCATGCGTCCAGAACAGGCAGATATGCGATGCAGAATCCTGTGTGACAAATTTTCCTTTTCTGATAATATCTTATCCCTAGTGGCATCCATTGGGTCAATGGGGAGGAAAGGGTTATTGGACACTCTTTGCAGGATGTTGGAAAAAGTCCAGGATCCGGTAGTTCACTGTCGTTAGGGGTTGCAAAGAATGCTCTCAGTGCCCCTAACCAATGGGGACAAGTAACAGATCAAAAGAAAAAGGAATCAAAACTCTAGCCTTGCTCGCATAAACTTACTCAGCGAAGTGACAAGAGAAGAAGAAGAAGAAGAATTAATGGGAATGGTTGTAGGTTGCCTTTTATAACCAATAGGAACAAGCCTCCCACCACTCCCTTTGTTTATTTAGGCGGTGAGACAGATCTGCTCATGCTGGTTCATTCGTCCCCCCCCCCGACGGACAGCGACACCCATCCGTAAGTAGCCTCCATTTTTTTTCTACAAGATTAGGCTGCCGACGACTTCACGGTATTTTCTGGGGTCGATGAAGTCAGAGTCATTTTCGGTTAGATCACACTTTAGTTCACATGGAGTTGTTCTGGGTTTGCAATTGGTCATATCGAACCTTTCCAGTATTTTTGTAACGTACCGTTCCTGGCTCATCAGTATACGACTTTGAGTTATGTCGAAGTCTATTCCTAGGAAATGCCGGAGTTTTCCAAGGTCCTTCATCTGAAATTCGGACATCAACATCTGCTTGGTAGTGTTGAGCGAATCATTATTATTGGCTGCGATAATTAAATCGTTGAACCATGAGATGACAGTGATTCGTTCCTTGCTGTTGTGTCGCATGTAGATGCAATGATCCACTCTATTCTGAATGAAACCATTTTTGGTGAGGTGGTCGTGCAGGGTTTGATTCTAATTTCTGCCCGATTGTTTCAGTCCATATAGGGATTTGTTTAACATACAGACTGGTTTCTCGCTCGTTTTCCATCTCACTTCAAATTCCTCTGGTTGCTCCATGTAAATCTCATGGTCAATTGGAGCATGGAAGTACGCCGTTTTGATGTCCATTTGATGTACGATGAGATCGTATTGGATAGCTACTTGCATTAGTATGCGGATTGATGTGATGTCAGCTGTTGGGGAGAAAGTCTCTGTATAATCTACCCCCTTGGTTTGGTTGTAACCCTTTGCAACAAATCTTGCTTTGTATTTCGGGGATCCGTCAGGGTTTTCTTTAATTTTATATACCCATCTACCGCTGATTGTTGTTTTGCCTTTGGGTAGAAGTGTCAGCTTGTACACGTCGTTTTCTTTCAGGGAATTGATCTCCTCCTGCATTGCTTTGATCCAACGGTGTGCCACTGGGGAGGTCGTAACTGCTTTATAGGTGTGTGGTAAACCATGTGCGACTTTGTAGCAGTAGTTGAGATTGACAAGTGTGTGACCACTCTCGTCTTGAACTGTCGTTACATAGTCCTCTAAGTAGCTGGGAATCTTTTGTTCCCGTTCTGGGTATCTCCGTGTATAACTGCTTTCTTCTATGATATTGAGTGGTTCATTAGACTGTTCTCGGTCTTCTTTCGGTTTTAGATTTTTTTGTCAAATCTCTTTGGAGGAAGTCCTCGTCATTATTGCTTGGTGGAGAAGTTTGGTTTTGTTGTACGTCAGAGTTGTTGATGAATTTTACTTGTCTGTGTTTATACACTTTCCCACTTTCAGGGTGGTAGATTAGGTATGCTAGGCTGTTTCTGTCGTATCCGATAAATATCCCTCTCTGACATTTTGGGTCCAGTTTCCCTCTTGTGTTGGAGTAGGTGTAGCACACCGCACACCGAACCGAAGATGTGCATGGGCCCATAACCTGTTGAGTGGTGCATTTTAGTGGAATAGAGATAAAAATGAACAGGAATTCAAAGGAGGAAAATAAACGCACGTGTTGACTGATGAGAAGAACTCTTTATTAAGAGAACGAACAAAAAAGGGGTTATGGGATATGTACAGGGAAAGGGAGGTAATAGAGATACAAGAGTTATCGGACTTTCAACCCGCACTTCATTAAAATTATTACCAATACTATTTTCGTTAATATCTTACTAACATCACTAGGAAACAAATTACTTGGTTTATTGATTATTTTTCATGCTGTTTTACCAGAAAAAAATTGGAGATTCATATTTTCCTTGCTGTTTACATTTATTTCATTTACAGTGAAAAATAATTTTTATTTATATTTTATTTCAGAATAAAGTTACAGTGACACATCATTATTAATTATATTTTATTTTTGTAATAATAATTACAAGACAGTAATTCGTTTTTACTAAATAGATGCTTTAGAAAAAGATTTCGTCTCATTTTGTTTATGAGTAGCCAATTAGATTTTTTAGTTTACAAGTCTGTTTATATTATAAATGCTTCGCAAACTTTACATGGCTAAAATTAATTCACGCTATTATTTCACATATTCAGATGTGGTTATTTACTTTAAATTAACCTTTTAATTTAAGTGTAAAGTTATCGGCTGGGTTTTAGTAGTAAGACGGAAACACATACAGGATAAGAACATAAGTTTTATTAGTGGCAAAATACACATCTGTTGGAAGGCCATGTAAAGAATGTTCACAACTTAGTAATAAGGAAAACCATTATACCAGCATATATATAAAACTACATTATTTATTTAAACAAAAACAAAACAAAGCAAAATTCATACATTGCTGCAATAATTTGGTAGTCATGCAAGGACGTGTGATAGTGGCTTGTACGTGTTGACCTCTGTGGAAGAGTGAGCAAATAGAGGTTATAGTTCATATTTTACATGAGCGATATATAGCTTAAATATAACAGTCTTGGATTGTTCATACTGTATTAGCTCTACGTGTAAGCATCTTGCAGGTAACAATGTTTATACAAAAAATATGCAAACCCACCTCACATTTCTGTTTGCTGCTCTTTGAGTGCATGCTTATGAAGTGTGTGGGTTTATATGTGTGCACTGCTTGGTGTCAAGCGAAAAAGAGGGAAAAGTCAAGGGAAAACAGAAGGCTATGTTAGAGGTCACAGGAAATGCATGCGTATCAAAGTTATGTGATGTTTGCACATGCTCCACTCCATGTGCGTGCATGCACACAGCTTGTTTTGTGTCTGTGTTTTTGATCTAGACAAAGCAAATTTGTAGGTATAAACGGCTCACTATAATATCCCCTCCCCTAGATAGCTGGAAGTTAAAAGGAAAGAAAAAAAATGGAAAAGAGCAAGCAGATGTATGTGGACCAAGAGTATTGGAATGAAGAAGAAAGAGAAAAAAAATTGTGCCGAAGTCTGCATATTTGCATGGAAATATTACATGACGACCACTTCGAGTCATGCGTGTTGCAGGTGTAGATGCAGGTTCAAGGTCTTTGGAGTGTATGTCTGGTTCATTACTTGGTGTGGAAGCAGCAGGTGTAATGACGACGTCTGAATCTGGTGTGATGATCGGGTCAGAGCTTGGTATGATTATTGGTTCTGAATCTGAAAAACTGGCAAAAGGAAAATAAGAATCATACAAGCTTTCCAAGAAGGTGGGTTTAACGCAATCTATTGTGATCATGTCACGCTTATCATTGCGGTCAATGACAAAATACTTCTCAGAACGTTCTAAAACGAGATATGGTCCATCGTAGAGTGGCTGGAGAAGTTGTCATATCAAGTCAATGCGGACAAAGACGTACTTGCATGAATGGAGATCAAGTTGATAGTATGGTTTGGAAGTGGCAGAGCGCGGTGGCGTATACATCACTCGAGACATTGCGAGTTTCAAAAACCATCTCTGCTGGTGTAGCATTCAAGTCTTCTTTAATAATGGACCAGAGTCCTAGAAGAACGAGCGGTAAATGTTCACTCCAGCGATGCAGTTCAGGTTGAGCAGCTAGTGCAGCTTTTAGTCGACGATGAAAGCATTCTACCATCCTGTTAGCAGAAGGATGATAGGTAGTGGTTGAAATGTAGGAAATTTCGAAAGATTTGCAAAATTCTCGGAAGGTGTGTGACGTAAACTGAGAACTTTTGTCGGTGGTAACAGTGGTGAGTACACTAAAGTTAGAGATCCAGTTCTCTACAAATACATTGGCTATGACTTCTGTTGAAATGTCGTGCAAAGAAATGGCTGCAGGCCAACGTGTAAAACGGTCTACTATGGTGAGCATATAGCGATGACCAGCGGAAGGCGGCAGTGGACCTGCAGGTGAACATGTGAAAGACAAGCGTCAGGTACAGAGAAGTTGCCTGGAGTGGATTTGGTATGGTGATGTACTTTTGTAGTCTGGCAAGAAATACATGCCTGAGTCCATTTTGCGTATGTCAACGTTCATACTGGGCCAGAAGTAAGCTGCAATGAACTTGACCATTGTGCACTTACCGGGGTGTGTGAGATTGTGGAAATGCCAAAAAAATGCGCTTCCGACACAATCAAGGTAGGTAAGGTCGTGGATGTGCAACAGATCTATTGCACCAAATGAGCTTGTCTGAGAATGGGACTGGTGTCTTTTCTAGTGGAATTGTCAAAGTTGACATAAAATCTGTTAGTGGCGCATCACGTTCTTGCTCGGTTGTAATGTAGTCGATGTAATGGGTCATCGTGGCAAATTCCTGTGCCTGATAGTGTCAGAATTGATATCAAAAGAAGAAGCGAGCCATTCCAGAATAAGCAGGGTCTTTCAAATCGGTTAAAAGGCCAGGTGCAAAGGTTAAAGATGAATTGTGACAACTTTTTCTAACCTGGTTTTATTCCTCATTATCAAATGGAACCAGCGTACTACGATCCTGAATGGCTACTCGCTGCGTGACGGGGAGTTATAACTCCCCTGTCAGCTGTTTGCCAAAGATGACAAGGAACCTGGAACGTCTACTTTCGTCACTGCTTTTGAAGCCTGTTGGAAGCTAAATCCCAAAATTATTGAGCATGAACAATTAAAGGATCATTTGTCGTGCTGGGAGAAGTGGAAAACGTTGGCTTCAGGACTTCAGCTCCAAAAAACTATTGATGCAGCGCACATTTCTCTTATGGAGAAAGAGAAAAGGAAGTTCAGAGACATTCTGCACATAATTTTGGACAGAACTTGCTTTTTAGAAGGCATCGCGAGAATATGTCCTAGTAAAACAAAGGTTAAATTGTTATCTCACTACGACGTAGTGTAAAAGGCCTCCAGCAAAGCACGGACACTCAGCTAATATGTTCATACATGTCACCTGGAACACAGATTGAGTTTATTTCTCTTTTAGAAAAACATGTGATTAGAAAACTCGTTGTTGACATCAAGAATGCAAAGTACTTTGGTATACTTTTTGATAAGCACACCAGACGTTTCGCATGCAGATCAAATGTCAACAGTAATTAGATATGTACATATCAGCGATGGTGCAGTTGAAGTTCAGGAGTAATTCCTGGGATTTTTACATTTGAAAGATAAAACAGCTAGTGCGTTGACTTATGAGATCCTCGAGAAATTAGAAAACGAAGGACTAGATATTAAGTTATGTTGCGGTCAAGGGTACGACAATGCTGTAAGCATGGTCGGAATCCACATTGGTGTGCAAAAAAAATCAAGGACATTAATCCAAGGGCCGGTTTTATTACCTTGTTCTAATCATTCTTTGAACCTTCGTGGAAAACATTAGTTTTCTAACAACCCCTCTAACATTATGTAACATTTTTGGAAGTCTTGAGGCGTTGTACGCTTTTTTGCTCTGTCAACTCATCGCTGGGATGTGTTAGTAAAGTACACAGATCTTACAGTAAAGAAATTGTGCACAAATCGCTAGAGTGAACATGCGGATGCAGAGAAGCCGGCGATACAGAGGTTTAACCAGTCTGTGAGAGCTATTGAATCTCTGTGTGATGTCGAAGAAAGCAACGAGACAAGAGGTGCTCTACACAATCTGTTATCAGCTATATGTGACTTTTCTTTCATTGCATTCTTGTTATTCTGGAATGACGGTTTACAAGAAATAAACGTAGCTCAGAAGTACATGCAAACAACAGGTATTACTCTTGACATGATTGCTACCACAGTATGACACAAGGAAAGCAAGTCTGCCAGTCTGCCACAAGGAAAGCAAGAAAATATTCATTCTAGGACTATAATATCGAGGGTACATTCTTTTGTGAATTGTCGTGTTTTGCATTTAAATGTTCTGAAAGTGAACACTTGCTTCTAAAGATGGATGTAGCGTTTTATGTCATGTTACGATATTTAATAAAAATATTTTTTTGATTTTATTTTGTGCCCGCTTTGTAACACTCTGTTTTATCTATTTATTTTTGTTTTATATACAACTACAAACCAGAATGAAAAAATGGGAGAAACGAAAATTTCTTTTTCTTTTACACATGTCTATTTTAAATTTCATATGATGAAACAAAACTGTAAAAATAGCATAAAAGTTTTTTTATGTAGTTTTGTTACCGCAATTTTTCCGAACTTTCACGAGTGTTTCCGAGCAGATATCGGGAAGAATCGGGATATGCCGATGCAGAAACGCGATGAAGACCAAAAACTCACATAACGCAAAATAGTTAAGATATTAAGGAGAAAATTAAAACACCACTAATAAGGTTAAACTTTTATTTTAACAAGAAAACGAAAACGAAGTAAAAGAATTTAAACAAGATATGAAAATTTTTTTTGTAGATGTCTTTTTATGAAGCCTTTTAATAAAAATTATTAAAATATTTTTATTGTTATTTGAGGGTTATTGTTGTTTTTCTGGGGGGGGGCATTGTTATGAATTTTTTTCTTGTTAGTTATTAATTATTTTGCCAATGGTTAGTGGTCCTATTTATGTTTCCTATTGTTTTTTTTTTCATTATTTTTTTATGTTTTTTCTAATGTAGAGGGTGTGGTGGTTGGCAAATTTTGTTTTGCTGCAAGAGTAGACGATAATACGAAAGTAGAGAAGAGAGTGTACAGGAAGCAGAAGGAATCTGAAGGTAATATTGAGCTGCGAAAGGAATTTTGAATTTTTGTCTCCACATGAACTCTGTCAGATAGCTTTCTAATAGCTTTCTATTGGTCCCACATTCGATTTTGTTTCTTCGCTTTCCAGATAATTAAGATAATGAATCTATAAACTGTTGATCCTACTGCACTCGCGACAACGAACCACGTCAAGAGAATGTGGTCTCTCCACATTCATTATCTTAATTATCTGGAAACTTTTGGAAAAGTTATTAAAGTATTATAAATTAATTATTAAAGTGTGAACTTTGACAAAAAAATAATTGAATAAAAAAATATATATTAGCGTCTGATATCAAAAATATTATATTAGCATCTGATAACTTGAATATGATTGGCTAAGTGGCTCGACATATCCCTGTTTTTCTCGATATCTGCCTAGAAATGCTCATTATGGTTCAGAAAAATCGCGATAACAAAACTACATAAGTAACGTTTTTTCTTTCTTTTATTTTTTCTTTTTTTTATTTGAATAAAAAAAAAGATCGTTAACTCACGGCACCGAACCCTGATTATAACGCTAGAAGCTATTTCGGCGAGTCAAGCAGGTTAACATGGCTGACTGAAGACTCTCAACTCAGATGTTGAGACCCTCCACTGGGGATGGTGACCGAATTAAATGGCTGGAAAAATCAAAGATGGTGGCAAGGTTGCAAAATATCGAAGACGTGGTCACCCTGCTGCCGCTCTACTTAGAGGGGGAAGCCCTCACTATTTACCAGCAGATGCGCGATGAAGATAAGGGAGACCTTGCCTCAGTGGAGCAAAGACAGAAATTGGCTTTCGCCGAGAGTCCATTTGAAGCACTCGGCAAGCTTGCAAGTTTGAGGTGGACAGGCGAGTCTGTTTACGTCTTTGCAGCAGAGATCAGAAGACTGACAGGATTGGCTAGTTACGTGGGGAGGAGTTTGGAGATGACGGTAAAGCTATACCTAGTGCATGGCTTCCCAGAAGAAATCTCCGCGAATATGCAGAGAATCACTGAGATCAATACGATGGAAGTGGACGGTCTCTTGGTCCACGCCAGAGTCCTAATCAAGAATGTCAAGGGTCCAATCGTGGCTGCAGCTGTGAGTGGAAATAAGTGCATGAAGCCCCACTTGAATGACGAGAGACAGGCAGTTAGGTGAGAGGAGGGGAGGCCTGCCATCAAGTGCTTCCGGTGCCAGGGCCCTGACTTGCTCAAAGACTGCAAAGAGCCGAGACCGGGGGTCATCTGCTACCGATGTGGACAAGTGGGGCACATTAGCCACTATTGCGTTGCTGCACAGGACCAGGGAAATGAGTGAAGGGGAGCCATTGCGCCAGTGGTTCCCCCTTTTATGTGGAAATGGCGCACAACGAAATGTTGCCTCAGTTACCGGTAGTGGTCAATGGGAAGAGAGCCATGGCCCTTGTTGACTCAGGCTGCACCACGACATTGGTAACGAAGAATGTCGCTAGATCATGGAGCGGAACCAGGAGTATTAAGACTGTGGTGAGGGAGGTGAAATGCCTGAGAGAGACAACAGCGGAAGTACTGGTGCAAGGTGTGCCTATTGGACTACGAGCCCTGGTGTTGGATCGTCTGGTTGGTGATGTTGATGTGGTTTTAGATGTAAGTGCAATCAACCAACTGGGGGGGGGCGCTATGTTGAGAGCATGATACCCTAGGATATGCGGGATGCAAGGATCGCCATGCTCTACAAGAACAAGAGCCATCATAGCGAAATCTCCCTCCTGAGGGTTGTAGGCAAAGCCTTTGCATGGGTGGTCCTCAACTGCCTTCAACTACAGGCTGACCGTGTTTACACAGAGTCATAATGTGGGCTTGGGGCCAAACGATCAGTGATTGACATGGTGTTCTCAATAAGGAAACTGCAAGAAAAGTGCCGCAAGCAGAGAAATCCCTTATATCTCACCGTCATCGATCTGACCATGGCATTTGATTTGGTAAGTAGTTTGGATGTTTTCACCCTCCTTCTCAGGATTAGATGTCCCCTCAAACTCCTAAAGATTATAATATCATTCCACGATGGCATGATGAGCACCGTCCAATACAATGGATCTTCCTTGGATCCCTTCCCAATCAAGAGCAATGTGAAGCAAGGATGCATCTTTGCACTTACATTCTTTGGTATCTTCTTCTCTTTGCTCCTGCACTATGCATTCCATTTCAGACGACGGCATTTTTCTCTACACTAGGAGCGATGGTAATCTATTCAACCTTGCCCATCTCAGAGCGAAGACAAGAGTGCATGAAGTGCTCATTAGAGAGATGCTATTCGCAGATGATGCAGCTCTCGTTGCTCATTCTGAGGAAAGTCTTCAGCGACTCATCTTCTGCTTTGCGAATGCATGCACATAGTTCCTCCTCACAATCATTCTGAAGAAAACCAACATCATGAGCCAATATATCAACACCAACCCTAAAATCAATATTGGCGACCACACCCATATACCTCGGCTCCATCATCACCAGCAACTTGTATCTGGACACAGAACCCAACATAAGAATAGGCAAAGCAGCCACTGTCATGGCCCGTCTAACCAAGAGGGTGTGGGATAACACCTTGCTAACACTAAACACGAAGATGAAAGTATACCATACCGTTATGCTAAGTACTCTTCTTTATGGTAATGAGTCCTGGACTTTGTACTCACACGAAGAACGAAAAGTGAATGCTGTTCGCATGCACAACCTCAGACGTCTTTCAGTCATCTCTTGGCAGGATCGAGTCAGAAACATAATTGTCTTGTCCCAAGATAGCTTACCAAGCATGTTTGCCATTCTAACTTTTCTAAGATGCTTGTATTGGCTCGGTCATGTGTGCAGCATGGAAGTTGGTAGCATCCCGATGGACATCCTGTATGGAAAGTTGGTCTCTGGAACATGGCCAATCAAATGACTAACTCTGTGCCACAAGGACACCTGAAGACTTGTGACATTCAGCCACAAGATCTCAAGTCAGAGTCATCTGATTGCACAGTCTAGCAAGCAAAGGTCAAGGACAGCATCAAATTAGCAGAAAATTAGAGAGAAAGACAATGTGAAGAAAAGAGAACCTACAGGCAAGAGAGGATACAGTTCATCACTGCCACCTCCGCCATTCCTAAAGTATCTGCCAACGTAGCTGAAATTCTAAAATTGGACTATTTAGCCACAGCAGATGCTGTATAGTAAACCAAACCATGTGCAGAGTGTCATTGTTTCAATAGACAGAAGGTTGCCAATATATATATATATATATATATATATATATATATATATATATATATATATATACATATGTTTAAAGAAAAAATAGAAAAAAACGAATGAAATTATTAAAAAATCAACGTTTCGTCCTTGTTTCAGAGGACATCTTCAGGATAATTGAAATAAAAATGTGATAAAAGAAAAAGTCATAGATCGTGCGAAAAAAGACAGTTTTTTTTTTCTGAAACAAGGACGAAACGTTGATTTTTTAATAATTTCATTCGGTTTTTTCTATTTTTTCTTTAAACATAACGTCAACCACCGCTGGTTATATTTTGTCATTCCTTATATATATATATATATATATATATATATATATATATATATATATATATATATATATATATATATATATAGAGAGAGAGAGAGAGAGAGAGAGAGAGAGCATGTTAGGAGGAGATGAAAAAATCAAATAAAGTGCTCGATCGCGAATGTGAGAGTTGAAGATACAAATATTTATTTCAAAACTATATATACATATTTCAAAGGCGTACCAGTGGTTTCATTGCGTTGAATCAACCATAAAAGGCTGAATGGAATCAACACAAATTCATCAGTGACTTTGAAAAGGTGAAACAACGTGAAGTAAACAACTAGAGAAAGACACCGTTTAACGGACGGTGTTTTGAGATCATGAACTCCGAGTAAAAATACCGCCCATTAAACAGTGTTTTGCTCTGTTTGTTTACTTCACGTTGCTTGGCCTTTTCAAAGTCGTTGATGAACATTCCATTCAGCTTTTTATGGTGGATTCAATGCAACGAAACCACTGGTATGCCTTTGAAATATGTATATATAGTTTTGAAATATATATATATATATATATATATATATATATATATATATATATATATATATATAAATAAATATATATATATATATATATATATATAGGTATGCCTTTGAAATATGTATATATAGTTTTGAAATATATATATATATATATATATATATATATATATATATATATATATATATATATATATATATATATTAGCAGGATCTGGTTTGATGAAGATGCTGTCCATCAACATCAACCTACTATTTTGAGCATTGATTAGTATATGATTAACTCTCAGAATCTAAACCTTGTATACCAACCACAAGAAACCAGAACCAGTATAACGATTTCCATTATAAATCTGACCAAACATTTTGGAGAAGACTCTCTTGCAGAAAAACAAAAAATAACCCAAAAGAGCTACTGGAAATACATTAATCCTTTCCGTCGCAAAAAGCTGAGTGAATGAGCCAACCAACAATGGGCCAGATAATCTTTGTATAAACTATTCCAAGAATATATACATACTAGATATTTAACACGTTAAAAACGGGCAAAATTTATAGTCTGTTGATTGATTGTTCAATATGGTTTAATTTGTTCTCCCATGTGCATTGAATACTAATCTATATTAATCCATAGTGAACGGATACTATAATTAATTTGCTGCATCTTAGCATAACAAATGTTTATACAAAATTTTAGTCAGGTCACCAATAGATTTTGAGTACAACCCTAACTCTGTATTGAATATACCATAATACTTAGTTCGCTGCACCTTATCATAACAAAGGTACATCCAAAATTTCCGCCAGATCGGCTCAGAAGTCTCTAAAAGAAAGTGGAACGGATAGATAGACAAACAGACAGACAGATGAAAGAAATATAATATAGATAAAAGGCTCTGTAGACTGACTGAAAGGAAGATCGTTATGATCATGAGAGTATACTAATAGCTACCCAAGGTCAAGGCTTGATCTTTTAAGAAGATAGGTAGTGTCAGCAATGACAGCAAATGTAGGTTCTGCCATGCAGAAGTAGTGAATGTGAGCCATCTAGCATTCACTTGTAAGGTTCTGCTGGGGAGGGGAGCCTATTAGATAATGCAACGTAATAGAGTGTGAAAATATTTCCACTGGACGATCTATAAAAACGTTGAATATCGAATGTTGGAGCAAGTTCTGAAAGCATATACCAGTAAGAACAGTTGGAAATGTCAAATGCTACCCATTATGACTATACAATTCATACATAACTAGGAAACAGAGCTGTTAAAGAAAACTGACATAATGATATGAGTGAGAGTTCGCAATGATGCTAGCTTAAACTTAGCTAAGAGGGAGAAAATAGCAAAATACCAACATTTAAAACAAGTAAAAAGAAATTGGAATCTATGGAAGATCTCACTTATTGCAGTAACCATAGGTGGAAACAAGTTAAAAGGTTACCTGGCGAATATATCTGGTGAACTGATTGCACTTAAATGGGCATTTAGAATCTTTTAAATATCTCTCGGTTGGAGTCTTTGAAATAGTAGATGAATCTGGTAGATTAATCTACCTTACTTGTTTATTTCTATCCCTTCGTTCCAACAACACCACTGCATCATGCCACCAACACTATACATGCATAGGGGCTCTTCTATGCCCATATACGGGTCAGTGCAACCTTGTCACAGCCAACCTTGCAGACATTGCATACGCTAATCCTTCTTTTTCCTTAGTCTAACTCCAACCACTTCTTGGTAGTTGCTCTCCGTAACCTCCCCTTGAGGGGGTGTTCTCTTTTTGTGGCTTGGTTTGTAGGGTTTCCAGTTCTCATGAGAGGAACGCCTCGCCCCCTTTCTTTTCTTCACGGGAATTAAGACTTGTCTCTATTGGTTGCTTCCATGTAGGAATCCATTTTTCCTACTTTGGATTCAAATCTTCATCTAGGCTGTGCTAAGAGGATCTCATCCTCTTCCTTCAAGGAACTTTCACTCCTCGTTTCTTCAGGGTCCTCGCTTTCCTCCCTTGTCTGTCTCCTGTCCCTTAGGGTCTTCATAGCCCCTGTAATCGTTATCAGAAGTTTCTCTCAAATAGGTTGATACGTTGTTCTGTTGGCATCAAGCAAGAAAGTTATAAGCGTGTCAAAAGAGAAAGTAATAACGCACACAAGTTTGTTTTTCGTAAAAATGATTGTATTGAAAATTATGTCAGCCGTGCCGTGACACTTTATCAAAACAGAGTTGACATTAAAAAAAGAAAGAAATAATATTAACTGGAAAACAATATATTACTAACTCGTCTACTGGTAAGCTTCAAAGAGGTTAGGCGGGGTTTAATTTTACGCATTGAGTGTGCATTTTGAATTCAACTGAACTCACTCTATTCACTCTCTCTTTTTCCTTCTTTTTTTTCTATTCGCTTTTGTTCTTTCTGTCTTCTCTGCTCAAACACATTCTGCAATTTTTATTTATGCAGAGGTATGTATGTGGTCCAACGGACCAATCAACATATTACGCAGTGTCTAAATTCTTCAAAATAAATTTTTCTCTGATAGAAATAAATAAATAATATAATTTTTCACTTTGATAAGTTTTTTTTAAACAATCTCTCTTTTATTAACAAAATACATGATTGCTAAAACTCCACTCTCTTTCCTGCTCGAACTATCAATTTTTTTTTTTTTTTTTAACTCAACGGCTATTTTGGAGTTGAAAGCAATATTTTTATTTTATTTTAGTCTAACCAAATTCCACTGAATAATTGATTGTCAACAATTATTCGTTTGGTTAACATCTTTTTTTTAGCAAATAAAACAATTACTTATTAGGGTTTCATATCGTTGCTAACATATTGATCTCGATATGCACTAGCACACCTAATGCAATTAGGGCTTTGTGATTTTATAGCAAATATCTTGGCCTAAGATCTTTTGGTACGAGCTATATCAAGGTTGCGCTCAAGTGAAAATGTTACACCCCATGAACCAATATAAGAGGTATTCAAGCAATTGCACTTAAAGTGATGGTCAGAATCTTAAAAAGATCTTTAGGTTAGATTATATGATAGGAGTGAATGTTTGGCATCCGATAGGACGCCCCCTCCACAGCTTGAACAAATTGATAAGAAAATTGAAAAAAAAAAAAGTTGATTTTGTTTTGTTTTGTTTTGTTTTGTTATAAAGCTAAATGGCACAGTTGATAACCTACCGGTATGCCTGATGAAAGTAGTCTTTATGGCCTTCGTATATTCAAAATGGCTGGCCTACTTTCGAATTGAAAAAATCTAAAGTAAAATGTTTGAATCGGTTGACTTCTGATTATTAAAACTTTATAGTTTGCAAGTTCAAAGACGCTTTAATTCTACTATCAATTCGGGGTTTTCAATTGTATATTCACAAATAAATATCCACATACGTATATTTTATTTCTATAGAACCACACATTCTTGAAAAAATCCGATTACAATATAGTATTATAATACTATTGTATTATAATACTATTGTATTATAATACTATTGTATTATAATACTATTGTATTATAATACAATATTCTAATCGGATTTTTCAACAATTTTACTGATGTATTCATCATTACAATGACTTTCTGTTAATTATTGAAAAACATATTTTGACTACTTTTGCTTTAAAAATAATTCAAAATTGTAGAATTTTCAAATAAATACCAATAACTAGTAGATTACTGTTTTCTGCTTTTGAGAATAAGAGTTGTTTCTTTGAAAATTCACTGATTAACGGACATTCTTATATTTTATTTCTTTTTTAAACATTTCATGATTGTGATAAACTTGTGAATTATTACTTTTGTTTCATTATTTCAGTGTTTTCTATAAAAATGCTATATTCCCACCGTCACGATAGTATTTAATATAAAATACTTATTTTTATACTCTTTCTACCCCCTCTCTCTCTCTCTCTCTCTCTCTCTCTCTCCCTCTCTCTTAGATTAACTTATATCACTCAACAAATATAATAGCGTATTATAATTATTATGACTTCTAGGCAATATCGAGTTAACAAAAGACAGAAAGTTTTGTCCTCCGGTCATAGTTGTGTTCAAAGACACTTGCTCTATCTAGAATGTTGAACATTTTTGGATTACTGTATGGCACTTACCAAATATAATACTATATATAGTAAGTTATAAAATATATATGGTGATTAAGCTACACAGAATATTCCGCTTATGCCTGAGGAATCCTAGCGTGGATGAAACGCGGAATATTCTGTGTAGCTTAATCGCCATATATATTTTATAACTTACTAACTAGCTCTACATACGTATTGAGTACTATTGAAGTAAATACTTAAAGTTTACGCATAAATTTATACTTTTGTATATTAATTTATGTGAGTAAACGAAGTTGTTATATATATATATATATATATATATATATATATATATATATATATAGAGAGAGAGAGAGAGAGAGAGAGAGAGAGAAGGAGGGGGAGATGGAGAGAGAGAGAAATAAAAAGGAACAGACCGAATTATGTGTTCATGAACGTTTCGTCTTTATTTCGGGACTTCCTCTTCTATTTTGTCGGAATACTATTTCCATTATTCTCATCATATATATATATATATATATATATATATATATATATATATATATATATATATATATATATATAATGATTCTTTGGGGTGCAAAATTTAAATATTACAATCATGGCGAGAAAACCTTTATAATTATGATTAAAAGTAAAATGCGTTCTAAAATAAAGAAAAACGGGTGAAGAAGAGGAAATAAAAATGAAAGGGGGAGTTGGGGTTAGGGTTAGAAGCTGACTGGTTTCATCTTCGCTTTCTTAGAGCTGTATCGAGGGATTTTAAAAAGAGGAGATCCAAAATATCTACATTTCAAATAAAAATACGTTGCGTTCTATTATAGATGAAAAAAAAAGTGGGAAAGCGATTAAAATAAAGTGATGTTATGGCATTTTTATCAAAGATCCTAGAGACTAATCACCTCCGTTTGAACTGATTTGTTTGGTGAATTTCTCACTTAAGTTAAGTCCTAATCACATCAAGAGCGTACCCATTCTTGGATAAGATATCAGTAATTATTTTAAATTCCTCATCCAATTTTGATTTGGAACAAATCATAAGGGTACGATGTGTTAGAGTCCAAATTAAATTGATCATACATTTTTGGGGGGAGGGGGAAAAATAAATCCCAGCATATATACAGTCCCATAAATGTAGATTTGCGATATATTGGTGTAAGGTAACTAGATGGTGTTTTTGTTACCAATACATCAAGGAAAGCTATGGACGATTTACACTCTCCTTCATAAGTATACTTTAATGCGGGATACATCTTATTGAGTAGAGAGAAAAAAAATTTTTTGTCTCTGTTTGGTTATTGAAAAGACAAAATGTATCGTCCTCATATCGAGAATAAAATAAGGATTTCATGGGTCCAGAAAGTAATTCCTCTTCATGGAAACCCACGAAAATATTTGCCATTATCGGCCCCAGGACTGAGCCGATAGACACACCTTCTATTTGCCGATACATTGCATCGTTGAAAGTAAATTCTACAGATGTAATGGCAAATGTCATCATCTCAACAAATATGCTATCAGAAATGAGAGGAGGCAATATCCGGTTCCGATATAAAAAAAGTCTGTACGGATATCTATGGTCTCTAAAATCGGAACGCAAGTAAATAGGTTGCTAATGTCAAAAGAACACAGACTTTTGAAAAAAGTCCGCAAAGTAAAATGACTCTTTAAGACAGTATTTTCTGTAAATTTCTAATAATGATTGTAAAATATTTAAGATCCATTTTGCATCCTTGTGCTGTGATGACCCTACCATGGATAAAATGGGCCTTAAAGAAATACCCGCTTTGTTAGGTGTATCAGAAATTTGAAGGAATTTTTGACAACCTTAACAGAAAACTGCGAATAAAATATAAAAAACTCGTAAGTGGGTCGTTTATTTTTTGTATGGAATATACTTCCAAAATAAACTATTAAAGTTGTTTAAAAAATAATAGAAATATTATTTTTTATTTTTTTTAAAACAGTGGTTACAAAATGCCGTCGTGCCTTCAGGCAGCCATTGTTTTACTTAATAAAATCAATAGAATTTTACGAGTTAAATATTTTTTCAATTTTTCAATTTTAAAAATCTATCAAAATTTTTCTATTGGTTCAGTTTTACGATATTTCAGGTTCAATGTGAAATTTTATGCTCTTTCCAATTTCTCTAAAATAGCATATTTGATTTATATACTATTTTAGAGAAACGTGTATTTTTTTCAAATTCACCCCCCCCATTTTGAAATGCCTATTAAAATTTTAATAATTAATGTGCCGAGGTTTTATATATCACAAATTGAAGATAAAAGATCAATAAAGAAAATATTCTAATTTAAAACAAAAAAAAAAGAATAGGTTTTGGAAATTTACCTGTAAAGTCCAAAGTGTAAAACCTTTTTTTTTTTAAACCACGTTGACTTTTTTTAAATGAAAGCTCATGTAGTGCTTACATCGTCAAGTAAAATACCACGCAAATATTTCTATTTCATTTAATGTTTCTTTTTTTTAGATATTTAAAAAAAAAATAGTCGATAAAGAAGTATTAAAATATATCAATCAAAAACTTGTGTATTTCATTAAAAGTATTTTTTAAAGATCGATGAAGCGGATTTTTTGTTCTAGGGGAAAAACTTATAAGTGAATGTGCGTTTCCTTTTTAACTACGGAGGATGAAAAATACCAATTTTGGTTAACACACGCAATAAAAAAGAGACATTATTTATGTCTCTGGGACGAATCCGTATTTCATAAATTTCATTTTAGCAGCAGCAGCAGCTCTTTACAGCTTCGCGCAAAACACGTTGCGAAAAATCCTTTTATTTAAAAAATACATGGAATTTAAAACATAAATATGGATAAATTTTTAACAATTAAGGATAGAACTACCCATTTGATAGTATATTTTTTAAGTAAGTGATTTTTTGGCATTTATATATTTACTAGCGAGGGGTACCCGGCGTTTCCCTGGTGTTTGGAGGTGGGGAGGGGGTAAAAAAACGTCAGTATGAGGATCGAACCCGAACCGTTGAGGCAAAGTTGTAAATTAAAGTGTGAAAAAAAAAATGCGACGTTAACCATTGCCCCACCGCCAGATGCTAACGGAAACACGTTTGAATTTATTTAATTACTTGGATTCGGCAGGTGTCCGTTTTAATGAGTTAATGAGGTCAAGTTTGACTGCGGGATTTTTATTTTTCCCAAGATGCTATAGGAAAAAGACTAACCCACATGCGGCGAGCGACAAATGTTGAATATTTATCTTCCCGAAATCGAGCAAATTAAATAGACAGGCGAGCTTGATTGTTAACTGTGAGATATTACGATTTATATGTGATATAAAAAGTTTTAAAAAGTTGTGAAGCGACCGACCGCTTCTCTGAAAAAAGCCTTTTATAGACATACAAAAAAAGCGAACATACATACATACATACATACATACATACATACATACATACATACGTACATGCATACGTACATTTTCGCTTTTATATTTAAAGACTAGCGGGGAGTACCCGGCGATGCCCGGGTGTTTGGAGGTGTGTGTGGTGTTAAATAAAGAAGAACCCGGGGGGGGGGGATCCAACCCGAAGCCCTGAGGCGAAGTTTGAAAATAAAATCGGCCAGCCAGAATGAGTTAGTGAAAGATGTTTGAATTTATATAAGAACCAAATTGACAGGTGCGCGGCCGGAAGTCGTCAAGCGTTACGACGACGAAGTAGGTTTGTTTGTTATAAGCGAAGTAAAAAAAGAAAACAACGTTAACACTAAGCGGGAAAAAAACACAAAAAAACTAACGTAAGGCAAACGAACGATGAAAACAGAAAATGAACACGTGAAAAATGGCTTAAATAAGCCTGTTTCGATATTAAAATTTAAAAAATCGAAAAAAAAACCCAAACATCTCACACCCAAAACGTTTAGATAATGAACCAAGGACTTAACCAACTGAGCTAAGGCGACGTTCACGACATTTGTTCGTTTTTTCAACTATTTAAAGTGAATCAGGTCACGACGTAATCTGACGCAGAATCGGTCATTGTCATGAGAGAACCGTTTTTGTCGAAAATTGTCCATTTCGGGGTGAAAAAGTTGACGTTTTTGGCCAATTTTACGATATTTTTCGAGAAAAGGATGGAGCTTCGATGTGATACCGAGTTTGTGAATTTTCGTTGCGTCTGTCAAAAGTTTTTAGCAGACATCCAAACATACACACAAACATACATACATACATGCATACATACATACATTTTCGCTTTTATATATATAGATTAGCAATCAAAATATGTTGATTTTCTTTATATTTTTTAAAGAAAACCGCTTTAAAAAAAAAACAAATATTGCATAATTTGCTATTAAATCTGTTATTTTTTTAAAATTTGGTATTTGCTCCTTAAATTGAAAAAAAAATTAGGGTTTGAATTACATTTTGCAAGTAGTTATAAGCTTCGAAAAATAGTAAGTTGAATCATCATTCTGATCATCATTTTTAATGACCACTTTCTGATACATCTACCGCTTTGTGAGTTTTAGATAAACCGTATAACCTTGGACGGATCGATCCTGAGGGTCTAATCTCATTGGCTACACTAGAAGAATGTACACCACTTTAAACCCACTTAACTAATTTTTTTAGAATTTGATTTTTAAAGAGGTTGTGGAATCATGAGTTGCGACAAGGTTCAATTTTACTAATTTCTCTGACACATACGGGTCTTCAATCACTGACCATCTCATTAAAAACCATCATTAAAAAAATTTATTGCCAATTCTGAGTCGTGCTCACTCAATATTCCAGTTAAAGATCTTGGAGACCGTTCACGTTCGGTTGAGAAGGCATTCTCTCTGCAGACCTCTTAGGTTTGAGCATGATTAGTCTCTAGGGTTTTTGAGAAAAATATCATAGCTTTTTCTTTATTTCAAAACACATTTTTACTTTTAATCATGAATTATAAAAATTTAAAGGTATTTTATTTATTTATCTTTGAGATTTTCCCTACCTTGGTTTATAATTGACATGTTATAATAGTTTACTCCCCTCCCCACACAGACAAAGTTAGACTCAAATGCGTCAAGCTGTGTTTCATTTATTTTGCATGTGAACAATAATAACAACATGTCCTCTTTAAAAGTAAATTTACCCATGGATAAAAAAAAACACAAAAACTACTGGATAAATTTTTTATGCAATCTAGAATGTAGATTAAGGAGCAATATTCATGTTATGATATCAAAAAAAAAAAAAAAAAAAAAAAAAAAACGTTGTTCGCATATCAGCATACTAACAATAACCGCTGGAGTATTGTCTCCCGACTGCTTATTAGAGAAAAGCCTGGCTTTTGCTAATTACTGTTTTAGCCAAGCCATCTAACATCCCACTGGATCTTATGGATTTCAGGCCATCTGCAGATTTATAGATTCTTTTCTATTATTCGTATTCTCTATTATTCTTATTCTTAATTATTTTTATTCTCTATTTTTCTTAATCTCTATTATTCTTATTCTATAATTTTCTTAATCTCTATTATTCTTATTCTATAATTTTCTTAATCTCTATTATTCTTATTCTATAATTTTCTTAATCTCTATTATTCTTATTCTCTATTATTCTTATTCTCTATTATTCTTATTCCATATTATTCATATTCTCTATTATGCTTATTCTATAATATTAATATTCTTAATTATTCTTATTTTCTATTTTTCATATTCTCTATTATTCTTCTCCTCTACTTTTCTCATTCTTAATTATTCTTACGTATTTTTATTCTCTATTATTCTTATTCTCTATTTTCCTTTTTTTATATTATTCTTAATCTCTATTATTCTTATTCTATTCTTTATTATTCTTATTTTCTGTTATTCTTATTCTCTATTATTCTTTCTCAATATAAAAGAAGTGCTTGATCTGCCATTTGAAGTTCGATGCTTTATTATGTGACTCTTGATAAACTTCTGCCATGTTTCTACGTGCTCACTTATATTATTATTTATAGTGTTACGATTATCATCATTTATGATCTCTTCGTTTTCTTGACTAGATATTAATTGGTTTTCCTGGACAAGGATGCTAATGGCTGTAGGGAAACGTGCGACTTACCTAATTAGCACGTGTGCATAATTCAACGGGTCGGTTGTGGAATGAAATGAATGAAGAAGAAAGAAACAAACATGGCTGCCTTATCTCTTTATATGCCTGCAATGTGACAACCCGATATGCAAATGAGATGCTCCTGGTTGGAGATAAAAGAGGGTTGATTTTTTAGAGGGACGTTCATTTTGAAGTTGGATTTCGAAGAAATAAGTTGAATTAACAGAAGTACGTTGGGAGTTGAGAGAAGGTGCGTTACGTGTACAGAAGTTTGGAAGTTTGGACAAAAGTGTTAACCTTACCCAGGAAATTATTGGTGTGACGGGCGGAAGAAATAACACTCAAGTTATTGAATTATAATGGCCTTGCTGCATATCACTGCAAATGTATATGCTTTTTGCACTGTGAAATTCGTTCTTTTGTTTCAGCTTCTCTATTTCTCTTGTAACACGTGTTTTTATTGGTTGAGTAAGACAGTTAATTGAGCTATAGTCTGTTTACCCCTTAACGCGGCTCTATTGTTCTCTAACATTTTTTTTTTTTTTTGCTAAACAGAAAATGCTTTCAATCCCATATTTATTGTTCCTCAGTAATGCTTGTTATTTCAAGCAAATTATATTTGCACTATTTGTTTTATTGTATTATATATCTTTATTATACCATATATATCGTTTACTCGAAAACTTTGGGATAGGTCGAAAAAATGTCGTCTAGTATAGCAAATAATCACATTCCACTAGATTTACACATGGCGTGAAGCCCATAAATCCAGGGCATATGATATGGTTGGCTAAAACAGTGACTAGCAAAAGTCAGGCTTTATCCACATGCTCATGATACATTACAAACGTGTATGTGTTCATGGTATAGGCCGTAAATGTTAACATGTGTCCAACGTTAATGATTGATTCTGACACTAGTTGCAATATCAGCCATATGGTTTTGGTTAGTGCTGCAACAGAAGAATTTTACCTCTATATAAAGTTGCCAGTTAAAAACAAGTACGAGAACTTTATTTGTTAGAGGTTAGCATGGTACTCTTTTTTGAACAACAGATTGGAAATGCAGAATTAGCCCAAGGCCCTATTTCTTTCTGAGAGACATACTGACCCAACCGACTGTCAGCTCCCAGAAAACCGAACTGACACTCAAACCTCAGGGGTTCACCTCATGCTGACCTCCCCTGCCCATCTACTAGATTATCTGTACTTTCAACCGGACATACTAGGTACCTGATCTTTTTCTCGGTGACTCCCAACTGATCACTGGAACTTATACGTCTCTCCTCTCAGTTCACTCATTTTGACCACTCCAAAACTGACCATTTTAGATAATAGCCAGCCAACAGTCACTTGAAACAGGTACCAATCTACAGAGTAGAACGATAAAATTGTCGCCCTAAACAAAACAACACTACAGCTTTATTTTAAAACTTTTATTGAAAAAAATCAATTCAGATAACTTGATTATGTAGTAGAGCTGAAATATGTTCAATGTAGCCGCCTTCAACTTCAATCATCGCCTCGATATGGGTCCAAAACTAGGAACATGTTTTTTTTTTCCACAAGCGCCTGCAGGAGCTCAGAGAATACTCGGCAGATGACGGCAATCAGGCTGGCTTTGGCGTTGGCTATGATCATGTTGTTGATGTTCTCGATGTATGACCAAATGAAGTAGTCCAATGGGTTCAGGTCGGGAGAGAAGAGAGCCAGTGACAGAAGGTTACAAAGTCATAGCATTCCTGAAGAAAAGCCTGGGTCTCTTTGGATATGTGGAGTCGCGCCAACTCCTGTTGCCACACCCAGGATCTGTCAGTGGCCACCTGATTGCACCAGGGGATCACCACACTCTTCAGCACATCCAGGTACACTTTGGTGTTGACTTTTCAGCCGACTTTGAAGATGTGCAGAGGCATGGTGTGGCCCTCACTTGAAACCACACCGAAGATCATAACTGTGGCCAGAAACTTTGAGTTGTGCCCTCAAGCATTGAACCATTCAGATTAATATTTTAAGGGTGTTGGCAATAGTCCTATAGTTATGACTTTGATTGGTAGAGAAGATAGGTTATACAGCGGTGCATCTCCAATCTTGCTCATTGAACTTTCAGATATGACAGAAGGCTCCTATTGGTCTTGGAATTTGTACACAACTGGCCAACTAGTAGATGGTCTGCAACAAAAAAGAAAACTGGTTTTCATCAAATGGAAATAGAATCATGTTATCTTTTCTAGGGTGATAATTTTATTGTTCCATCCTGTATAAGCATTATATCCAGGAGATCTTGGCTATTATCATTGCCAAAATCCCAAATAATCCATAACTACAGCAGATAATATCTGATATGAAAAACATTATTTTCTTTTCTCTTTGTTAAATATTACCCACCTGCAGCAAGTCTTCTATTCACATGAATTACAATCATGCAATCTACTAAATATATCTGGAGCTTGCTTACAACTTTATTTGGCTTAAGACTGGATGTTGTAATGTTTCTGAACATTTATAATTCATGGGTAATGCGTCAATAAAAAAATAATTAATGCCATTTTCCAACACTTTGTGATTTTGTCTCTTTGTTAGCTGAATACAAGATACAGTGTGCAATGGTATTTCCTTTCACATTCAGAATAAAAAGCTATTGTTTTCTATCAAATACGTCCCACTTCGTCAAGTAAACTCCAACCTCTGCTATAAGAGTCTTGGGCCATGTGGAATTTTTAAAAAAAATTTTAATCTTAGAGTGTGTTAGTTTTTGTGCCTTCATTCACATTAAAAAGTTATTAGTTTAGTGGGTATGTTCACTTGTCCGTTTGGATTAATGCTGATAATTCATGGATATATTCAAATAAAAATTTTACTCTTACGGTGTCCCTTGAATTGATTATTCATGCCAAATACACATCTTGGGAGACCCCTGAACTGTGATATTCACACTTGATTGTTTTTAAGTGGAATAGTCTTTCTAGTATTTTTTCTTGCTAAAATGAATTGTGAATGTAATGTATGTAAATAAGGTTCAGACAGAGTAGTTTCCCTTGAACTAAGAAACCAACTAACATCCGGACTTTTCACCACACATGCTTGGACGCCATGACAGTTGTACATCGTTGTAAATAGCGGCTAATAAAAACAAGTTCTCGTTTACTGTGCTCGTGTGAGTTTATAACAAATTGGCGACAACGATTCGAACAAAAAACGAATTATGGCTACCTTCGGCCGGTTGGAATCGTTTGATAGTTCAAGTGAACAATGGGACCAATAGACCGAGCGTCTGGAAAACTTTTTCAAAGCCAACAATATACCTGAGGATACTACTCATGTGAAGAAGAGACGAGCTATTCTTTTATCGGTTTGTGGGAGTAAGGTGTACAATTAAATATCAAGTTTATTAGCCCCAGAAAAACCGAAAGATAACGAATTTGACGAACTTGTCACACAGATGAAGAACTACTTCAACCCAAAGCCGTCTGTGATCGTTCAGAGAACAAAGTTCTATACAAGAAACCGCCAACCGAGCGAGTCGATCACAGACTATGTGGCAGAGTTAAGAAGCATGTGTGAAGATTGTCGTTTTGGAACATTTTTGGACGAAATGCTATGAAATAAACTCGTAGTAGGGGTAAACGATGATAACATTCAAAGAAGGCTACTTGTAGAGAAAGACACTATCACCTTTAACGAAACTTTCAACATAGCGGTCAACATTGAATCGTCTTCCAAACATTTATAGGATATTCAAACAATAAAAATGGAAGTAAACAAAATTTTTGTACCACCACGTGGCCAGTCCGAAAAAATAAAACATGAAAATAAACCGCATGAAAGGTCGGAAGAAGAGTGGAGCAACACACGAAGCAAGTAAGTGCCCTTTTAGATATGCCATGTGTCACTACTGTAAAAGACGAGGGCACATAGCGGATAAGTGATTTAAATTAAACATGAAAAAGAAACCCGCCAATAAGATAGAAAAGAAAAACAATTGGAGAGGCAAATAGAAGTGGAAGGCATAATTCCGAGGAAGTTTATACCATAAATAGAATCAGAGCGCCACTGGAAAGAGTGGACCCCTATTGTGTAGATATCAACATTTGTGACAAGAGGGTGTCTATGGAGATAGATATAGGAGCATCTGTAACGATAATGGGACTGAAAAAGTAGAAAAAAATAAGCAATAAAAAGTTGTTGGAGCCAGCAAAAGTATGTCTTAATGGGAAATTGTATTCAGGTGCGTGGACAAACGAAAGTTCCAGTGCAGTTGGACAGTCGTTGGGCGGAATTATCGTTTATTGTGGTAGAGGGGAATTCACCCACACTCCTGGCAAAACTGGCTGCAACACGTGAGATTGCCATGGAAAGAGATTTTCAAGGTGCAAACAGTGAAGGAGGCAGACCAAGAAAAACTGGAAGAAATATTAGCAAAGCATGAGGTTGTGTTCGATGGGAAGTTAGGTCAAGTGAAAGGAACCTATGCCAGTTTGTATATAGACCCAGAGGCAAAACACCGGTATTTCAAACCAAGGTCAGTACCCTACATGCTAAAGAAGAAAATAGAAGATGAATTAGAGAGACTGCAAAAAGAAGGACAATTTCACCAGTTGAATTCTCTGAATGGGCTACAATAGTACCTATTTTAAAAGCAAATCAGTCTGTATGCATTTGTGGTGATTATAAAGTGACAATTAATCCAGTCACTAAATTGGATAATTATCCGATACCAAAAATGGAAGATCTATATGCGACATGTGGAGGAGGTGAATCTCATACCAAGCTAGATTTAAGCCAAGCTTACCAGCAATTACTCAAGAAAATTAACAACTATTAAATTAACTCATAAAGGCCTTTTCATGTACAACAGATTATGCTATGGATTGAAATCAGCCCCAGGAATAGTTCAAAGAACTATGGAAAACATTTTGCAGGGCATTGGAAACGTAATTATTAGAATTGATGGCATTCTACTGACAGGTAAAATCAGAAAAAAAAACACTTAAAGACCCTGGAAGAAGTTTTGAACAGGCTGGAAAAATGTGGAATTCGGCTAAACCAGGAAAAATGCAAATTTTAGTGACCGAGGTATTATATCTAGGCCATAGAGTAAACAGAGAAGGAATAAAACCTGCAGAAGAAAAAGTGAAAGCCATCAACAAGGCGCCACATCCAACACCAGTAAAGGAGCTACAAGCTTTTCTGATAAATGCTCAGTACATTCCAAACATTTCAAATATTCTGGCTCCTTTACATCAGTTATTGAAGAAGGAATCAAAATGGGAGTGGACGTCAAAACAAGAAGGAGTATAGGAGGAAGCAAAAGAACAATTAAATTCCTCAAAAGTGTTGGTGCACTTCGACCCAAACAAAGCAGTGACAGTGGCATGTGATGCCCCCCCCCCCCATATGAGGTAGGCGCTGTACTATCACATATTATGGAGGATGGATCCAAAAGACCAATAGCTTTTGTATCAAGGACCCTCCCACCAGCAGAAAAAAAAAATTACGTCCAAATTGACAACGAAGCGTTGGCAGTAGTTTTGGGGTGAAATGTTTCACCAATATCTGTATGGAAGGCCATAAACTGCTCTTTGGATATTTCAAAGAAAATAAGAAAATCCCAGAGATCAGTGAGGCAAGAATTCAACGGTGGGTAGTAAGCCTATCCGCATATGCATACCAACTAGAACATCGAGAAAGGAAGGAAAAATGGAAATGCAGATGGGTTGAGTAGGTTGCCGAGACCTACAACACTGGAAGAAGTACCCATGCCAGAGGAGAACATCATGCTGCTAGAATACCTGGATCAAACTCCTGTTACATACCAAGAAATTGCCAGACAAACTCCTAAAGCAGGTATTTGACTATGTAAAAAAATGGGTGACCAGAGAAGTATCCTACTACAGAAGATTGGCATCCTTACTTCAATAGAAGACATGAATTGGTTACTGTGGAGGAATGCTTACTTTAGGGAAACCGAGTAGTAGTACCCATACAAAGGCGAAAATAACTCTTAGACGCACTCCATGAGAGACATCCAGGAATTGTAGAAATGAAAGGGCTGAGCAGAAGCTATTTTTGGTGGCCAAAGTTAGACTTAGAATTTAAGGTGAGGAATTGCTATGAGTGTCAGCAAACCAATCAAATGTCTGCAACCGCACATTTGCATCCTTATGGAAATCCCTGAAAGGAGTGGTCTTGACTGCACATAGATTATGCAGACCTATTCAAAGGTCATATGTTTTTGGTGATAGTGGAATGGTTAGATGTCTATATATCAAATTCATCCACCACAAATACCAGTCTGGAAAACCTACAAAGATATTTTGCAACTCACGGGTTGCCAAAAAAAAATTGTAATGCATAATGCAGCCGTTTGTGTAGGTGAAGAATTCCAAGCGTTTATGTCAAGACAAGGAATCCACCATATCACAACATCACCAAAACACCCTTCTTCAAATGGAAAGATATGTACACATTTTTAAGGAAGGGATGAAGAAAATGAGTCATGAGAAAGGCTCCCTAAGTTCGAAACTGAGCCGTTTCTTGTTGTCATATAACTCCACACCACAAACGGTCATGGGCATATCAGCAGCAGAATTATTAATGAACCGAAAAATAAAGACAGTTTTGGATTGGATCATTCTGAAGAAGACTACAAGTGAAGGAGCGGATGAAAAAACACTAAGAAATCCAAAAGAAATATCAAGACAACTCTAGGCTCATACGAGAATTTAGAGAAGGTGAATTAGTTTTTGCCAAAAATTTCTATACAGGACCAAGATGGAAAAAGGGAGTGGTCACGAGACGGACAGGCCCAGTGTCATATAAAATTAAACTAGAGTCAAGGACAGTGGTAAGGCGACATGTGGACCATGTAAAAAACGGGTAATGCTGGACTCAGATAGAGCTTAGGAAGTAGGAAGAACAAGCCCACAAAAAAGAAAACAAAATTTGGACACAGACTGGGTGATCCCACTGACCTCGGATGTCCGTAGTCCAGGTAGTTCTCATCCGGCCAGGGAAATGACAACTGGAATGGGGAATACCCAGCATGAGGCTCCAGTAAGAGAAACCATTAGATGTAGTGGAAGAACTAAAAACAAACCAAAGCACTTAAAAGACTATGTCACATAAACAAGCAAGTAATTCTGAACTATGAGGGGGAGAGATGTAATGTATGTAAATAAGGTTCAGACAGAGTAGTTTGAACTAAGAAACCAACTAATATCTGGGTTTTCACCACACGTGTGGACGCCATGACAGTTGTACATAGTTGTAAATAGCGGCTAATAAAAACAAGTTCTTGTTTACTGTGCTTGTGTGAGTTTATTACAACATATATATATATATGTATATATATATATATATGTATATATATGCATATATATATATATAAATATATATATATATATATATATATATATATATATATATATATAATAACATGGACTCATATGTGATAAATATGCACAATTGGTTTATGTCAACAAACGGAGCTCGTTTCAAGCACTGCCATTACTGTCACTATCGCTGCTCCTGGTAATTCTGTATTTAGTTGGTACTGCTATTTACGTTTTGCATATGTAGATCTGGAGAAATATGCAATATGACAATATCCCCCCCTCCCGATCTCGATCAGATTTTCATAATAACATCACTGAAGTGTGTGGGAAACTGTCCTCTTGTTCTCAGAATTTTCCTGCTTTCATCAACTTGTAAGAACAGTGCATGCTTCTTATCAGAGCTATATGCAGGGTTATTCAAAGGCTGTTGTGCATAGTTATCGCATAGTGGGGGTGGAAGCTCTGTAATAGATAAGTGTGGTGGGCATGGAGCCAGATGTTGGATATGTGCACAGTGGATTCAGTGATACTATTCTCATTGTGCACGTGACACATTATGTTGTTTGTCTTCGTGATTGTGAAGTCTCCTACCCAGGATAGGTGGAATGATTGGGTTGTAGTTGATTGTGGCCAATGGAGTAGAACTTTGTCTTCTACTAGAAGCAGGTCTTTGGAGGTAAACTAAGTTGCATTGATCATTTCGTGGTCAGCTTCATCATTGGCCAGGGTGATGTGGTGGTGGACCTGTCTCTTAGCAAGGTGTTGGTTTACATGTCGTTTGATTCTGGATCAATGCTCCTGACTTCTTTTCTGTGAAGTGTTAATAGAGTGATATTGGGCAGAAGGCTGGTGATTGCATAATGTGGGGATACACCGGTGGCCTTTTTGATTGTAGCATCCATAGAGAAAACAACAGAAAACTGTCTGTCCACTCACAGTTTCTGTTTTCACATAGCACGTAAAAAGCATTTTACACCGTTTGGTGTTGTCTCGATGTTTCTTGAGCTTTCGAATGCCAAGGGCAGTGGAGTTTCTGTATAATAGATATCTGGTCACAGAATTGTCGGTAGACTTCTCCAGTGAAGTGCATACCTTGGTCGGAGGATATGTATGAGATCTCTCTGTGCTGAAGGAAGAACTGGTACAATCCACAGGCAGCGTTAATAGCATGGTGTCTGGCACACGGTATGACTGTGAAGCATATTTATGTCTATCCTTGTGGCCATGTCACTAGTAAGGGGCTGACTTTATCCGCCTGATAGTCAGGGACCCGAACCTTGGATTAACCACTAAGGAGGCTGTCCTATCAGCAGGTGCAAAGTACTGGGGCTGCTGTATTGCCATTTGGTGAATGGATTCTGGACCATGCAGTAGTCTCTGGTTGGGCCTCTCGATGCCATATACTAGTGGGTAATTGTTACGGCTTTACCTTATCATGTACTACAAAAAAAAATTTCCTGTCTTTTCTCACTTAATTTCCTTCTCTGTCCTGCTCTAACCAAGTGTGCCGACCTGTTCCACAAATCTCAAAATCTCAACATGAAATATCTCCAGAAAAAAAAAACACTAATAAACCTAGAACCCCATCCTCTAACGTAGACCCCCTACTACCATGTCTCCTTTTCCAACATCAGGGGTTTACGTTCCAACCTTCCAGAGGTTGTGACGTTAAATGGGCTGGTAAACAGCAAAACAAAATAAACCAATAATAAAATATAATACGCAAAAGTCCAGCTAGAATTCATCACTGACAACTTTCTCTCTCAACTTCCAGCACGTCTCTCTTACATACATGTGCAGTGGAAGATGAGATCTTGTGAGATTCCACGAGACTATACCTTATAAATCCATGGCTGCCATCTTTAATTTCTCTTTCTCTCAGATCCCATCTGAAGATAAGTTGTATGACCGCACGACACACACACACGAGTGTGCTTTCCTCTTTGATTATTATATTCAACTCTACAGGTTGAAACCCAATTACAGGAGACAAAACTGGACATATTTTTTCTAAGCAAAACTGGAATAGGGCGGACCATTTCCTTAGATGAGTTCATAATTAAAGGATACTCTAACTTAACATCTAAATCTGACCCCCAAGATCGCCATGGGCATGGAATATGTGCCTACATTAAAGATGGCTTCCCATGTGGCAGGGATATCTCCAGAAAATTGTTCACGAGCCCACCCGTGTGCCCAATACTACCGGTCAGTATGCAAGCCTTCTAGACCTTTTTCTCTCAACTTCCCCTGAGCTATGTTCATGTTCCATTCTATCTCCTCTGGTATCCTCTGATCACTCCATTGTATCAGTTAAGATAAAAATGAAATGTAATAAGTCTTCAGTATCTCCACCGTACTGTATACCGATACTCTATGGCTGACTGGGATAGCTTCCGTACATTCATATTTGATCTACCTCTACATTCCACGTTTAAAAAGGATGTGTCCTCTATAGTATTAGACCTGACCGAATGGTTAATTGTAGGCATAGACCGATTCATACTATCCAAAAAATTCCAACAAAAGCCTAACAGCCAGCCATGGTTCTCCCCAGAATGTGTTGCTGCCATTGCGCACAGAAATCGCTTTTTTTCATAGCTACCAACGTAATAGATGCACTGAGACTAAAACTGCTTTCAGGACCGCCAGCAACCACTGTAAAAGTAATAAAAAATGCAAGTGAGCTATATGCTCAGTCCGTTAAATCCAAAGTAGCTGAGCAGCGGCTTGGTTCCCACCAGTTTTGGCAAATAACAAATAGGATCCTGAATAGAAGCGTGCGTTCTATCCCAACCATTATCAATGGACCACAGGTCATCTCGTCAGTATCAGACAAGGCCAAACTATTTGTCAAGAACTTTGCAGCTAATTCTACCCTCTGCAACAAAGGCCATCAACTCCCCATATTTCCTCCTATAACAGACAACAGGCTAGGTAACATAGAAATATCTGGGCATGAGGTCGCCAAGCTAATCAAGAACCTTGATTTCAGTAAAGCAACTGGCTCTGACGGCATCCCAATTATAGTGTTGAAAAAGATTCAACCAGAACTTGCACCCATACTTACTGTTTAAGCATTGCCTTAAGGAGAAGTGCTTTCCAACACCCTGGAAAACCTCATCAGTATGCCCTGTATTTAAGAATTCAGGTGATAAGTCATCTCCCTCTCAGTACAGACCAATAAGTCTCCTGTGTGTCATGAGTAAGTTGTTGGAATTCATATTAAATAGAGAAGTAGTCAACCACCTGAGCAGAAATAACCTTCTTAGTGACATGCAATATGGTTTCCGTCCTGCTAGATCTACAGCAGATGTGCTAACGGTTATATCTCATAGGATTAGCGAATCTCTCCACAAAGGTTTCCTTTCTAGGGCAATTGCTCTTGACATATCAAAGGCCTTCGATAAGGTATGGCATAAAGGTGTACTTCATAAGGTGTACTTCACAAGATTTCCAGCTACGGTATAACTGGAAATGTTTTCTCAGTCATTAAATCATTTCTCTCTGAGAAGCTCATAAGAGTAGTGGTTGATGGGCAGAAATCAGAGGCCCACAGTATTAATGCTGAAGTCCTTCAGGGATCCATCCTGGGCCCAACTCTCTTCCTGATTTACATCAATGATCTCCCAAAACATATACTTAAATCATTCGTTGACATTTATGCTGATGACATGACCATCTATGGCAACACATCAAAGGCCGTAAATGACAAAGTTCTCTTTGATTCTCTCTCTTCTGATCTTGAGCATGTGGTATAGTGGGGGAAGAGGTGGCTGGTTACCTTTAATGCATCTAAAACCAAGCTCCTATCTTTACATCATCAATGCCCTAATCTCCATCTGGCATCAATTGAAATGGATGGCTCTCATCTATGGTAGGTCCCATTTTTTGATAAGCCATGTGGGAGGGACATCTCCAGGGAAGATCCTAACTTACCCTATATGTGCTTCCGGATTGCTTTAGCTCACACTACTGCATTTATATTTACTCTCTATCGCCCCCACAACAGCGGAGTTACTATCTTTCAAAGCATATCTGAGAAAATTGACCAAGTCCTTTCTACTTATCCTTCAGCTAACATTCACGTATGTGGAGACTTCAATGTTCACAACGTCGAATGGTTGACCCACTCAAACAAGACCGATGATGAGGGGAGGTTCTGTCATGATTTCTCCATTGCCTATGACCTCACTCAGATTGTTCAGGAACCTACCCGTGTGCCCGATAATAATGACGGCCAGTATGCGAGTCTACTAGACCTTTTTCTCACAACTTGCCCAGAACTATGTTCAGTTTCTGTTCTATCGCCTCTTGGATCTTCCGACCACTCTGTTGTATCAATTAAGATAAAAATGAAATGTAATAAGTCCCCAGACGTACCTCTTCATCGTACAGTATATCGATACACTAAGGCTGACTGGGATAGCTTCCGTACATTTATATCTGATCTACCTCTGCATTCCATGTTTAAAAAGGATATGTCCTCTATAGTATTAGACCTGACTGAATGGTTAATTGTAGGTATTGACCATTTCATGCCCTCTAAAAAGTTTCAGCAAAAACCCAACAGCCAGCCATGGTTCTCTCCAGAATGTGCTGCTGCCATTGCGCACAGAAATCACTTTTTCCACTGCTTCAAACGTAATAGATGTATGGAAACTAAAGCCGTTTTCAGGACTGCCAGCAACCATTGTAAGAAAGTAATAAGGAACGCAAGAGAGTTGTATGCTCAATCTGTTAAGTCCAAAGTAGCTGAGCAGCGGCTTGGTTCCCACCAGTTTTGGCAAATAGCAAACAGAATCCTGAACAGAAGCGTGTGCTCCATCCCAACTATTATCAATGGACCTGAGGTAATCTCGTCAGCATCAGACAAAGCCAAACTCTTTGTCAAGAACTTTGCAGCTAATTCTACCTTTTGCGACCAAGACCGCCAACCCCCAATATTTCCTCCTGTATCAGAAAACACGCTATGTGATATACGTATATCTGTACGTGATGTTGCCAAGCTAATCAAAAACCTTGATTCCAGTAAAGCAACTGGCCCTAATGGTATTCCAATTATAGTACTCAAAAAACTTCAACCTGAACTAGCGCCCATACTTACAAAACTGTTTAAACGTTGTCTTAAGGAGAATAGTTTCCCATCTCCCTGGAAAATCTCATCAGTATGCCCTGTATTTAAGAATTCAGGTGATCGCTCATCCCCCTCTCAGTACAGGCCAATAAGTCTCCTGTGCGTCATGAGTAAGTTGCTAGAATCTGTGTTAAATACAGATGTAATCAACCATCTCAACAAAAATAACCTTCTTAGTGACACTCAATATGGTTTCCGTTCTGCTAGATCTACAGCAGATGTCCTTACAGTTATATCGCATAGGATTAGCAAATCTCTCGACGGTGGCAATCTTTCTAGGGCAATTGCTCTTGACATATCTAAAGCCTTTGATAGGGTATGGCATAAAGGTTTACTTCATAAGATCGCTAGCTATGGTATAGCTGGAAAAGTCTTCTCAATTATTAAATCATTTCTTTCTGATAGGTTCATAAGAGTAGTAGGGGCAAAAATCAGAAGCTCACAGTATTAATGCCGGTGTCCCTCAGGGATCCATCCTGGGCCCAACTCTTTTCCTGATCTACATTAATGATCTTCCAAATCATATCCTTACATCATTTGTAGACATTTATGCTGACGACACTACCATTTATGGTACCACATCTAAGACAGTAAACGACCAAGTTCTCTCCAATTCTCTCTCCTCTGATCTTGAGCACGTAGTACAATGGGGAAAGGAGTGGCTGGTTACTTTTAATGCATCTAAAACCAAGCTTCTCTCTTTACATCATCAACATTCTAATCCACATTTGTCATCAATTGAAATGAATGGCTCTCGTCTTCAGGAGGCCTCAAGTTTTGACAAGCTTCTGGGCTTGACCATTACTCCTGATCTTAAATGGAACACGTACATCAAATCTGTTGCCAAGGCCGCTGGAAAAATGGTGGGATCTTTCTATCGATCCGGTAGATATCTCACTGCTGATGCTATTCTCTATCTATATAAGAGCCAGTAACGTCCAAAGATGGAATACTGTTGCCACATCTGGGCAGGAGCTGCTAGAAAGGACTTGTCCTGCCTTGATAGAGTTCAAAATAGACTTCGTAGCCTCATAGGAGATGTCCTTTTCTCCTCCTTGCAACCTCTATCTCACAGAAGAGATGTTGCGAGTTTGTCTCTGATGTATCGTTATTTTCATGGAAAGTGTTTAACTGAGCTTCAATCTATGGTCCCCCCTCGCCAAACTTTCACAAGAAACACTCGTCTAGCTGTAAACACTATCAATAATTCCCCCACTCTTTATCTGTGCCTAAACCTAAACGTAGATTCCATGAACAAAGCTTCTTTCTTAGAACTGCACGCTTGTGGAATTGTCTTCCGTTTTCTTGCTTTCCGGCTGACTACAATATGGTTGTGTTCAAGTCTAAAGTAAATAAGTTCTTGATGAGCCGTTCCATATAAGTTATCAAATTTACCAAATTTTCATTACTAATGATTACTATATTGACCAATTTCTACTGTACACTCTTTAACCCTTATCCTTGAGTGGCCTCTTGGCCTTGATAATGTGGTGATGCCTTTGTAAAAAAAAAAAAAAAAAAAAAAAAGCTTCTGGGTTTGAGCTCTACTCCTTATCTGAAATGGAACACATACATCAAGACTGTTGCTCAGGTCACTGGGAAAATGGTGGGATCCTTCTACCGCTCCAGAAGATATCTCACTACTGATGCAATTCTCTATCTATATAAAAGCCAAGTACGTCCAAAGATGGAATACTGCTGCCACATCTGGGCAGGAGCTGCTAAAAACAGCCTATCCTGCCTTGACAGAGTACAAAATAGACTTTGTGGCTTAGTGGGGGATGCCTTTTTCTCTTCCCTGCAACCTCTCTCCCACAGAAGAGACGTGTCGAGCCTATCTTTGTTTTATCGTTATTTAGCAAGTGCTTGTCCGAGCTTCAATCTCTGGTTTCCCCCTCGCCAATATTTCATGATAAACACACGTCTAGCTGAAACCACTGTCAATAATTTTCCCCACTCTTTATCTGTGCCTAAATCAAAATGTAGATTCCATGAACAAAGCTTCTTTCTTAGAACTGCACGCCTGTGGAACTCTCTACTGTTTGCCTGTTTCCCACCTGACTTCAACTTGGATGTTTTCAAGTCCAACATAAACAAATTCCTGATTAACCGCCCCCTTAAGTAATGACACTTTATCAAATCTCCAATACTAACGAATACTACAACACTATCCCATTGATTACTGTACATGCAATAACCCTTATCCCTGAGTGGCTTCTGGGCCTTGATAAGTGATGATCTCCATGTAAAAAATTAAAAAAAAAGTATTGGCTGGAACTATCCCATATTGTAAGGATATACCGTTTTCCATTGTGAAAAAGTCTATAAAAACAAGTTTGAATGGTCTCTTTGCATTTGCAGTGACTAATGGGCCAGTGAGCACGTCTACCATAATTCCCTTTGTATTTTGCACATGTATTGCAAGAATCAGCATAGGCGTATATGTCGTGATTCTTGGGTTCTCACCAATAACTGAGAAAAAGTTCTTGCATATAAGCTATGCCTGAGTGGTTATTGCCATTGTGTGCATGGAGTTTGTATGGCACGACTAATTTTGAGGAATGCTTATCATCTCTTGTCATTAAAACGGAGATTCCTAGCTCCAGAAAGAACTGGTGTGATTTTTTTTAACAGTTTGGCTCATACAATCTTTGCCAGCGTCTTATCCTTCTGTTGTTCAATTGCAATGCAAAGATGGCTACAAATTCTCTCTGTAGGAATGGTAGAATTAGTGTAGTAAGCAAAAAATGCGTCACTGATGCATTTCTGTGAGTGGGCATTCTGTGGCATGTGCATCTTTCTGATGGGTTGTAGGATGTTAACGTCATCAATGCACCATGATGGGATGTAAAAGTGTAGATTAGACCTGCTTAATGTGAATGTGTAGCTAGAGTGTTAGTTTTCTTTTGTTCAGAGCCTCTGCTGAGCATATCGGCGAATACATTGGATTCACATTCCACAGATTCTAAGACAAATTTGTAGCACAATATCTCCTCTTGCCATCTCTATATTTTGGCGTTGTTGAACACTCGTTGGTCCAGATATGTCAGTGACCTGTAGTCTGTAAAGATAACAAAGGAGCGATTGCATAGAAATTAGTCGAATTTCAATATTGCCACTTCACAGCATATGCCTCACATTCTATCGTGAACCAATTTTGTTCCCTGGGGTTAAATGTGAGAGATGCGGTCACTACAATATTATTCTTCCACTGTTGACCTCTTGCATTAGGTTTACCTGACATACAATGTTGCTAGCGTCTGTAGTATGCGTGAAGAGTTTGAAGTCTGGAAAGGAGATGACAGGTGGAAATGATAGTTGGTCCTTGATTTTTCTAAAGCCTCTGTCAGCATTCGCTGTCGAGTGAAATGGTTCATTAACTTTATTAAGCTCATGTATCGGAGCGATGTGCTTAAAGTGGAATAATTACTATAATCAAAAGGGTATGACCATTAGTAGTTGATTGATAGGAGATTGGTGGTTGCGAATTGTTTGTACTGTTTATTTGGTGGTCTTTTTTTAGTGACTCAGTTATGAGGCAAGAATAAACAACATCTTTATGGGTGCAGTTATTACAGAATGACAGTTACGATTTCTTGACAGTTAGAATTAGTTTTAGGGCCTTAGGAGAAAGGAATTGCCTGGGCTGCTTTAATTTTCTTATTATTTTGATGAGATTATTGTCTGTGCTAAATCAGGCATTGTTGTGCAAGAATTCTTAATGAAATTTTTATTAAATATAGTCCTGTATCTATGTAGGTATTTAAATGATTTTTCTACAATACTGAAAAATTCTTTAGGGATATTTGTTTTGACATTAAAACTGAAAGGGGGTGGGGGTGAACCAGACGTTATTCTTTCTCCTCAATTTTTATGATTTGAGTGATGGTTAGTGTTATTGGAAGGGGGGTTGCAGTTATTATTGTTATTAAGTTTAATATGATAGTTTCTTTTAGTCTGAAACATATTATGTGTAATTATTTAAGATAAACGGCTGGTTGTGGGGTTATCATGGTTATACTTAATTTTCTCAATATATCCTGAGTTCATTGAAGAAAGTAGAGTTTTGTTTGAAAGTTTTTATATCAGCAGATAGCCTACGAATTCTAGTAGAGGTGGATGGTATTATAAATTTAATGCACGAATAAGGGTGAATAGAGAACTTGTGATCATATAAAAGTATGAGGTTTGGCTTATTATATGAACTATATGATTCCGAGTTAAGCTAAAGAGAAATGTTAACTAAACTTTTTTTCCTATTACATGCGATTTTATTTGTTCGTATTCTGCTTCAAGCAGACGTAATTTTACGTAATTCATTTAAAAAAAAAATAATATTGAATATAGTATTAGTATAAATCAAATTGTGTTCTATTCTTTTCAAATACAAAGGAGATCTATAGTTGGTCTCTTAAGCCGGATTCTCCTCAACCTCTGCATACGTCTGCCTTCTCGAAAGATGATAGTCAGTGATCTGTATGACTATGATATATTTCCACTTTATTTTTATGTTTTTTGCTTATTTTTTAATTTTAATTCGACATTTCTACTCGGAAATTTTGCCGATATATGCGCTGTGGGCGAGTAAAATTGCTTTTTTTTCTAGTTTAATACAATAATACAATAATTTGCAACACACTAAACAAACTAGAAATTCAAGCCATATAAATTACATCACAAGCTATAAAACAAACATTAAAAACAACAATCATCTCCAAAACAAACTAGTTTCCAATGCAGGCATATACACTGTTCCTTGCCTAAATTGCTATCATGCATACGTTGGATTAGAGAAAGGGTACAATGAACATAAAAGAGATATGAGAAATAGCAATTCTCTGAATGTGTTATTCTCTTATTCATTGCAGCATAATCATACTTTTGACTGTAAACAAACAAAAATAGTTACATTTGTTTCAAATAAACCGTGACGGAGACTTCTTGTATCAGCGTTTATCGCAAATTCAAATACGATTACACAACGTGGAAGTTTCTATAATGTATCACCATTAATACATAAACTTCTATTAAAGGACATAATTTAATTTTAGAAACAGGTTAACTCTTTCACACTATAGAACACACCTCTTATAAAAATTAATATATATAATCATTCAATAAATTACCTAATTACATAACAAAAATACATTCATTTCAGTTACACATGGACATTTGAATTATAATGGACATATTTGTTCCAAAATGAATATGAATGCATCATATTTTTTAAATATAATAACGGCTATATGACGTTATATAAAAAAGATCTTACTCTCTTTCACAAACTCTCTTTTTTGAATTTCCAACGACTTTTTCTGTTTCTAAAATGGAACAGGGTTATACATTTCATTACATCAAAAATATATTTTCTAATATTTGTACTGGTTTTTGTTTTCTTAATTTCATTTATCCAGAGGAAATCTCGAAATAAAGATGATGAACACATAATTTGGTTTGTTCTCTCTTCTCCCCCCCTCTCCCCCCTCTCTCTCTCTCTCTCTCTCACACACACACACACACACTCTCTCTCTCTCTCTCCTTTTTTTCGATATTTTTCAAATTTTAAAAAAAAATTTACTCTTTCACAACGCTATGCCCCCATTTTTTGAATTTTCAACGACCTTTTTCGTTTCTGAAATTTCTTGTTTTGATACCCCCCTTCCCCTTTATAGATAATCCATTTACGTTCACCCCCCCCCCTCTGTCTTATGATTCCGTAATTAACTCTTTTCCTCTCTACTTACATTGACAATCTCGATTACACCGAATTTTGTTCATCCCCTTTTTTCCTTCTCTTCTTTTATTACTCCTTCGTTTTCTGCCTTCACTTTCAATGTCTGGATTTTAAATGTCACATAACCCCTCTCCCCCCTCCCCCTAAATTTGGACGTCTTATTTAGTTCTCCCATCTTTCATTTAAGAACCGGACATTTAGTGGAAGACACATTTGATTAAATCGCCTGACGAGGACTTGTGGTCTTGATCGACCACCTGTCCAAAATAGTATCATGTTCAGTCCTTTTAAATTTGTCTCTCTCTCTCTCTCTCTATATATATATATATATATATATATATATATATATATATATATATATATGTATATATATATATATATATATATATATATATATATATATATATTCTCTGTACGTACGTGCGTGCGTACGTGCGAATAGGCGTGTTTCGTCATGCGAAAGGAAATAGAAACGAAGACGTTAATGAGAGAAAGAGAAAAGAGGACGAGAAGAGTTCGCTCATCGTTTATATATTTTTTGAGAGGTTCCCAGACAAGCTGGAAAAAAGTTTGAAAATTAAGTCTTTCTTTGAGCGTTGATTGGTTAAAAAGTGCACGTCTTTATCACGTGGTATGTTTACAACCATGTCCGCTGAACAAAACACATTTTAAGTTTTCTTCCCCGCAGAATTTGCGTGGGCGTATTTTGCGAAAATCATTGCGCCTCTGAAATTTATTAATTTCTTTTTGCGCGCGTAATTGGATTTTTATTTAATAATTTATTTATGCGGTTAAGCACACTTAAAATACATTCATTTCTTGTTTAAAACAAAACACAAAAATAAAGAAACGAATGTATTTTTAAGTGTCGGGTTTAACTGCATAGATGGTAAGCAATTAGAACCATATGCATTAAGATACACCAAATATTCTGAATTGTTACAACTTTCTTAAAAGTTGACCATATTTTTGGAAGCATATAACAGAGTCTTCATTTCTATGAAATTTAAACATGGAAATAAAATTTCATAGCTTAAAGGGAAATAATTTATAGGTTAAATAAAAACTTCCGTTTTTAAACACAGCTGATGTTGGTTATACTAATAATTAAAAAATAAATTTAATAAAATATAAATTAAATGAATGAACTTTGTATAATATTTCTAAATAGAATACTTTAAACAATTCTATTACTAATTCCCATTAAAAAGTTAGAACTAATTATTAAAACAAATTTTCTTTAATATAATATGCAAATGAGATAACCACTTCAATGTTGATTCCATTTGAATAAATAGTATATATAGAAATTATGTAGGAATAAAAGTATATTAGAATTCATTTTCAGTATAAAAATCTTTGTGAAAGAGTGTACCTTAATCTAATTTGTGACAAGACAGAAATATGACTTTATTATGATAGATTATATATATTTATACTATATATTTATACGTATATATATGTAATGGATATATATATATATATATATATATATATATATATATATTTATATATCTCTTCAAGTATATAAATGCAACTTTGTCTGCGTGAGTTCGTTCCTTATAGACTCCGAAACAGCTGAACAGATTTTCTTTAAAATTTACAGAACTTTGGTGTATAAGTCTGGGAATGATCTTAGTTAAATTTTGTCTCAGAATACCTTCGATAATTACAGATAACCGAAACCGTTATTTTAATTTATCTATCATCGGTAAAGCCATTTTTTTGTTTTTCATGTCGTCGTTTAGCAACAATGTTAGAACAACAGGTCGTCGAAAATTTTACTGTGGGTAAGTTGATAGTGTTTTTTTTTATTTGTTTTTTTTTTTTTGCATGACGTGGTCTGTAGGTTCAAACTCCGCATGTAAATTTCTCGATTTTTTTTTCATTAACTGGAAAGAATTTTCATTAACTGCAAAGAATTTTCATTAACTGCAAAGAATTTTATAAGACTTAAAAATTTACGAGTTTTTTGTTGTTGTTTTTTTTTTTTTGCATGACGTGGCACATAAATTCCTTAGTGTTTTTTTTTTTCGTTAGCTGGGAAGAAGTTTATATAAAATAATTTTATAAAAGAAACCGTAAGTTCTGTAGAGTGCAATGTAGAATAACATATTTTGGACAAAGTTACTGCATGGAGGCATGTGAAGCTTTCTCGAGAGAGATTTCACGGATTTCGACGACAATAAAAATATAGGAGTGTGAAATATTCGTTGATCATCATTCAATACTGGGGAACGTCGGGTCTCCCTATCAGTAAACATATATATATATATATATATATATATATATATATATATATATATATATATATATATATATATATGAATTGTATGTAATTCAGCAAACAACAAAAATTCTGCTTTTTTATACATTTTATATTTTTCTTATATTATATTATATATTATGTAATATTATATATCATATATATTATATATTATATTATATGCTATATTATATTATATATTGTATTATATTATTCTTATATTATATTATATTATATATTATATTATATTATTCTTATATTATACTATATTATTCTTATATTATATTTTCTTATGATTTTCTTTTTTTGCTAAAAATCCAAGCAATCAATATGCGTTCCATATATATTTTAAATGTTTTTGATTCTTCATCGAATCGTCATCAGGTGAAAAACCAGATAAGCGAGTGTATGGAGTCTGTTAGACGACAAGAGAACGTTTCCATACTGTTCCACGAAAGATGTTACCAATTAAAATTCCATGATGCCAGAATTGGCGTCATGGAATTTTAAATTATATTACATTAAGCATTTTAAAATATTGTTGTATAGGTTTTATATTACAACAAATGAGCGTATGAAAGCATAAAGGACAAATGAAGAAGTTTAGTTTTAACTTTTATTGAAGATCAATGTGATTGTAGCAGGTGCTGTTGGTATTGTCAGGATGTGCTGGTAGTGGAGGTGGTGATGAGGACGTCGATCAGCTGCTTGTAGTAAGAATAGCAATCGGCCGAAATGCTCTTGGGAGTTGGTGGTGGAGAAGGGATAGTGTGCACAGCTGCCGAGGGTGTTGTCTGGGGTGAGGTCGAATACGGCTAACTGCTGCTGATGCTGTGGCTAGAGCTGCTGCTTATGTTGTTTTAGGTTAGGTTGCCTGGTTGAGGAAAACCAACTGTATTTATACTTGGCATACGAACGTAGTTGAAGACATGATGGCTCCAGCCGTTGACATGCCGTTTTTGTTTTAGAGTTGTGTAAGAAGACATGGTGGTGGGGGTCTATGTAAGAAGTTGAAGATCCGGGTTTAATCGTGTATTTTTTCTTGAAACGTTTCATGATGGAGTTTTAAGATGTGTGGACTAGGTCAACAGACTTGCTTAGAGCAGGACAGAGAGAAAAAAGAGAGGTAAGAGAGAAAAAAAACGAAGAATTTTTTTTTTTTTACAGCACATGATAAGGTAAAGCCGTAACAATTACCCACTAATATGGCATCGAGAGGCCCCACCAGAAGCTACTGTATGGTCCAGAATCCATTCACCAAATGGCAATACAGCAGCCCTAGTACTTTGCACCTGCACCAAATTATTAAGACAATTTCTGGTCTAAACATTTGAAATTTTACATAAAGGCTATTCACATATAGGATAAATTATGAACAGTACATAGGGCCCGAGCAAAGCCAGGTTGAACTGCTAGAATATATATATATATATATATATATATATATATATATATATATATATATATATATATATATATATATATATTTGAAAATTTTTCGGGGGGGGGGTACAGAATTCAATAATGGCTAAATACAGAATAAGCAACATAATGATTTAAAAAAATAAAAAATGAAAATAAAGGTTAGCTAACCAGGTTTCGTTCCTCGCTCGACAGAGTTAAATCGAGAAATATACGATAAAAAAAAGTCATGAATATGGCGGGGATGGGGAGGCACATGATAACCATGCGTGTGCCACAAATTTCAGTGCTGACATGTTTACGATCTTGAGTAAGTCACACTCTCCGTTTCATTTAAAAATCCTAGAGACTATTTTTACTAAGTCTTTGAGACCTTCTCTTTGCAAGAAGAAAATCTTTTAGGACTTAATTAAGTTTCTATGTAATTTTTCCACCCGTTTACTTTTCGTTTTTTTTTTTCCTCCCCCAGCCATATTCATGACTTTTTTTTTTTTAATCGTATTTACCTCGATTTAGTTCTGTTGAGCGAGGAACGAAATCTGGTTAGGTAACATTTATTTTCATTTTTTATTTTTTTAAATCATTATGTTGCTTATTCTGTATTTAGCCATTATTGAATTCTGTACCCCCCCGAAAAATTTTCAAATATATATATATATATATATATATATATATATATATATATATATATATATATATATATATATATATTGATTGGTCTGTATTTAGCCATTATATATATATATATGTATATATATATGTATATATATATATATATATATACCAGTTATATAGTTATATTATATATGTGTGTGTGTGTGCGCGTGTGTGTGTGTGTGTGTCAACCATATATGTGTGTGTTTGTGCGTGTGTGCGTGTATGCGTGTGTATATGTCTGTGTGTATGTATATTTGGGTGTATGCATATATTTTTTCAATTTTCTTATGATTTTGTTCAATTTTGTGGATGGGGTATCCTATTAGATGCTAGATATTCACTCACTAACTCAGATATTTCAATCACGAGATCTTTTTTTAAGATTTTAACGGTCAATTTAAGTGCAATGGTTTGAATCTCTCTTGCGCTTGGTTTACCAGGTATATTATCCAGATAGTTTTTGAATTTTTTTTTTTTAGGAGTTCAGTTGTTTCTATAATTACTGGAATGATAGAGATATTCAAACGGTTCCAGTTTATTTTCATGTCATATTTAAGATCTTGGTATTTTATCTTTTTTCTCTCAGCTCTGTTTAACCCAGCATCATTGGGAACATTAACTTTTAATAAGGTTGCTTCTTTCTCCTTGTCCCATATTACTATGTCAGGTTTAATGGCTCCATTTTCAAGGTATGTAACTTTAGAGATTGCATAGTCATAGTGGATGGTGTAGAACTTATTTCCAACTGTTCTTTCTGGTATGTTCCCAGGACTTGCTGCTGCATTTGATATTCAAATTTTTACAGATGATCTAGTGGAGATAACTACAGACTTCATTATATTGCATTGTATACTAATCACCACCCAGAACAACCTTACAGTTGAATTTCACATGGCTCACACTCTCTACTTCTGTGTGGCAGAACCTGCATTTGCTGTCATTGCTAAAACCACTTATCTTCTTAAAAGCATTGGTCATCAAGCCTTGATCTTGAGCAGCCATTATTATAATGGCTGCTCAAGATCAAGGCTTCTAATTAGAGTGGAGTGATCCTCTTTTAGTCAGTCTATAGAGCCTTCCTTATCTGTATAGTCTTGGGTGAATTTATCCAGAAAAACTGATGTTAGGATGTGATTTGGAAGATCATTGATGCAGATTAGGAAGAGAGTTGGGCCCAAGATGAACTCCTGAGGGACGCCAGCATTAATACTGTGAGCTTCTGATTTTTGCACATTAATCACTATTGTTATGAACCTATCAGATAGAAATGATTTAATAGCTGAAAAGACATTTCCAACTATACCGTAACTGGAGATCTCATGAAGTAGACCTTTATGCCATACCCTATCAAGGGCCTTTGATATGTCAAGAGCAATTGCCCTAAAAAGGAAGCCTCTGTCAAGAGATTCGCTAATTCTATGAGACATAACCGTAAATACATCTGCTGTAGATCTAGCAGAATGGAAACAATATTGTGTGTCACTAAGAAGTTTATTTTTGCTGAGGTGGTTGATTACTTTTCGCTTTAACACAGATTCCAGCAACTTATTCATGATGCACAGGAGACTTATATGTCTGGATTGAGAAGGAGGTGACCGATTACCTGAATTCTTAAAGGCATACTGAGGAGGTTTTCCAGGGTGTTGGGAAGCAATTCTCCTTAAGACAACTTTGTAAATATGGGAGCTAGTTCTGGTTGAAGCTTTTTTAGCACTATAATAGGAATGCCCTCAGGGCCAGTTGTTTTTCTGGAACCAAGGTTTTTGATTAGCTTTGCAACATCACACACAGATATTTGTATGTCACATAGAGTGTTTCCTGATACAGGAGGAAATACTGGAAGTTGGCAGCTTTGACTACATAGGGTAGAATTAGCTGCAAAGTTCTTGGCAAAGACTTTGGCTTTATCTGATGCTGACGAGATTACCTCATATCCATTGATGATAGAGCACACGCTTCTGTTTAGGATCCTGTTCGCTATTTGCTAAAACTGGTGAGTTGCAATCCGCTACTCAGCTACTTTGGACTTGACGTTACAATGTCTTCTTTTTTTTTTTTTTGTATTTACAACTGGATCTAGAGTTAGTCATAGAGTTACTGAAAGGTTAGTGTTTTTTTCTGAATTTAAATCAAATATTACCTTATTTCCAGTGTTTGTATATAGAGACAATCATATACTCCACACAATTTGTCCTAGCTTCTACTGAAAGTTTATTGCTTCGAAGATTTTTTTTTTGTAGCAATACGAACTAATACTGTTTAACTGTTATTTACAAATTTCCTAATTACAGAACACTACATGCAATATATGCAATTAAGTAAAACATCGCTTAAAAATATGAGTCATATATGAGAAAATGAGTTTTGGGGGCCGTTCAATTTTCCGGGCAGCACTTGTGCATAGGCCCGCAAGTAACAAAATACATGTAAAATATCTATCGTGTTTTTCTTTATGTATGTGTGTGTGAGTGTGTGTGTGTGTGTGTGTGTATGTGTGCGGTGTGCGTAGTGTGTGTGCGCGCGCGTGTGTGTGTGTGTGTGTGTGTGTGTGTGTGTGTGTGTGTGTGTGTGTGTGTGTGTGTGTGCGAAAGAGCTACTACTGCTGAAACCCATTAGTTTTTACATGCCAACATGAGGAAATAAAAAGTATGTTTTAGGTTGGAAGTCTAACATTTTTACTTAGAATCGTCAAGCATAGGATAGTTGTTAATACGTCAAGTTTTCTGGCGTTTTTTAAAATGCATATACACTCATGAGCAAAAAAAAAGGGGGGGGCAAGCGTGAAAGAAGGAAGAAATCGATTTTTCAATATTTTTCCATGAATTTTTGTTAATTTTAACTGAAAATTTCTATTTTGCAAATCATTATTATTATAGCATATAATAATAAGTGAAAAAATTAATCATCCACATCTTGGCAAGGATATAAAAAACCTAATTGCAGGATTAAAGCAGTCCAAAATGGCTTACAAGGAGATTTTTGATATTTTAAAGAAAAGAAAAAGTGAAAACATCTCTTTCTGTAGTGAAGCAAATTGGTCAAAGGTTCGAAGTCGAATGTTTGGTAAAAGGGAAATCTGGATCTGGTTACCCTAGAGCATCCACTTTGTAAGGACGACCGCAGGCTTAAATTTACTGTTTTGAAGGATTGAAAGAAAACTTATGTTGACCATAGCAAAGAATTCAAAACAGGGGTTGGAAATTCTCTTTCTAGATATACAATATCTAGACGAAAGAAATCGGATTTTCTTCTAACAGGTGTGCAAAGAAGCCATTTTTATCTAGGAAGAACATCAATGATAGAAAGAGATTTTTCTTGTGTTATGGCAAGAAAGATGCAGACTGGTTCAGGAATGTTTTCTGATCAGATGAATCAAGATGTTGTCTTGTTATTGATGCTCGTGATGCTCCCAAATGGTGCAATTGAAGAACTGGAGAAAGATTTTCGCTAAATTGCATAAAAACGACAGTTAAACACGGGAATGGAGGGATAATGGTATGGGGAACTTTTACCGCAGCAGGAGTTGGGGAAATTATTAGATGTGAGAAGTCAATCAATGCAAAGAATACATTCGAATATTAGAAACAAGACTGTTACTAAGTATCCAGAAGCTGGGAATACCTAATAACATTATTTTTCAACATGATAATGCCCCTGCACACACTGCTAAAGTCACAGAAAAATGGTTTTCTGATAATTCAATTGATGTGATATTTTGGTCAGGTCAAAGCCCTGATTTTAAGCTCAATCTAGAATATTTGGTCCCTAATATCTTGTGCATTAACTGAAAAAATTTCGAACACTGACAAACTGTGGGAAGCTGTGCAAAGCGAATAGAATAGCATCTCCTCTTCACAGTGTTCCACTTTGGTTAAGAGCATGTCTAAAAGGATTGATCTTTTAAAAAAAATCAAAAGGAAATACGATTCCATACTAAACATTTATTAAAGTAAATGTCTTGTTCTGTGTTATTAGTCTTGTTTAAGTTTCCTTGTTCAATTGTTCTTTGTTCAATATAGCTTTTAGTGCGATTAGATATTTTAAATGTTTTTTAGCCCATTTTTTTCCTCACGAGTGTATATAGATTTCCTTCAGAATACCATAGGAACTTCGATTTATTTACACTACACTTTGATGGGTTACATATATGCATAGGAATCCAACAGGATATGTTCACTTCATTATACAACTTAACTGAGGATTTTGAGTGACAGTAACAATTATTATTAACAATAATAATTGTTAACAGTTATTATTAACAATAATAACAATTAGCAATTATTAACAATAATAACAATTAACAGTTATTATTAACAATAATAACAATTAGCAATTATTATTAACAATAATAACAATTAATAGTTATTATTAAAAATAATAACAATTAACAGTTATTATTAACAATAATAACTATTAACAGTTATTATTAACAGTAATAACAATTAACAGTTATTATTAACAATAATAACAATTAACAATTATTATTAACAATAATAACAATTAACAATTATTATTAACAATAATAACAATTAACAGTTATTAGCAAAACTATTACTGTAATACCGATATGTGTAGTGATATGTTAAATAATCAACCCTAACCCTATACCCCCACACACAAAATATGTATTACGTTAACATATCTTTTCATTACTTTTGAAGAAACAATAAACTTATTTTTTAATAACTTTTCGCCACTCATAGAACATTTTGAAGATTAACTATATCTTGCACTAGAAAAAAAGGATGTCTGCTTATATTAAAATTTATATTTTTAGAATTAGATTTAACATTTGTCATCACTAGCTTTGTTGAAAATTATGTTTGTTTTTTTTTTGTTGTTGTAGGTGTAAGAAATGGAAACGAAAGAGCAACATTGCTGAAAAAGGTGAAATGTAAATAAAAGTTATTTTTCATCAATACATTACATTTTATTAACTGGTCGTGTCTCATATTCGAATGGAAGAATCAAAACCAGTGTCGATTCCAGTTGAAGATTCAAAAAGCATTTCCCATTTAATAAAAGAAAATGAGTCACACTCTTTTACAGATCGCACGAGAAAAGGGAACCACAAACATTATTCTAACGAACAATATTGTACAGACAAAGATGACGATAATAGCCACATATTCGAGGAGACACGCCAAGAAATCAAAACAAAAACGACAAAACATACTGAGATCGAAGATGATGAAACAAATGAACTCGAAACTGCACATATCCCAATCAATGATAGCCAACTTAATCCCATCCTGCCTCTGCTTACCCATTACGAAAATAATTCGCCAACAGTGTTACAAGTTAGCACCAATTTGAATACAACGATTGATTATCTAGAGAGTAATAATTCGACGATTGCAAACGCACGCTTATCGGATCTTTCAAATGTACAATTAATCCATCAATTGACCAATGATCGTTTACCAATGGCTGATCTTAACAGTCAATATCATGTTGTTTCTCAGCATGGTTACAACACATCGACATCATCAATCAACACGGGCGATACACGAAGTTCGACTCCAACATTCCAAAGGCATGCGTCACTCATGACAGGCACCAGTGACAGTGATGAAGGTGATGAACTGGGAGATGTAGAAAAGGCTTATGGGATATATGACATAAAATCACACTCTCTGGATTCAAATGTAGAAATTGAAGATATAATGTTGACGTCATTTAAAAATTCAGACGAAATTGGTGCTGAAAATGACATGACTGAACAGAACATACTTATACACGAAACGTTTTTAACTGAACCGCCACCATTACCTTTCTCTCAACCGCCTCAGACGCCTCCAACATTGAAAATAAATGGAGATGGTTTCACTGATACAATACAAGTTAACGGTAATCATGTGGTTCAGAATATGAGTAATGAAATGTATAAAACAATGAAACAAGCAATAAAACCAGGAAAAGTAAACGAACTTAAAAAAATATTTGCTAATTATTTCGAGGATCACGATATTGAAAATATGTTTTTACCAGCGAAATACCGAGAGAATCAGAAACATTTAAACACTGATTCACCCAAAAATGTCATAACGGTCGATACTCAGCAAGAGGTTGGGAATCCTGACGTAAGTATTGAAGGAAATAAATCAACATTATCTAGAGAAAATAACCTGGAAAAAGTAATGGTCAAAGAGAAAAATTTGTCTTATGATGAATTATTTTACCAAGTGACGCAAATGCAGGAAACAGAAGAACATGGCGGCCACAATGACAAAAAGAGGCAGAATCAACAAGAACAGTCGTTATTTAAAGAGTCACAAAGTCCAGTTTCAGCAGTACAACACTTGTTGAATACAAGCATAGATCTGAGTGATGTTAAGTCGAGTAACAGTGTTCAGGTATATTCGACACCAGATTATCCCCTTACCACCCAAAACGATCATGTTTCTATTCCGAATACAACAATAACAACTACTAAATTTACACTGGTTACAATGACCCCGACAGAAAAAAAGGTCAGTGAGAGTAAATGTAATAATGTGTCAAAAGAAATTAAACCTGTGTTGTTAGCGCCTCCACATTTGCTTGCAGCTACAACAGAAAGAGAAACAATTTGGAAGAGTGACAAAGAGGCGGGCCTATTGCAGGAGGCGGATCTTTCAAAAGAAATTAAACGCGTAGTAACAGAGAGTATGAAAGAAACAGATAAGAAAGAAAAAAGAGACAGGGAAAGGTATGGCCAAGAATGGAAGGAGGAGCAATACAAAATAAATCTGAAATGCGTTTATATTGAAGGAGAATCAGCAGCAGTTGTGAAAAAGGAAAGAGAAACATTAAACATAAGAGAGAAACAAGAAGAAAAGGTGGAAGATGAAATTCGGAGACTTAGTGAGGACGATGAAAATGAAATATGGACGATTGCAGCAGAAAACTATATTTATGGGAAAAAAAACGAAGCAAAATTTGAAAAGCAATCCGACAAACTAGAAAGTAATGCGACAAAAGCTACTAAAACGCACGATGACATAACAGGCATTAAAAATAAACTTTCTTCGGACAAACAGAAATTGGATTTACATCAACAAAATGTGATATCCGCGTCATGTTTTGAGGAAGGTGCTCTTTTGGAAGAATTTTTGACAAATGAAAATAAAGAAAATTCTGAACATGTGAAAACTGAAACGCTGGCAACAATAGGACCTAGAACAGTCTCCAGTGTCGTCTCTTCAAATAAAGCCCCACTACTGTTTGGCGATGAGACTAGTCTTTTGAACAGCGATTCTTTTGTCGGTTATAACAATAGTACTCTTAGCGCTACTCTCAAAGACGAGAGCGTAAATTATGTGGCAGTACCATCTTGCCAAATAAATGACATACAAGCGACACCGTCGACTCATTCTCATGTAGTAGATGCAACATATTCGATTGAGTCGTCCGCTGCAGTTTCACTGCCTTTTCCAACTATTAAAGAGATTAATGGATTATTAGTTTCAGATGGTTCCGGAAATTCTCAACTCAAAACTACTGTTAATGAGAATAATATTAAAAATTCCAAGTGTTTATCAAAACTACAACCAGAACTAAAATCTGACGGGGTTCATGCAAAAGAAGTGGATGGCAATGATAACGAGAGGGAAAATAAACTGCGTAGAGCGGTAAAAAATGAAGCTGGTGAGTCGGTAAATGAAGTTACCAAAGTTAAGGGGAAATATGAAGAAATTATCGAAGGAAGTATCACCCAAGAAAGAAATGCTATATCTTCTTCCTCCACTGCAATACGTAGGAGTAAGAGTGAAGTTGTTCCAATTAAAAAAGAATATCCCTTGCTCAGAGCTAAGAGTATTCACAGATCGGAAATGATACCACCCATTGTTCATTCAGCAACTGCAAGTAAAAAGAGCATTACTGGTACTACAATATGTTCTTTTAAAGCACTGCGTCAGATGTTTGAAGAAGGATGTCCCTTGAAAAGAAATGACGAAGATGAATACCTCCCATCAGCGAATAAATCCTCTCCTTCTTCAAATAACGTCTACAATGCAAATACTGAAGAAGCCGAGTATAATTCTTATTCAGAGGCTCACCATAAAATATCCTCTAAGACTGCTAGAGGCAATGACGTATATCTGAGCAAACAGCCTGCTACCAAAATCAACAAAAGTAAAATAACTTGTAAAACCGCCGCTACAACTACGAATCATATAAACACTGCTAACAACGTCACTTCTAAGTTCAACCGACTTTTACCTAACACATCTACAACCGGTTCACTTTCTTCGGCACCTCCAGACGGTTGCTTAAGGGAAATAAACAACTTTACTTCTTCCCTTCACAGAAATGCAGTCGTTTCTGATAATCCAGGTGTGGTCAATCTGAGTATATCTGATTTTGAAGAAAAAGAAATCCCATTAAAATCCCCAATACTTAGAAAAGTTAATACTGATAAAATATTTAAAGCTATCGACGAGCAAGATAGAAATTCAAAGGATTTAAACGCTGCTAAGAAATCGACTTTAGAAAAAGGCGAAAAATTGTTACAAAGCTCGCGTTTGAATACATTGCCATTGGTTTTCCAAGCCAATCAACGTCAGCCGGAATCGTTAACGCCTAAACAAAATAATATTAACAAATCCAGCATGAATCCTCCGAATGGAAATGATAATGAAACTGACGAAAAGGTAAGTTCTTTTCGTATTCATACACATCTTTCAGAAACAGATAACAGATCCAGAATGGAAGAAATTAGACTGTCCCCCAACTCGCCTGATGATTATTCTACGGCTACAAAGGTAAATACAGCTGAAGACAATCAATACATATCTCAAACTGAAGTTAATTCTGGTCTCCTAGTAGAGGAATCAGTGCAGAATATTCTGGTCGTAAAATCGAAAGAAGAAAAACTCTTTGCACAAAATAATAACTTCGAGTCTGTAATTCCAGAGAATACAGCACTTATTTCAAATGTTCCTATTTCGGTGGTCAGTAATTTGACTCAAGATAGCTCGCTTGTTGTTGCCGACACTTGTTTAACCCCTACACGAAACATCCAATTAAGTAATGTAAACAGCGAACATTTAAACATCTTAGCAACAAACGAAATAACACAAACCGTGGTCGCAACAGCACATCCTCGTCTTGTGAAAGAAGACATTTTGGATGGAAACATTTCCATAAATACAAGCACGAGCACGCAATGTGTGGGTGTGGATTCAACTTCACATGATCCATTGTTTAGCAACAATGGATCATGTGTAATAATGAATAGTATTTCTGTTTCTTCTCTTCCGGAGACACAATATTATAGCGATTCCCAGTATTCCGTAGATACATGGCAGACTGCACCCAATTCCACCACACTCTTTACCACCTTAACCCCTGATACTACTGGTTTGACGAGTTCTGATCAACGACAACTATCATCCACTTGGAATGTAGGAATTCCTATTCAGGCGAATGTAATTTTGAATGCGCATCATCATTCACATGAGCAGCGGCAAAAAGTGTTGAAGCAAGATGTTATTTCTTCGGCTACAGCGAGTACAGTGGACGCCAGAAATACAGATAGCACCGAAAAACCGGAAAATCAGACACCAAGTAACATTCAAAGTAATGTTTCTCGCAGGATTGTAGGATATGAAAATACAGCCGAAAGTCATAACTTCAAAAGACAAAAACCAAATAGTTTGACTGGTATACAAAAGGCGGATATTTTGATCAACAAAGAAGGTGCAGAAGCAACTTACGAAAAAGTAAAACGTAACTTACGTCCAATCCCCGCCAAAAATCAAAATGCTTTTGACTTGAACGTTTCCACAGAGAAAACCTCTGACTCTTCAGTCGATGATTGTTTCCAAATTACGGATATGTCTTCTTCTTTGCGCAGTCCTCAAGACCCTGCATACTATTCCGTGAACGAGTCTATCACAAGTGCTACAGAAAAAGACAGAAAAGAACATATTGATGAACAAAACAATACTGATCACCAGTACGCTGTGGTGCGGTTGACACCTTCCAATACAGATTCTAGCAAAGTGAAAAACACAATTTATTGTCAAGTCGATATTAAAACATCATCACCAAATTTAACAAGACAGAGATCCGACCTTTCCCATGCATCAGTATCTACCTTGTCTACAGTTGCTTCGGATGCTGAAGATGAGTTATCGGATGCTAATGATAGCAGTTCAGATAAACAATTTAAAAAGATAAACGTAACTGTACATAAAGATACAGAGAGCGTGGAAAGAGATTTAATGAGAGAAGAGGACGCATATAAGACAGATAAAAATATTTTGTTGATATCTGCACAACCTGAAAACGTTAGAGAACAGCGGGCATATCATTTGAGCGAGATTACAATTGATTCGGGCACTAAATATACTGAAATAATCAGTCCTGAAGACGAAGTTGAAAATCAAGAAACCACTGAAACGTGGTACGAATATGAAACTATTCCATATGAAAAGTATGAAGAAATGAATAAAAGTACTTCCACAGAGAGAACGGTGAAATCATCTTACCGCTCCCTTCCTCCGAGCTCAGTATCTTTAACAACATCAACTGAAACACCTGTACAACCTAACAACAGAGATAACACTTCGGTTACCAAAAGCGATTCCAGTCAAATTTACAAAATGCATACAGAGCCCGAAAGTGTTTCCATAGAAGGGGAAGAAGACTTACGAATCGTTCGTGGGAGACTGCTGATAAAAAATACAATAGATTCACCTAAAGATGGAGATGATTTCGATGATAATATTAATGTATTTGCAGAAGAATTTCACTTAGACAAAGAAAACCCACTTTATGAAAGTGATCCGGATATTTTTAAGCATATACAAGAGGAGGAGGAGGAGGAAAACATTACATTGGACCAGGTACACCAACAAACCAACGCTGAAGGTAAGACAGTATATTTGTTCCTTGTGAGAGTATATTTTATGTACTTAATAAGCTGCCATTGACATTAAATGTTTAAACAGTTTTGCTAAAACTGTTTAAAAAAATTACGTTTAGTTCGTAACATTACTATGTAACAAATTATTACATTATTATAACATTATTATGTAACAAAATTGAGAACAGCGTAAAAACATTAATTAAGCTATTTTTAAAAAATCGCCCACGCAAATCATTCGAATTAATCAAAACTCAGTAACAACAACATAAATTATGACTGTTACTTTATGCATTGTACCTCTTTTATAAATTATATATATATATATATATATATATATATATATATATATATATATATATATATATATATATATATATATATATATATATACATATCGCTTTATGATTTGTCTGGCTTTTTAAAAGCCAGACAAATCATCAGCTATTCACGAGATTAAACGGTAAATCCAGTGCCATTACGTTTGTGCATAAATCTTGTTTTAATCGATGTCCTATTTGCTCTGTAACTCAATGCTCTGTTTCAAAAGATAATTGATAATTCCTTAAATAAGTTATCTGTGGGGCCAACTTTAAGGTATTACAAAATGAATTTATAGCGTTTATCCGTTTAGTGCAGTTGTTATTTTTATGCTCAGATTAATATGTCAATAGAAAATATTCTTTTGAAATCCATACGAAACGTGAAAAGCTACTACTGTCCTTGTCATATTTTCATAAAACATCACAAACAAAATACACTCTGTCAAATTTATATTTCAAATTCGTATTAAAATAAATTAGTTAACTTTACAACGGCTTATATCCTACTACATCTGTAAACGGTTCATCAGTTTTTGAACACTAAATGAAACTTTCTAAAACGTAGTTCTCGCTTAAATAGATCTTCATAATTTTTATTTAAAGAAAAAAGTCAACTTTCTTGCAGCAATAAATAAATAAATAAAATTAATATAAATCACCGGGAAACATGGTCTAGTCACTAATTTCAAATATTTATTAGAAAAAAAAAGTTGTAGCTTAAAGAGTAAATATTCACTGACCCATTTTGGCTAGAAGAAAACTTACAAATCGTTCTAGCAGTCTAATACAAGCAATAAATTACCTCGAATATGGAGATGGCTTTTTTCCACCCTCGGTCCCGAAAATCAACAGAGATTAGACTATTCTTATAATGATCCGATCCATGTTAATTTTGCGTTGGGAGTTTAGTTTTGTGCAGTTCTAGGAGGTCCAGATTCCCAGGCTTTGCTTTCCTTTTCTTTTTAGTTTGTTGCTAATATGTGTAAGGCACCATTACCAGGGAATGCAGTCGGAGCTGTCGATGCACATTTTGCAGGTCAAACAATCCCACTTTCCGACCCTGGTGTCTAATTTCTTGCAGTGGGAAAGAACTAAACACTTCATTTCCAAAACATCAAGATGGGCAATTTATTCGAATACTTTCAGTTTGAAACATTCAAATGGTAATTTCGAAGTATTTAAAATATCCAGTTAATTAATTAATTATTTTTAAAATAATTATTTAACAAAAACGAGATCATTTTCTTGTTTAATTAAAATAGGGTACTAAAGCAATTTTATTTCAGTTAACTTTGTTTTTCTATTTGTTTTTCTGAACCCGACGGTGTTACCTTATTTTCATTATCTTAAAAATACCCTAACCCGCTGATTCGCATCCCCTCCCAATAAATGAAATTTTACTTTTGAAGCAATTAGTTTATTATTTTTGAAATTAGAACGGGAGATTTGTTTCACATATAAATTTAACTGACCTCTCATTTAACTGACCTCTCATTTAACTGACCTCTCATTTAACTGACCTCTCATTTAACTGACCTCTCATTTAAGGCCATTCTAATGTTTAAGGACAGTTAATACAATGTGTTTAGCGTGGCTGCTACTCTGGATTAGGTCGCTTATTTTTAAATAAATTATCTTTTATAATCTCATCTGTCTATTTAAATGTATGTATGTATGTATGTATTATGTATGTATATATGTATGTATGTATGTATGTATGTGGCTGTCTAAAACTTTCGACAGAGATGATAGGTTTTTACAAGATCGGTATCGTTTTGAAGTTTGACCCTTTGGACGACAAATATTGAAACAATTGGCTAAAACATTCATTTCTTCACCCTCAACTGGCACTTTTCTACAGGGAGGAATCGCTTTTTTCGCCGATATTTTCGAAAGATTCCCTCTTTTCGATTGACTAGCCTTAATTTAAACCTTCGCCACTTCCGGTTTGGCGATAGATGTCATGTTTTTTTTTCACGTCCTCCTTCACGGTAGGGGTTCGAGCCTGCCTGCCTGCCTGCCTGCCTACTACCACATTTTTTTTGCTCAACACATATCTTCAAACACCCGGGCAACGTCCCGCATTCAGGCTAGTCTATAATAAAACTTTTTAATCGGTTTTCATCCGGAAAAACGGGCTGCTAAGGGGTCAAAATAGAAAAGTTGGTTTTTGAAGACAATCGAATTTTTATACGTTTGTCAACTGTTTCAGTGGGTTTTAATTTACACTTTTTAAAGATCGTGACAAGCTGGTCTAATGGTGATCGTACTTGACTCACTATTTTTAGGTTTTGGTTTCGATCTCAGCTCGAGTATCCTTTTTTTTGTTTTTTTTTGTTTTTTTTTTTTTGTTTTTTTTGTTTTTTTGTTTTTTTTTGTTTTTGTTTTTTACTGAACTGCTTGGAAAAAAATAATAATGGCATACAAATGTCTCAGTTTCTTTCTGTTTTTCTTTTCTATTTTTTTTAACTTCATTTTTTAAAAAGGAATTTAATACCGGGCAACGCCGGGTACACCTTTTAGTAATTCATTTTCAAAATATTTTTGTTTTGTTTTAGCATTTTGCAAAAATAACAAGCAGAAGTATTATTAAAAGTGTCAGCAGTAGCAACAGTTGTAGTAGAAGTAGTATGTGTGAAAATGAAAAGCACTTGTAGGTGGAAATTCGAATAGCGTTACCTGTTGACTCAGTTGTATCTAACTAAACCCACCCTTATAAAACTAATTATCTTACGCCATAAAATAGCTTGCATATTTCAGGAGTGGCAAACAGAAAAGTAATCTCTCACGCCAAAATACCTATGGCAAACACACGCACACAAATACAACATACGCACATTTACACGCACACAAATACAACATACGCATATGTACATGTACAAAATACACGCACACAAATGCAACATATGCACATGTACACGCACACAAATGCAACATACGCACACGCAGACAGAAACTTATACATACGTAACATTTTATAAAATGCCTGCGTATTCTTTAACTTATATACTTAAGATTAAGAGTATACAATGCGCGCACGTGTAACGCCATTTGGATATTTCCAAGTTAAATTCAATTTTTATTATATTTTTCTTAATTAAATTGTTAAGTTGTTCAAAATAGTTACAAAACGCCCTCCTCTGCTCGCGTAAAGAATGGGTTATTTCAGCGCGGTAACATAAATACATAAATACTAAAACATTTATTCTGTCTGGGTCCATCATCTATAGCAACTCTTAGAAGGCATTCAACAATCTTAGCCCAAAACAAAATGGTGATTGCCACTGAAATTCATCTATACATTGGACAAAATAATGTCTTAATATCTCCAAAACTACTTATCTGCCTCATATTTAAATGTGATATTCATTTTCATCAGACCCGAAAAAGCCGTTGTTTTAAAGCTGAGTGCTGAAGTGCAAAATAAATAAAAATTTACCATTTTAAGTATAAGGGATGATATGTTAATACAAAATGGAAAATAAAGTAAAATAAGATACATTAAACTGAATGTGGAAAATAAGAGTACAAGACAACAAAAATAGAGTGGGTAGTGGGACCAAAGATTAAAAGAAATAATATGAAAAATATTGCAAGAACAGTTCAAAGAGAAGTAATAGAGAACGGGGTGACGGTTTGCATTTAAAGCACTTTCGGATTATACCGTGATGATGATTTTTGCTTTTCCAGAAACTGCAGCGGACAAGAGATAAAGCAGCTAATCACACAGTCGCGGCATTGTAGACACTAAACTTCTTCTTTCTTATTTTGTACATTTAAGCCTAACTAGTGACACTTTACCACACAAGACAAGACTCTGTGATTGCGGGTTGAAAGTACCGATTCCCTTATATATCTACCAACACAGAATAAGAAATATTATTTGCTTAATCTCACTCTGTTCAATAAATGTCAGGATAACTGTAGGTAAGTATTCTTAAATAATCAAGCATGTATATAAATTAGTGAATATGAATTATGTTGAAAGAAGCTACTCCTATAAAGCGTCTATTAAACCAGTGACGTGCAGAAAACTTTTTCGAGACAGTTGCTCAAGAGAAAAGAACGGTGTCTCGGTGGGGCACAGGCCTATAATATATTCCTCTGAAAAGAGTACTTTTAAAACAGAAGTTAAAGGGGCAGGTAGTTTTACGTTCAACGACGCCTTTTTTCATACATCTATAAAAAGAGAGTTAGTGTTCGCTATGCCGTGAAGCATATTTCTTTACTTAACTGTATAAATATCAGATCGGAAATTAATAAAAAAAAATGTACCAGCATCCTCAGAAAATAGGAAATATTTGAGTGGTACTTGATCTCTAAAAAGTACTTTAGACATTATCTAAGATATATCTGCATTTCATAGGATATCTGAATCACCAATAGCATCTAATGCCAATAAATAAATAAATAATGGTGTGAACGGCTTAGTGTTTGTGCACCATTGCGCGTCGTTGTGTTGACAAGAAGAACTAAACGTGCATTCATTGCGAGTGTCCTCTTTTACAATCTTTCTGGCATACATAATGACACCCAACCCAAGCTTGTAAAGTGTTCTAATACTCTTGAAGAGTGTTCCTATACTCTTCTTTCGTCTATTAAAAGACTGCACTTCACCAAGTTTCTTCAATACTTCTCTTTGAATTTTTTTACTCAAAATCATTTTATTTGTTTGAAATTATCTTTCTTTAGTTTATCTTTATTGTGCATTTTTATTTTATTTTTAGGCGTATTCTTTTTTATGTCTGATTTTATTTTGGTCTCTTTCGTATTTTCATATTTTAAGAAGAAATTATTACTTTATCCATTCATACCTTGTTCGCGTGGTTGTTCGTTGTGCTCAATATATGCCTCAATTGCTTATCGAACGCTAATATGTCCCCTCGCCATTTATTTACTGACCGAAGAGAATACGGTAGCGATTATCCTCACTCTCTGGTCGGTGTATGTATTTTCCCAAAATCTCTAGCCGTGATATTTCTCATACGTTATATCTCCCCTCTTTTAGAAATAGGGTACGATTATGAATATCGCCAGTATCAAATAATCCTTATACACTGTGAAATTTATTTTATGTATGAAAACCAAAGAGGGGAGAAATATTTGAAATCAAATCAAGTATGAGAAATATTTGAAATCAAATCTTCCCTTGCTGTTATTTCAGATCATTTAAAACCATAGCAGAAAGTTTTAGTCTCCTCTCCATCAAGGCCAGGGGTTTTGGGGAAATATAAGATATTTTGTAATTCATATGTAAAACTAGGAAAACAAATGACTATCATTGAAGTATTGGTAAAGTGCAGTATCTTTACCCACAAAAAATCCTTTAAAATTACCTCTATTAAAGGTTTTCGGTGGTGCTGAAAACGAAAATAGCAATTAAAATCCCAGGAAATGAGTAGTTTCCAACATATGTAGAAATTATAGTTTTAAAACGTGGTGGATCGCTTTTTTTATATCAATTTAACGTAAAATGAACACCCACTTTATAGCCACTTTTGTTTGGGGAGGGCTTCTTTTTATTTTTGGAGCAGAGGTTTATTTGGTAATTATGGCCTGTTAGACTAACACAAAACCTACCTTTAAAAAAACTTGTTTTTGGAGGTTTTCGGGTGTATTGAAAACGAACATCGCATTTAAATTTTCCGCAAATGAGTATTTTTTCGGGTATTAAGTAATGTAATTCATTATGTTATTATTATTATTATTATTATTATTATTATTATTATTATTATTATTATTATTATTATTATTATTATTGCATGCGCAAGGATGCACATATTTTTGCATAATACCTGGAAAAATACTTATTTGCAGAAAATTTTATTGCAATATACGTTTTTAACACCGCCCCCCCCCCCCAAAAAAATAAAACTATGAAAAACAAGTTTTTAAGGTAAGTTTTGTGTTGATCTATCATGCCACAATAAACACAACTCCTGAAAAAATAACTGAACACCCCTAAAATGGTAACCATAAAGTGGGTGCTCATTTTACATTAAATTAATATAGAAAAGATAGATAGAGAATTGCATCAGCAGTGAGATATCTACTGGATCGATAGAAGGATCCCACCATTTTTCCAGCGGCCTTGGCAACAGATTTGATGTACGTGTTCCACTTCAGATCAGGAGTAAAGGTCAAGCCCAGAAGATTGTCAAAATATGAGGCCTCCCCAGGACGAGAGCCATTCATTTCAATTGATGCCAGATGGGAATTAGAACGTTGATGGTGAAGATAGAAGCTTGGTTTTAGATGCATTAAAAGTAACAACCCACTCCTTTCCCCATTGTACAACGTGCTCAAGATCAGAGGAGAGAAAATCGAAGTGAACTTAGTAATTTACAGTCTTAGATGTGCTACCACAGATGGTAGTGTCATCAGCATAAATGTCTATGAATGATGTAAGGATGTGATTTGGAAGATCATTAATGTAGATCAGGAAAAGAGTTGGGCCCAGGATGGATCCCTGAGGGACACCGGCATTAATACTGTGAGCTTCTGATTTTTTCTCATCAACAACTACTATCATGAACCTATCACAGAGAAATGATTTAATAATTGAGAAGACATTTCCAGCTATATCATAGCTGGAGATCTTGTGAAGTTAACCTTTATGCCATACCATATCAAAGGCCTAAGATATGTCAAGAGCAATTGCCCTAGAAAGGTTGCCGCCATCGAGAGATTCGCTAATCCTATGAGATATAACTGTAAGCACATCTGCTGTAGATCTAGCAGAACGGAAACCATATTGTGTGTCACTAAGAAGGTTATTTTTGCTGAGATTGTTGATTACTTCTCTATGTTACACAGATTCCAGTACTTGGCGCGATTTCTGGATGAATCTACACTAAGGTGCTGTCGATTTTTACAAAGAGTTTTTCTGGAAGGGATCTGTACTATGTATGACCTTGGTTCTTTGCTCAATTTCAGGAGATCACTCGCCTGCCTCTTTATTTAAAACATGCACAGGTTGTTCTATGTACAGTTTGGGCAAATCTTTTGCATGTTGATTACAGTATATCTTCTGATTTGCTTGTTTCTGATATAATCTTATCATTACGTTCTTCTTATTGGTGTTTTGATTGGTGCATTAACTGGGATTTTCCCATCTAGCTTCTATTAGTACAGAAGTTTACCTGGTGATGGAATGGTATTCCTCGATTACACAATGTCCGGTTATCAGTTTAAGTCTTATGACTTATAATCCTTCCGTTGTTACAACAAAGAACCTAAGTGTCTTCCATTCTCCTTTGAATGAGTACTATTTGCATTGATCCGTGTTGCATGATATTAGAACCGTTATATGCCGTTAAAACAGTTGAAATATTACAATCACAAACGAATTTCCACATCGCTCGTTTTTATTTGCATCAATACAATGAAAAAGAATTGGGAAATTTCAATGACTTTCTAACCAAATGCAAATTACAGGGAATGAACTGCAAATTCCGACACAGCCAGGAAACGGAAGAACGACTTGTACAGCAGGGCATATCTACAGGAATAAAAAACAAACAACAACTTCTAGTGAAGGGGGAAGATTTAACATGAAGCTGTGGTAGGACACATGAAGCTTCCATAGAACACGTGAGACAACTTGCTGACCTAGACAAAAGGAAAAGACCAGAAATAGATACAGTTGAATACTAGCATTGTAAATGATATGGAAGTTCCTATCAGAATCGAAAATGTCCAGCATGAGGTACTATATGTTCAGTTTGTGGAAGAGAATATCAGTGGGCCAAAGTTTGCATCAACAAAAATGAGAAAGCACCCACAACATGGAAGGAAACCGATACTATGATGCTGAAAATTACAAAGGAACCAGCATAAGCACCAAAACACAGTAACTGTATGCACTCTGTTAATACCAGTCAGAGAGAGATAATGAAGGGATATTTGAAAAGTTCAAATATCTTTCAACAGTATTCAGAATGAAAGTGATCATAGGACAGAAATATTCACAAACCTTCTAATCCAACTTCCCAACCTCCCAGGCACACATTTTCTGAAAGATACAGATTTGATACAGAAGCAGCAGACAATATACTTCCGTTACATACCTTCCAGATGTTCTCACACCTGATAAGTCCAGCAAGGCAGCCATTCACTGGTGCACCAAAGGATGAACCAACTTCACATGCACTAATCACTATGACCCTATCAAACTGTACTAATTAAGGGGCAAAGATATTGCCTGATCTGCATAAAGTTTTCACTCAATGTGGCACCATCTGCCATGCAAACAATTATTGATGCTATTTTGATGAAGGGCAAATGCATACAACTGGCAACATCTGCCTATATTGATGATGTGTATGTGGACGTGAGTGCTGTGCCCATGGCACATATAAAGAAGTATTTCTACACTTTCAGCCTCTGTAGCCAGAAAGACTACAGGATGGTGCACGAGTGCTTAGTTTGCATGAGGAGAGGATAACGCTCTCTATTGTCCCTAACATGTCTTGTGGCGTTAAGTGACAGAATATATTTTTGTTATATGGCATGTTTGTTGACTGTGGGTGATTGACATCATCTTGCCGTGACATGCATCAAACGGAAAGCATTTGACATTACCACTGGTTGGAAAGACAAAGTTGACGACACTTCTCTCAATACACTGATTAAGGAGGTTCTTATTAGTGCACAAAAAAGGCGTGGTGCATGGCAAATGGTGTGTTGGCGGCCAAGATGTATAGGTTACAACAAGCTCTCTTGCTACCAGCATTTCGTTGGCATGCCGATAGTAGAGGATACTTGCTGGTTACGTCCTCCTCAAAAAAACTCCAAACATAATAAATTAATGAAACTAGATGTCATTATTAAAGAGATAAACTTAGCAATCCTTTGGAAAACAACGACTTTCCATTTGTTCGTTGATTCTGTTTGTATTCATAAATTGATCTTAGGTACTCTTACCGACAGGGCCAGGGTACGAACCAAAGCCAGAAGTGAGATGCTCATTCGACAGTGGCTTAACACAATAATAGAATTGGAGAAGGAATAGGCGCGGTCAATAGATGTATCCTTGGTTAGATCTAGCCAAACATGGCAGATAAAATAATGAGAATGCCTCAGAGGTGGCTTGATTCAATTAAGAACACCGAGCCTTTGAAATCTGCTTGCACTGCGTCTGTGAGCTTAGTACAGTTTGACTAAATCAAGATTGTTCACTAACAAAGTTGGCACCTTGGTGTGAAACGAAGTGTGTATCTCGGTCAGAAGATACTATACTTGGGATCTCTCTATGGTGAAGGAAGAATTGGTATAAACCACAGGTGGCGGCAATAGCATGATCCTTTGCACACGGTGTGGATGTGAAGTACTGGCTGAAGCTGTCCAGTATTGTTAGGATGTATTGTTTCCCTTCCGAATTGGGCATAACAAAGTCTATGAAAATAAGGTCTAAGGGTCTCTTTCTCCTCTTGCAGTGACCAATGAGTCAGTAGATGTGTCTGCCATAATTTCCCTTGCATTTTGTTCGAATATCATAAGAATTGACATATGCCTGAATGTCTTGATTCTTACACTACTGCAGTAGCTGGAAAAAAAGTTTGTGCATACAAGTTTTGCCTGAATGGTTGCATTTGTCATCTGTTTGATATAGATATTTGGCACGGACCTTGTATGGTATGACCCGGTTTGATGAATGTTTATTGTCTTGTATGTTTATTGAATGTTTATTGTATTGTATTAAAACAGAGGTTCCTGGTTCTAGAAAAAAATGATGAGACTTTTTCTTGAAAAGTTTGGCCCTGTTGTCATCGGGGTTAATAAGTAGACCATATGGTTTGGACGTCTGGAGACACATACGACCCTGTCTTCTTGTTATTTATTTGCAATGGTGAGATGGGTGTCAATTCTGTCCGTCAGAATGGAAGAAGTGGAGTAATAAGCAAAAAAGCATCAACCGTGCGTTTTTGTGTAAAGGACATTTTGTGGTGCATGATCCTCCTTCCTTAGAGTCTCTTCTTTCGTTGTTGTGAAGTGAGCTAGTGTTTGATTGCATGGTGGGTGCTGGAATTTGCAGGTTTCTCCATAAAAGCAAGGTTTACCCCTAAGGTATCTTTGGCATATTTGGAGACTTGATTAATAGCGACAAACTTCTTGCTGTTGGCAGTGGTCTCGCATTGAGTGGCGGTTAATGTTCATCTGGTTTGGACGATGATGTCCTCTGTGATGGATATGTTGATGTCATGATTGTGGAGTTCTTCTCTGATTGGGCTTATGTTGTTTCTGAGAGAGAAATGCAATGTCCTGTGAAGTGGTGCTATCAGAATTTTTGCTATGATCCAGGTATCGTTGTGTCTCCCATGCTATGCCAATTGCAGTATAGTGGTTATCCACTGTTTTTGATGAGATGAGAGTATAGGTTTACGTTCCAAGCTTTTACTTTTTCACTTATAAGTATTGCACCAATTATTGAAATAAATCCGTCAACCATAAATTTCAGTTTTGTGCTTTTTAAATTTTGTTTTGATATGGACGCCTGCTTCTCTCAGTGTGGTTTCAAGTCAGCCTGCAAAATCTGTTAATTTTTCATTGTTTTGATAGTCAAAGTCCCAGGCTCGGTTGAGATGCTGAAAGGTCGTCATTTAGCTTCCGTGTGTTGCTAGTAGGTATTCTTTCAATTTGATAAATGTAGATGTATCGTGATCAGAGTCGATCATTTGTTGAAACATGCCTTGTTCAAGTAGGTCCTTTGTAGACTTAATAAATTCATATTATAGGCTTGGATTTGTGACCCAACGTGTATTGCATATATTTTGTTTAAGGCTGTGATGAATTGGTGAACGTCGTTTCCTGGACAAAATGTCGCTTGCTGCCTCATAACATCTTGTATGGATTGTTGGCGCATTATTAAATTGTAATCGCTTGTTTTTTTAGTAGTGGTGGTTGTCGACTGGAGGTTGTCTTTAGAGCAGTCATCATTGCATCAATGTCTGATTGAATTTCCCAGAATGCATCCTCGGATGATTGTGTGAAGCCCGTTTTCAGGTTGAGTAATAGTAGTTTTTGTTCTTAGATGAGAGTGAAATCTTTGTAGTCTTTGGTTATTATCTTGTTGACTTTCTGACACTGTTGTTAAATTTTGTTTCTAAACCATCTGACTTGATCTTGCCGAACACTGACACTAATTGTGACTTTTAATACCAGTTGTTTATTGTAAACTACTGGCAACAATTGTTATATTTAGTGTTATAATGTATTGTATAACGACCGTCACAATAACAAAATGAGCGTATGGTAGCAAGAAAGACAAAATACTAAATTAAACACGTATTGAAGAAATGCAATGAACATGATAGTTTCCTGTTGGTAAGAAGTTTCCAAGAAGAAGAAATAGCAAAGTCTTGGTCACCAAAGTTAGTTAGAGTGAAATTAATTAGATTTGTTTCTTGTTGCTAAGAAGTTTACAAAAATCTTGTCATTAAGATGTTTTGTTGCCAACATTGAGCGAATGGCTTCTGTTGCTATGAGGAAGAAAGGGCAAAGACATTTGTGTTGCTGCCACTATTAGAGAAAGAAAGGGTGAAGGCGTTTGTTAGGAAAGAGAGGGTAATCATGTGAGTCATTTAGACAACCTCTGCCACCAACTGTTGATGGCAGCAAACCTTTATATAGTGCACATGCGGACATAGTTGATATAAGCAGTTTATGCTGTGATCAGAGGAAACATTTTGTTGTAATTGTATTTTAATGTCACTATTATCGTTATTGTAAGGGTATGTTTGTTTCCTGAGTCCACGTTTGTTTGTTTCCATTTAAAATTGGTATGACTGTGAATGGAATTTAAATTAAGTTTGTCATTTGTAGTCATTTCATAAACAAGAACCCAAGTTTGTCCAGCTAGGCAAACTTGTGTCCTTGTACCGGAAAAATATCCAGTAAATAAAAAGTTGTTTAGTAAATCGTCATTTTTTCCATTTTTTTTTTTTTTTTGCATTTCCATATACCAAACATGGATATAAATATCACTAAAATATCCGCTGGGTCATAAACTTGATTTTGGTACCTTACTCGCCTGGGTGGGTGGCCGGTAGGCTAAGATAAACCATGTCACACACACACACACACACACACACACACACACACACACACACACACACAGTAAATCGAACTTACTAAGGGAGATAATTACTTCTGGTGAATACCGGAAAAATATCCAGTAAATAAAATGTTGTTTAGTAAATCGTTATTTTTTTGCATTTTTTTTTTTTTTTTTTGCATTTCCATACACCAAACATGGATATAAATATCACTAAAACATCCGCTGAGTCATAAGGTTCATTTTGATACCTTACTTGCCTGGGCGAATTACCTGTACCGCGTCACACACATAAACCCACAGGCAGACAGACATTAGGAAAATGTATAATAAAAGATATTTTATCACATATTTCCGTATCTTTTTTTCTGACCTTCTCTCTTAATGTAGCTATTTCCTTAGACAATGTGTTTTGCCTCATAATCCCTATATATATATAAAATGAACTCAATTTTCCCCTATGATTTTGACCTTAATAGGATTAAAAATCAAGACATTTCATGCAAATGTAATTAATATGCACAAACTTCAGCACAATATTTAAGGTGTGTTATAGGCATTACCTTTCCACTTCCTCGCTAATCGTAGATTCCTATATTTTTTTCTATTGAGAGTTCACTGCCAGTCGGTTACAATCAATGGAAGTAGTAAAATGTTTTCTCTCTAATAAATTCCTCCTTCCTCTGCCACCACTTACACCATCTCCGGGATCGTTCACAAGGGGCAGTTATGAAGAAACACCAGTTTCAGTTTTCTTTACTTCGTAGTTGCTTAAAAAACTTTGAGCAATGGCAGCTGCACGAGTAGAAGTAAACCATTGGAGATAGTGGGTTTTTTTATTGAACTTACATGTGGGAACATGCATTTCAATTACTGATTTGAACCATTCAGTGATCTCATTTGCGCACTGTTCTACAGAAAGAGAAAAGATATCTCCTCATGAAATATCTCCGATGTGATCCATGATAGCATCCTAGTCAACCTTATTGTAGTAACTTGTCATTTTGAGCAGTGGCTCTTCAACTTTGGCCAAGAGTTTAGGGTGATGTCTATTATTATCATAGCATGATCAGCATTCCTGAGAGTGCACTGGGTATTTGTTACACTATCCTCAGTAACTGTGGTCAGAAAAGGTCCAGAAGTGAAGCTTGCTGGTCCTGACGATCTGGGTCATGAATGTTACTTTCTGTGTCAAGGAATGGGATATAGAAAAGTTATGTGTGATGCTACCAGCTGTGTCAGTGTAGTTATAGAAGTCAAGCTAATTACTGTGGAGGGCATTAAAGTCACCAAATACAGGTACTTGGATGCTAGCATCTAAGGAGAGTGCTACATCTTTGCTGTCAGAGACATGATTGATTAGAGTACAGTCTTAGGTCGATGGAGAGTGATAAAGAAAATACAAGTAGTTAACGCTAAAATTAGTCTAAAGCACATGAAGGTTTAGTTATGTGATTCTAGTTTTTTAACTTAAAATAAATTGTTCAATAATAACATTTTTGATCATTGAGATTTTATAAGTTTTTTATGAGTCTTTATAATAATTTATTGAATCTAGACATTTATGATTACTTCGAATACAGATTTTTTTTACTTTTAGTAATATTTTTAGCAATATTTTTTTGTAATATTTTTAGTGATATTTTTTAGTAATATTTTTAGTGATATTTTTAGTAATATTTTTAATAATATTTTTTAGTAATATTTTTTTGCAATATTTTTAGTAATATTTTTTAGTAATTTTTTTAGTAATATTTTAGTAATATTTTTAGTAATATCTTTTAGTAATATTTTAGTAATATTTATTAGTAATATTTTTAGTAATTTTTTTAGTAATATTTTTATTAATATTTTTAGTAATGTTTTTAGTAATATTTTTAGTAATATTTTTAGTAATATTTTTTAGTAATATTTTAGTAATATTTTTAGTAATATTTTTTGTAATATTTTTTGTAATATTTTTAGTAATATTTTTATTAATATTTTTAGTAATATTTTTGTAATATTTTTTATTAATATTTTAGTAATATTTTTAGTAATATTTTTAATAATATTTTTTGTAATATTTTTAATAATATTTTTAGTAATATTTTTAATAATATTTTTTGTAATATTTTTAGTAATATTTTTTGCAATATTTTTTAGTAATATTTTTAGTAATATTTTAGTAATATTTTTAGTAATATTTTTTGTAATATGTTTAGTAATATTTTTAGTAATATTTTTAGTAATATGTTTTAGTAATATTTTTAGTATTATTTTAAGTAACATGTTTTAGTAATATTTTTAGTAATATTTTAGTAATATTTTTTGTAATATTTTTAGCAATATTGTTAGTAATATTTTTAGTAATATTTTTAGTAGTATTTAAAGTGATATTTTTAGTAATATTTTTAGTGGTATATTTTAGTAATATTTTTAGTAATATTTTATAAATATTTTTTTAGTAATATTTGGGAGTTTAAATTTCAGAATTGATAGGAATATACTAGACTAGCATGGGTGCCCTGCGTTGCCCGCGTGTTTGGAGGTGCTTGTTGAGCAAAAAACAAAGTGGTAGTAGGAAGGCATGCTCGAACCCGTACCGTGAAGGAGGAAAAGAATGTGAATAAAACCTGAAAACCTTACATCTTTGTTATTACGACCACCACCAAACCGGAAGTGGCGTAGGTTTAAATTAAGGCTAGACAATCGAAAAGAGGGGATAACTTTCGAAAATATCGGTGAAAAAAGCGACCACTCCCTGTAGAAAGTGCCCAGTTGAGGGTTAAAAAATTAATGTTTTTAGCAATTTTTCGATATTTGTCGTCTGAAGGGTCGAGCTTCAGAACGATACTGATCTTGTGAAAACCCATCGCCTCTGTCGAAAGTTTAAGGCAGACATGAGAACATATATAAATAGATATTTATAGCTCAAATTTTCGCCCCAAACCGATTAAAATACTTGCCCTATCTCTGAATACCCTTTATGTAAAATTTCACGTGTTTATACCAGAAATTATCTGAGTAAATTGGTAGATACCGCAGAGGTCAAATTTGTTTAACTTTGACCTTTATTATGACCTCATTTATTGTTTTGGGCTCTAATCAAGTTATTAAGTTAGATCCATGTCCAAGGAACCTATATCTAAAATTTTAAGTGTTTCGACCCAAAGTTGGCGAAGGAGTTTGGTAGAGTTCTCAAATGTCAAATCGTTGAACTTTTGACCCCTTAACAGCAAAATTTCTGGGCGAAAATGGATTACAAAGATTTTACCAAATCACCATACACTGTATATCAAATTTCGAGTCTACAGACTGAAAATTGACAGTTATTGTGTAGGGAAATGTACACAGATAGACAGACAGACAGACAGAAACTTTCACTTTTATATATATATATATATATATATATATATATATATATATATATATATATATATATACTAACATTTCAGCTCAGCGTTGTAGTAGGAAGGCAGGCTCGAACTCGTACAGCGAAGAAGGAAAAGAACGGGAAAAAAAACTGACGTCTATGCTGTTACGACCACCGCCAAACTGGAAGTGGGTTCTTTTAAAATTAAGGCTAGACAATCGAAAGGAGAGGATGACTTTCAAAAATATCAGCGAAAAAAGAGACCCTTCCCCCTGTAGAAAATTTCCCAGTTGAAGGTAAAGATATTAATGTTTTTAGCCAATTTTTCAATATTTGTCATCTGAAATGTCAAACTTCAAAACGATATTGATCTTGGTAAAATCTGTTGCCTCTGTCGAAAGTTGAAGTCAGACATGCAAACATACATACATACATCCATTTATATATTGGTAACTAAAAATTTTCGACCCAAACCGATTAAAAAGCTTGCCCTATCTCTGAATACTCTTTATGTAAAATTTCAAATATTTAGACCAGAAATTGTGTGAGTAATTTGGTAGAGACCACAGAGGTCAAATTTTTTAAAAACTTGACCCCTATTATGACCCCTAAAAATTTATTGTTTTGGGCTCAAATCAATTTATTAAGTTAGATCCCTGTCCGAGGAACCTATATCTAAAATTTCAGTTGTTTATACCCAAAATTGCCGGAGGAGTTTGATAGAGTTCCCAAAGGTCAAATCGTTGAATTTTGACCCCTTAACAACCGAATTTCTGTCCGAAAACGGATTACAAAAGTTTTCTCAAATCTCAGTACCCTGTATATCAAATTTCGAGTCTGTAGACTGAAAATTGACAGAGTTATTGCATAGGAAAATGTACACACACAGACACACAGACAGACAGATATACAGACACGTTCACACACACACACATATATATATATATATATATATATATATATATATATATATATATATATATATATATATATATACTAGCGTGTATGTTGAATGTATGTTGTATATTTCTTGAAGTCGTCTAGAAACAGTCTGTCTTGACACATTAACACATGAGGTATTATTCATAACCCTTTTAATTTCTGTACAAGACTTCAAACAGTCCTTTAATGAGATACGCTGCATTATTCCATCTTTTCTTGCCGAAGTTTTGCGGGGTCTGCCGGTTTTAAAAGCACTAATTATTTTGCCAATATCATTGTAGGATTTAACAACCCTGCCTACAACACTCTTGGAACGTTTCACTTTCTCTGAAATCTCTCTAATGGTGTGCTTTTCCTTGTGTAGCTTCACAATAGCTTGTCTCACAGAGTAATCAAATTTTTGGCGTTCCGCCATAGTGACGGCTGATGCAACGTTTACAAATGACTAAGTAAGACTTATTCTTTAGAGGAACTCAAAAGATTTGAATATAGCATACTGTTTACATTACTTTTCCCAATTTTGACCCATACTTTTGAATGTCCCTATTTTGAAAATAAATAAATAATTGTTATAATTCTTTTTCTATCCTTGGCAAATGATTCATATTTTAGTATGTTATTATGGATGATAACGACTACCAGTTGTTAAAATTTCACCTTTCACAGTTGTTATTTCTAACAAATACTAGCATTTCATCCCGGCGTTGCCCGGGTGTTTGGAGGTGTATGTTGAGAAAAAAAAAGAAAAAGAAAAAGCGGTCAATTTTTTTAAACTTTGACCCCTATTATGTCCCCTTAACATTTATTGTTTTGGACTCAAATCAAGTTATTAAGTTATATCCATGTCCAAGGAACCTATATCTAAAATTTCAAGTGTTTAGACCCACAATTGGCGGAGGAGTTTGGTAGAATTCTCAAAGGTCAAATCGTTGAACTTTGACCCCTTGCTCGGGTGTTTGGAGGTGTATGCTGTGCAAAAAAAAGCAAAAAAACAAAAAAAAATGGTTAATTTTTTAAAACTTTGACCCCTATTATGACCCCTTAAAATTTATTGTTTCGGGCTCAAATCACTTTATTAAGTTAGATCCATGTTCAAAGAACCTATATCTAAAATTTCAAGTGTCTAGACCCAAAATTGTCGGAGGAGTTTGGTAGAGTTCTTAAAGGTCAAATCGTTGAAATTTGACCCCTTAACAGCCAAATTTCTGGCTGACACCCGTCACATCGATTTTCCCAAATCTCAGTACTCGGTATTTCAAATTTCGAGTCTATAGACTAAAAATTGACAGTTATTGCGTAGGGAAATGTACACAGACAGACAGACACACAGACACACAGACAGACAGACACGTTCACTTTTATAGATATATATAATAGATTAGATTTTAAAATTTTGTTCCTTAGTTTTGGACGCTACTGTATATTGCTCTACTTCCGTATGAGACACTCTTGTATTAACCTTGTTAAAATTTTCTTGGCTGTTTCAGCTCTAGAAAATATTAACGTGGAATTATACATTTTTCTTTTTTGTGTGTGTATTGATAATCATATTAAACCCTTTTTTCTATTTATTCAAAAAGAAAATACAACTTTGTTATATATCTGTAAAAGATCTGATTAATTTGCATATCTTTTAAACATTCATTTTAATTAAATCCCTAATAGATTTTCGGGTTTTCTTATGGGATGATCATCTTTAGTTAACTATTACATATAATTATATTCATGCAGATATTCTACATGATTTATACTTGCGTAATATTTGCGTACAAAGTTTATAGTAAACACAATACATAAAGATATATAATCTTTATGTATGTGTATGTATATTTGTTTAAAAAAATTGCCTACCAAACTCTTCTGTCAGCTTTTAGTCCACAAACATGAAACTTAAAATATAGGGTATTCGAATACATTTGGGTTTTAGCTGGGGAAAATCGCTGCAAAAGTGGGAAAAGTCGAACGACGGCATTACGAATATGCATGCATAACGTGATAACTATTGGTCCATGTTTTAATTTTTAACCTTGCAGCAAACGTGTCTTCATAGGGCAGGCATTAACGTCAAAGGAAAAAGTAAATTGTAAAAACTAAACATTTTGGTTTCGACTCTTGTTGGTGGTGTACAAGTCATTTCTTTTTAACTTTTTAAATCATTACTACATATTGGGTCCAATATAACATAATAATAAATACGAAATCTGCATTAATCAAAATGTCATATTTAAGCATATTTTACGACCGGGCAATGCCGGGCGGCCTGCTAGTATATATATATATATATATATATATATATATATATATATATATATATATAATAATAATTTAATACCTACAGACACTAGTGTTTCATCCTTTCATATATATATATATATATATATATATATATATATATTTGTAGTCATCGACATGCAGTCCTGTTTCGCTGTATCACAACTCATCAGTGCCGCTAGACTAGCATCTCTTCCAAACCAAGGATTGAACCTAGAACCGTCGTGTTGACAGTCGGCAGTTCTCCTCCTCGACCACAAAAGGGACGCCCGCAAATAACTCGTCGGAATGTTTATTTAAATAAACATCTGCCACCACTCTTACAGTGCTCAAATCGCCTGTTTGTAAACAAACAAGCAATGAGCTTCGCATTTTTCCGCCAATTAAGTAGCGGATGAGATTATTTACGACAGTGCTCTACCCAAAGAGGGGGGCTTAAAATATATTTGTAGTCATCGACATACAGTCCTGTTTCGTTGTATCACAACTCATCAGTGCCGCTAGACTAGCATCTCTGCCAAGCCAAGGATTGAACCTAGAACCGTCGTGTTGACAGTCGGCAGTTCTACCCCTCGATCACATAACTCCCTCGACCGCAAATAACTCGTTCGAATGTTTATTTAAATAGACATCCGCCATCACTCTTACAGTGCTCAAATCGCCTGTTTGTAAACAAACAACAAGCTTCGCTCTCTCTCTCTCTCTCTCTCTCTCTCTATATATATATATATATATATATATATATATATATATATATATATAGAGAGAGAGAGAGAGAGAGAGAGAGAGAGTGAGAGAGAGAGAGAGAGCGAAGCTTGTTGTTTGTTTGTTTACAAACAGGCGATTTGAGCACTGTAAGAGTTATGGCGGATGTCTATTTAATATATATATATATATATATATATATATATATATATATATATATATATATATATATATATATTTATGAGCGAGGGGTTTATATAGCTGAATAGATAATAGACAATGAAAATAAAAATAAATAAATTGAATAATTAATTAAAATTGAATAAATAATATATAATAATGTAAAAAAAATTGATTAAAACGTTACATAGTAATTTAGAGTAAAACATTGTTAGTATGGAGTTCGTAGAATTTATATAATGAAGTTTTAGGAAGTATTACTTTTATTCTTTTACATGGTATGAATGCTGATTAATTTCTCCTGTTTGTTTAAAATTCCAGCAATTTTTTTCTTCATAAAGTGACAACATATTCTATAATGTAAGATATATTATGACTTTTAAAGATTTATATCTTCTTTTACCAACATTTATGCTTTCTTATTCAAGGAAAAAAATCGCCAACTGTTTTTTTTTTTCTAAGAAACACAAATCTGTCTCGAATAGTTCATAAGTGACTTTCTATCATTCAATGAAACATGTGTAAGACACACCATATTAAAAATAAAACACTATCGAGGTGAAATAAATGCATCTTCGGATTTGAAATGTTTACTGTCGTACAGATGGTCGGGTTTCAATACTAGTTTGAGGTAGTTGTCTGTCTAGCCGCACTGATAAGTTGTGAAACAGCGAAACAGTATGTGGATGACTATAATGCTCCTCATCTTGAGTTGAGCATATTGAGAAGTGATACACGAATTACCATTAGTGTATAAGCGATGCTCTTTGTGTAAACAGATCGAGCTTAGGTATTTCGGACGATGTCAAAACACCGTTAAACTCACGACTCGCTCAGCAGCCGCCAATAGCATAGTGGTTAGAAGCCTTGACTGTCATACAGACGATCGGGTTTCAATCCTGGCTTCAGGTAGTTGCCTGTCTAACCGCACTGATGAGCTGTGAAACAATGAAACAATACTGTATGTGGATGACTATATATATATATATATATATATATATATATATATATATATATATATAGAGAGAGAGAGAGAGAGAGAGAGAGAGAGAGAGAGGGAGGGAGAGAGAGAAAAATAACGTTGATGAACACATAACTCGGTTTGTTCCTTTATATCATTTTATATCATTTGACTGATTTTCTGACCAGAACTTCTATGACCTTTCTCTAAAATTCATTAAGGATTAGACTTTTGGAAAAGTAATATCTCTTGATGAAGTCTCTAGTTATCTATAACTAGTTGACTGAAACATACTCATGATTGTGTAACGATACCTACATGATTATGTAAAAATAAATATATGTGTGTGTATCTGTGTGTGGGGGTGCGTTTATTTTTAATTATAACTTTGTCTATTATCTATAATTAATTAATGGAGCTACCTGGCGTTTCTTGGAACCAAGGTGTAAGATATTTCTATTAAAACTTCTATCTTAATATTTATGTATATATCTTTCCGCCTTCTGTTTTCCCTTCTCTCTAACCAAACACCTTTTTCTCCTACGTCCAACCCCTTTCTGTAAGCTGGACATACACACACAAAAACTTTACTTAATACAATACATTTCTTGTGGCATTTTGGCATTTTTTTTCCAAATTACTACATGATAACACTGAAATATCTGACGAAATCTGGCTCAATGTACCCTTAGAGAATGAATATTTTTTCTGAATTTTAGATATCATCTATCCAGAACAACGCCAATCAAGAAAATACTAACTTTGTGGGTATTTGTTTTGTCGTTTTGGATTTTTAACTACACATACAAAAATGCACACATGCACATAGACATTTTCTCTATATATATTAGACTAGTAGGGCCACTTAGTGTTGTCTAGGGCCATATAAAACTAAATAGAAATTAAATAATGTGTGCAACATCTTTACATTAAAGCCTCTATCTCTCTTTCCTTTCGTCTAGTTATCTTTCTTTCTGTCCCTCTCTCTCATTTTCCGCCCTTCTTCTTACCCATTTCTTCGTACTAAATGCTGTTATAATAAAAAAAAAAAAGAAATGTTAATAATGAGAATTATATTACTCCCAGACAATGCCGATTCAACAAAAGTTACTGTCACTCTTCCACACTTAACAAATATGCTACTGGAAGTTTAATAAGGAGGCCTTCACAGCACTGACAAAAGTATTATTAAAATCAATCAAGAGAAATAATTATTAATATAATATTGATATTATTAATCCAAGACAACTACCTTCTTCCCAAAAAATGGTAGTCCCTGTAATGATAAGTTCATTGCCTTTCTACCCATACCATCATTTGAAGAGAAATGGTATCATATCCGGAGGAGACCATGCCTGAGAAGGGTCTCCTGACTATATTACACCATGACCTTTCAAAAAAGATGAGAGTTATCGTTGTAATTATGGTATCATAACCCCAGAACAAATATTGTTATTTCCGGAAAATTTCAATGAATGACTCAGAAGTTTTTCTAAATTAATTTTGTTTTCTAAATTAATACCTTCTTTTAAAATTATTATCAAAAATAAAAATTACCTTAATTTTTTTTGTAAATAAATACTTTCTTTTCAAATTATTATCAAAAATAAAAAAAATTAAAAAATCCAGAAAAAAATGAACCCAGCTCCACAAAAACTGGTCCAATTGATCCTCACAGATTGAATACTTTTTTTAAAATAAATTTTGAAGACAATACCAATGTTATCCGATTCCATAAATATTCTAAATAGGAAAAGTTAAATAATGTGTTACACCTTTATATTAAAACTTCTATCTCAAGCTTTTCCTCTTTCGCTCTAGCCCTCCTCTCTACAACCCTTCCTTTTCTATCCACCCAGACCATTCCTCTTTTGTTTAGTGTTTTACCAACAATAATAATTCTGATTTCGTTTATCAACGTCTCTCTGGAAAGGGATGTGATTCATTTCCAGAGGATTTCCCTTAATCCCGGCTCCAAACCAGGAGCTTCAAAGATCAAGGGTTTTTCTAAGGATGTTGGTAGTACCTATAATTGCAAAGGTTTGAAGGCCGCCTAAAACATCAGGGATTTGTAGTTTTTTTTTTAAATTTTCCTTCCAGACGACTTGATACTACTCCTAGTGTACCAACTATGACCAGGATTATTTGTGTTTTAACCCCATATATACGCCTTATCTCCAAGGCCAATGGAGCATAATTGCTCCATTTCTCGTTCTCCTTCTCTCTCACATTCCTGTCCCATGGTACTGAAAAGTCTACAATCTGCCAGTTTTTTGAGTCAATGACGAGCAAATCCGGACGATTATGTTCCAATTGCTTTGTCGTTATGACACTTTTGTCCCACCATACCTCTACCTTGCCATCCTCACTTGTTCTCACTTCATCAGGAACCTCCTCAAACCATTTTCCAGCACACTTCACCCCAACCTTCTTACACACCTCCCAATATATCCAGAGTCCCATGCGATCGTGTCTTTTGCGGTACTCTCTCTGGGCCAGTCCACTACACCCTGCTGCAAGATGCGCAATTGACTCTGACGTCTTACCACAAATCCGGCATTCTGCAGCAACTTTCTCTCCTAGAACCACTTTTTTTAACAATCATGTTCTTAATACCTGCTCTTGTGCTGCACAAACAAAAGCTTCAGTACTCTTAGCCAGATACCCAGCTCTAAGCCATTGCCATGATCTTTCATCAACCACTTCTGCTATATCCTGGAAGAACCTAAGATGCATTTTCTTCCTAGCCAGTTCCTCTGCCCTTTCTCTACCCATATGTTTGACATAATCAGCTTTGGTCTCACATACCTCCACTTCATTAGCCACAACCTTAAGCATCCACTCCTCACTTCTAACCACATCCTTCAATTCTCGGTTCTAACACAAACTTTTACACTTTTCAATCCTCTCCCATCGTCTTTCCTCTTTTGATACAGCCTTGCTACGCTACTTCGAATGTGAAATATACCAAACATTGCTAAAACTTTTCTTGTTTTGATATCCATGGCATGCAACTTCTTGTCAGACCATTCTAAAATTCCCGCACTGTATCTCAAAACACTGACTGCTTTCATTAGGTTTCCTCCATACAGTTTCGACTTTGCAATTAGTTTCACTCTTCTAAGATACTCCTTCCTGACCTTCTCTTTCATTTCTCTGTTCATGATGCCTACAACCTCCAACACTCCCAAATACTTATAGCCTGTATCTTCTATTTCTTTCATAGTTTCTTCATTTGGAAGCACTATTCCATTCGAATGAACCTTTACTTCTCTTTTTATTACCAGCACTGTACATTTACTAATCCCAAACTAATAATAATAATAATAATAATAATAATAACTAGCAGGAGCTGTGGAAGTTCCACAGCAGACTCATTCATCTGTGATGTATTAATGTTGGCACTTTGTAGATGTTCAGTGAAAATGGAGACACTCTGATATTATTGTAGCTTTTTTGTTAAAACTGCAAAAGTATTTATCCAAGCTAGCAGGAATGCCCAGCGTAGCCCGGTCGTAAAATACGCTTAAATATGATATTTTAATTCATACAGATTTCGTATATATTATTATAGAGTTAATTTTCTATCGATTTTTATATATTATAAAGTTGTGATTTCAAAAATAAAAAAAATATCCATATGACTTGGGTACATCAGCTTGAATCGAAACCGAAACCAAAACTTATTTAGGAAAAAAAAAACGGTTTCGATTATAGCTGAAAGAATGCTAGACAAACAAATAAACAAATAAATAAACAAATAAATATATTTATTTATATTTAACTAGAGTTAATAATAAGCTATAATCGAAACCAAAATCAAAACTCATGAATTGTTCATGAGTTTTGATTTTGGTTTCGATTATAGCTTATTTTCATTGAAAACTTTATTAAGACAATATTGAATGAAACCTTCTCAACTACTAATAGCCATGGCTAATGATACATTACCTGAAAGTATTTCGTTCAAATTCCTCGGCTCAACATTCATGGTGAACGTGAATTGGAACAAATACATCAAAAGCATTACCAAGTCTGCTGCAAAGAAGGTGGGCTCTTTCTATCATGCTGGAAAGTTACTTACGCCTGAGAGTATCCTGTACCTCTACAGGGCCACCATTTGCTCATGTATGGAGTATTGTTGTCACATTTAGGCTGGTGCTAGTTTCTCACTCTTAGACAGGATTGAAAAGAGAGTCGCCAACCTAATAGGTCTCGCACTGTGATCTAAGTTTCAACTTATGTTCCATCGATGAAATGTTGCATCCCTCTGCCTGTTTTACAAGTATTTTAATGGTGGATGCTCCAACGATCTAAAGTTCTTGTAGCGTCTCGGGGTAAATACCCCAGAAAAACCTGACAAACAGCAAAATCCCCAGATGTAAGAAAACCTTCTACTATAATAGTTTCTTCCCTAGAACTACTAGACTTTGGAATTCCCTTCCGGGTTCCTGCTTCTCCTTACTGTATGGACATGCAGAAGTTCAAGTGTAGTGTGAACAGACATATTGATGCTCAACTCCCTTCATAGTATCCCTGCAAATTATGTCCCAGATAGTAGCTCGCTACATCAAAGTGGCACTGTGCTTGTTTGGGGTGAAAATGCAATTAAAAAAAATATAAAGAATAAGATTTCAAAGAAAATGTTCTGATGAAAGGAGAAAATGGCTAACCATATTTGCTATGTGCGTTCACGTGTATGTAAATGGAATAGGAGTGAAAATGTGTATATATGAACATGACTGTTTTGTTTGTGAGCGATTGTATGTACAAACTGTATACATGCTTTCGGTAAGCAACGTGTGGACGGGTTTCATTAGGTGTTCAGGGGTTTCTGTGCCTGTTTGTCAAATGTCTTCGTCCCCGTCTTTCCCCAATAGGTTAAACTGGATTGTGATGTGCACCCAATGTTGTTTGAATGGTTGTGGGCTGGTGGATATATTATACATATCCCCCAGTCGTACAAAAAAGGGAAAATGAAATGAATTGAGGAAGGAACGAACAACGCGTTTATTGAATTAAACGAACTAGAATTTATTTTGTGAAGAAACAAATTAAATGAAAGGGTACAGCACGTGTTTAGTTTGGCGTGCGTCTCTCACTGTTAACTGGTGAGAGAGAAAGTCTATTGTTGTAGAGAGAAAGAGAGAGAGTGAGAAGGTCAATCCAATTTGATGTGCATCTCTCTCTGTTAACTGGTGAGAAGGAAAGTCTATTGTTGTAGAGAGAGAGAGTGAGAAAGTGAATCCAGGTTGGCGCGCGTCTCCCACTGTTAGCTAGTGAGAGGGAAAGTTGTATATATAGAGAGAGAAAGTCAATCCAGGCCATGGAGATAGAAAGCGTGTAAGGTGTACGTACTGTCTGTTGGCTCTTGCTCCACACATAGTAGCAGGGGACGTGACACGCGCAGGCGCGCGTGCCCCGAAAGGGAGCAGATGGTCCGTCGGACGCTCAGGCTCAGGAACTGAATCGAAAAGGAGGAAACAGCTTTTATAGTTGTTTCCGGTGGTCTTTTGCGCATGTGTGGATTCCTTCAAAGGGGAAGTGACATTGCCCATGTGTGCGTACATGTGCGCGTATGTATGCGTACATGTGTGTACATTAGCGTGTGTGTGTATGCACGTGAATGTGTGTGTATGTACATAAACGTGAATATATCTATGTGTGTGTATGTGCGCGCATATGTGTATGACAAGAAAAAGTGCCTTGAGATGTGAACGCATGATTTTGCGTGAGACTAGAAAGGGCTCGTACAGAATAAACAGGTACAAGATAAAGAAAATTGATATATTTAGCGTTCTATACCAAGTGCGGTATTAGGGGACTGAATTCGTGCAATAAGTTCTGAGCCTGACATATTCCTGGGTATTCGTTGTCATTTTTTACGTACATTACAGATTAGACATACAAAACTTACACATAATATATGTTTCCCATTATGTATTAAATTCTAGACTAAATTCTAAACTAAAAATTCTAGACTAAAAATTCTAGACTAAATGATCATCACCCAGAATATAACTTATTTGAGTCGTCTTACTCTCCACCGCCTTTCTTTGTCTATAATTTTAATTTTTACCCATAAGGGTAGATAATTCCCATTTTACCTCCATATGAAGGCAGCCATAGCTGACTTTTCAATATCTCCACATATTACGGCTTGTCGATGTTCTTCTAAGCATATTTTTACTGGACAACATGTTTCATCTTTGTATAGTTTTGTACAATCTTTAATCATGATTTTTCTATCAAAGGTTTGTTAACGACTACAAAGAGAGACAAAACCTGGTAACTGAAAAATAAACACGATCTGTCGAACAGTCAGATAATGAGAGCTTTTTTAAAAAAGGATAAAAAGGATTTTTTTAAATATATTGAAAAAAGAAAAATAATGAACACGATTTATATTTAAATTTAACTTTATTTAATATTACTTTTTTTTACATGGAAGTCACCACTTATGAATGCCCAGATGCCACTCGGATCGGAGATAACGGTTATTGCGTGTAGAGTAATCAATGGGATAGTATCGTAGTAATCGTTAGTATTGGTGATCTGATAAAGTGTCTCATTTAAGGGGGCGATTCAACAGGAACTTGTTTATGTTAGACTTGAAGACATCTAAGTTGTAGTCAGGTGGGAAACAGGTAAACAGAAGAGAGTTACACAGGCGTGCACTTTTAAGAAAGAACTTTGTTCATGGAATCTACATTTTCATTTAGACACAGATAAAGAGTGGGAAAAATTACTGAAAATGGTTTCAGCTAGACGTGTGTTTTTCGTGAAGGATTGGCGAGGGGGATCAGAGATTGGAGCTCAGTCGAGCACTTCCCATGGAGAAAATAAAAAAAAAACAAGAATAATTCAAAATAAAATTGTACGTTATCCCTGCCTTAAACATTGTGGTTTATCATGGATATCATACATATTTATTCAAATGAAAACAAACGAAAATAATCAAGCAATACCAATTATATATATATATATATATATATATATATATATATATATATATATATATATATATATATATATATATATATAATTGGTATTGCTTGATTATTTTTGTTTGATTTCATTTGAATAAATATGTAAAAATTGTTTTCAAATTATTCACAATAGAAATAAAACTAATTGTATATATATATATATATATATATATATATATATATATATATATATATATATATATATATATATACTGCTGTACCCGGCCACGCGTTGCTGTGGCTCAGTTTGTTAAAATGGAACACATGTGAAAGTAGAGAAAAGTTTGATTCTTTTTTACAAGAGAATGTACAAATTATTTTTTTTAACAGATGTTAAGAAAATAAACAGAAAAATACTTCCATCATTAATTATGCAAAAAAATAAATAAAATGTTGATTTAGTGTTTCAATATTATGCTTATAAATTACGATAAAACTTGCTGAGTATGCGCTGTTTTACGGTTGTTGTAAAAATGAAACTGAAACTTAAATTTTGCTTCGTTTTAATCTTTCTTAAAACGAATATAATCAAAACAGTAACATTCAACAATTGTACTTTATGTATATAAAACACAAAATATTTATTTAAAAAAAAAATTAAAAAAAAAAAAAGTTAATAACGAAAGGGAAATAATTCCATTTTTAAACGAAAAAGTCAGTTTGGTATATCTTTTTGTTATGTTTTACATAAGCCCAGCTTACCATTCACATTGGAAATATCGACATTTATAGGTTGTCGGGTACGTTTACAACGAATAAACACTCCAATCTAGTAGATTTATCAGAATTTTTGTAGGAATTTTTGACACCCCTATCACGAAACTGCGAATAAAATATAAAAAATCTCATAATTTCTCTCTTAAAAGTCGGTTGATTATTTTTTTATGGATTATACTTCCAAAATAAACTATTAAAGTTGTTTTAAAAGTAATAGAAATATTTTTTTTATTTTTCAAAAAACAGTAATGAATTTTACAAACTCAATATTTTTCAATTTTTAAACTTAAAAAATCTATTAAAATATTTCTATTGATTCTATTTTTACGATATTTTCAGGGTCAATGTGAAATTTTATGCTCTTTCCAATAAACCGAATATAATATTTTAGACAAACGGTTTTTTTTAATTCACGCCCCCCCATTTTAAAGTGTCTAGTAAAAAGTAAATAATTAATTTACTCACCAAAGTTTTATATATCACAAATTGAAGATAAAAGATCAATAAATAATATATTCAAATTTAAACCAAAAAAAAGTAGTGTTTTTTAGAAATTTACCTGTAAAGTCCGAAGTTTAAAACCTATTTTTTTTAAACTACGTTGTTTGTCTTTTATTTTATTTTTTTTTATGAAATCTTGGTCCTTGCTCCTTTAATTGAAAAAAAATTAGGGCTTGAATTACATTTTTCGAGTAGTTATAAGCTTGGAAAGACAGGGGGTAGAATAATTCACGCCTCCCATTTTGAAATGTCTATTAAAAAGTAAATAATTTATTCACCAAAGTGTTATATATCACAAATTGGAGAGAAAAGGTCAATAAATAATATATTCAAATTTAAAACAAAAAAAAGTAGTGTTTTTTTAGGAATTTACCTGTGAAGTCCGAAGTTAAACCTATTTTTTAAAAAAAGCATGTTTGTTTTGTTTTTTTTAATGAAACCTTGGTCCTTGCTCCTTTAATTAAAAAAAAATATTAGGGCTTGACTTACATTTTTCGAGGAGTTATAAGCTTGGAAAGACGGGGTGGAATTATTCACTATTTTTCACGAAATTTCTGACACACCTATCAATCTACCCATGTTAAGAACGGCTTTCGGAATAGACACCCCTAACCTTGCCAGAATACCCGAAAAGCTATAAAAGTTGACGTGTCGAATGTGAACGATGAATTGTACGTAATCTAAAAATGTACCAATTTAAAAGGGAACGAAATTCAAATTTCCGTTCCATTTTTACAACCGTAAAGCAGAACATTCTATGCAAATTTTACCTAACTTACTGTATTAATGCTCTTTTTTTTAAGCAAAAAAAAATATTTAGGTTTGGCTATAAATTCCTAAACTCATTTCACCCTAAATAATTTAGGTGACTGAAATAGGAATCTAATTGAATCTTTAATTTCCTGAATAGCTTGCGAGAATTCATTTTTCTTCGAGTTATATCGAATTCATTAATACGGACTTTAGGGGCTTTTTTCGTAATGTTACTGTAAAAATTATTTTTTATTGTTACAAATTACGATGCTTTATTTATATAAAAAAAGCAAAAATAAATGCTTGCGGTTTTTTATTTACAACTGAAAACCATAACTTTAGTAAAGGTATTTTTTGTTTAAACAAAATAAAACATTTTCACTAAGAGTTAAGTAAAAATAATATGTTCATTATATTCTGCGATAATTATTTGATAAATACTGCAATTTTCATTAAAATTAGTTAATTTCCTAATTTTTGGTGAATTTTTAAGTAAAGGGAGGAGTCAAAATGTTTATACACTTTGAGCGTCGGCATTCATTTTGTGTGTACCTACCATTTTTCGATGAATATTTCATAGGAAAGCAACCACGTGTGGTTAATTTAAATTAAATTTCAATCACATGGTTACATTATCAATAATCATGTGATTACACCCATTGAAAATTTACCGATATTGCAAACGCATTCTGTTTACATTAAGCCTGTAGTGTTTTTTTTTTAGTGATGCAATGTTGGCAACTGAGATTTAAAAAACCCCGCGAGATCAGGAGAAAGCTCCAGAAAATCGTTAGATTTTTAACTTTTATCGTCTGAAATTTTCAAAAATCGATAATTCTCACTATATGTTTCTGGAATTATATTGAAGCCGTTAGCTCCCCATATTTTATCAGCTAGTTTTGCCTGTTTTTTTCAGAGAGGGTGCTTGTTTTTTTTTGCAGGAAACCAATCATAAACTCAAACTTTTTTATAATAAAAGTTAAATTGAAATATACTGCAAATTAAACATCACAATAATGGTGCAACATATTTTGAAATTAGAAAAATAAAAAACAAAAAAACTTTGTTTTAGCATATTAAAAATATTTAGGTTGGTAGATAATTAAATTCTACTGTATTGGTATGAGTTTTTTATTTTTTTTTATTTTGCTGTATTGGCATAAGGTTTTTTTTGTTTTTTTTTGCTGTTGTTTCTTGCTTTTTACAATTTTCGACTAAATACTTCTAAATAAAGCAGGGTTGCTTAGATCGTATTTTAAACTAAACTTCGGAGGTTGGAATGCCTCCCCCACCTAAAATGTACTTGGAAAACTCGATTTTATAGCGAGATTTAAGAATGGTTAGCCGAAAAAAGGTGAAAAACAAAACAAATAATCAATAAATAATTGTTACCAAAGGCAATAAATGCTACTTTTTTTTTTTTACTTACATGAATGAGTTTATTTTATGTTTTAAAGTATTTTCAACCGCTTTTCTTTATTTCTTAATCTAAAATTGCGGGTGTGTGGGTGCCAAATATCTCCAGATTTTCTAGAATTCCCTGCTAGATTGCAAACGAAACCTCCAGATCTAGCAGGAACACTGCTAAATTGTAACACTGGTCACATGACAGGAAGCGGTAATAAATAATTGTCCCTAAATAAAAAAAATGGCCTTTCGGTACAAAGAAAAACACCTATTTATCATAGAAAACTTAAGTATAATGTTATAATTAAAAAAAAATATATAAAAACACACATGGATATAGTAAACATATTATACCAAAACGTGGAAGCCATCTGTCCAGTGGTTTTTTAGACTATTAATTGCGAACGAACCAAGAGTTACATTTATATATATATATACTAGCTGTACCTTGCCACGCGTTGCTGTGGCTCAAATTGGCGCAATCGAAAAAGTTCCAAAATGAGAAAAAGCATGTTTCTTATAGGTTTAATTTTCCATTTTGCATGGGTACAGTTTTTGCTGTTCCATTTTAGCTGATATAGAGATTTTTCGGTTTGGTAACTCTTGAATATGTAACATAAATTGTCCATGTGAAAAAACAGTCAGTGTGTAACTGTAAGGCCCACAATTGTAAAGATTGTTCCCTGTGCTTTGTTGATGGTTATTGCAAATGACAATAAAATTGGAAAGTGCAATTTCCTAAAGTGTAATGATGTATCCGGTGGAATCATAGGAATGCATGGAATGAAGATATATTCATCTGTTAAAGGTCCTGTTAAGATTGTTGTTTCTATGATATTGTTTGTTAATTTTTTTACTGCAAGCTATGTGCCATTGCAAAGCTTGGATTGGTTTATATTTCACAACATGATAATTAGTACACCAAATTTCAGTTGCAATACATGCGGTGGCATCCCTGGCAACTATAACTGTTGGATAATTAACCACTTTATCTGCTTTCACAACAGTGTCGATGGATTTGTATTTGACTACCTCACTTGGAATTTTACATTGAATAATAGCGTTAAGTTCAGGGCATCTTTCTATTGACCTACAAGAATAGCTCATTCACTCAGTCAAATGGAATTCTTATAATTTGAATACCTGCAAAAACCTTTTAAACTAACTATTCTTTTGATGAAATAAACAGAAATTACAGAAGTTAAAAGCCAAAGAATTTTGCCCTTAACTCTGATCAGCTGGCACTTTTCGTACCCAATTTCCCACAAGTGATGCACAAGTTTTTGTGCGGATTGAACAGTCTGCAACTGGATATGCATATTTTGAGTTAAGTTTAATGTCTTCATATGGAACAAAAAAGTAGAGTATTTGAGGCAAGCATTTATTTCATCTGCTGGTGTTGATTGAAGAATAACAGGTAACATTTGTCTGAAATCTCCTGCAAGCAATATTACTACATTCCCAAATGGTCTGACATTGCCACACAAATCTTGCAAGGATCGACCAAGAGCCTCAAGTGATTTTTTGCATACCATTGTGTATTCATCCTAAACAATAAGTTTGCATTTCTGCAATATTTTTCCCCATATTGGATGTTTTGGAGATGTCGAACATAAGATTTTTGAAAAATTGAATGTTTTAAAGTTCTTCTACTTGGCAGCAAGGTCGCAGGTATTCCTCATGCAACAAGGGCTAAGGCTATGTCATTTTGTTACCAAATGGCTGCCAAAATCAATTTAATTAGAAAGGTTTTACCAGTTACTTCTGGTGCTGTTCAAGGTAACAGTAATTTCCAAATAACTTCTATTCTCACAGTCAGTAAATTAGGTGACTAAAATAGGATTTATCCATGTTTTGACAATGACTTATTCACTGTAATTAATTTAGGAGACTAAAATAGGATGAGGGATTAGAGATGGACAGATAGAGAGGAAGATATATGATAGAAGAGACAGTGAGAGGAAAATAGAGAAAGAGAAGGAGGTAGAGAGATAAAGGGATTGATAGATAAACAGAGAGGGGGAGTGTTAGAAACAGAGAGGGATGAGACAGAGGAAAGGAGAGAGATAGAGGGAGTTAGAGAGAGAAAGGGGCTCAAAGAGAGATGGAGAGGGTGACATAGAGAGAAAGATAGATTGAGAGAGGGAAAGGGAGAGATGGATAAAGAGAGATATTAAGAGAGGAAGAGAGAGGGGGAGAAACAGAAGGTGAACTACACTTCACCGTTTTTTCCTCGTTCAGTAGAGAAGAAATCTTTCGAGACTGAGGCAATTTTAATGTTTTGTTATTATCCAGAGTACCCCTTTTTTTGGGGGGGGGCTAGATTTTTCTCGCATTAGAAACCGACCGGGTTATCTGTACTTTCACTTAACAAATTAATAAAAGAAAAAGATATTGTAAAATTTGAATTTAACAGGAAAATACTATTTTAAAAAATAGCACGATAACATAAGTGCATAAGTGCTACTTTATGTACTCCTTGGGCGTTGAGTTCTATGGCGACCAGCATAATTATTTAATGGTCGCTCCCTGAGCCCCCCCCCCAGTCAAGGCTAATGCGTGCGCACGTAACATTTTTTTTATTTACTAACGTTGGCTTAGTAACTAAACGATTTATTGATAATTTCGTAACCCTTAAACGCATGCCGGAAGATTGGTTCATTATTGTTGTAATGAAAAAAAAAAGTTTCATTCAACACAAAACCAAAAACACATTAATGATAAATGATTTATTATTCTATTCATTGAAATTTACTAATTTTTAAATAAAAAAGTAAAAAAATAAGTTAATAAAAAAATAGTTGCTTATGTGCGCATAAAAAACTTGTTTTTTTTTTTTGTTTTTTTTTTGTTTTTAGATTAGGTCCACCTTATAATCACCCCCCCCCCCGCCAACCTCCTCATCTGAAGAACAGCTTCCGGAATAAACACCACTTTTGGAGGGGGGGCTATTTGCCAAATTTAACTGATATTTGTTGTCAGCATACTCACCCGAAAATACTATTAAAAAAAAGGGGGGGTTATCCTTTACGGAAATGGTCCCGACGTCCGCCTTGTTCTGAGTTCCGGGAGAGGCCGTTTAACCCTAAAATATGCGATATGTCACAGACAGATGCTTTTACAAATATTGTGAAACAAATCACAGAATTTTACAGGGTTAACTAACCCCGTGGAACTATTCTAATCATGTGGACTGTTTTTTTTTTTTTTTTTAATTCTAATTATTTGAACTGTTTATTTTGTAAAATTCCAATTATTTGAACTGTTGAATTATCAAAAATTTGAACTGTTTATTTTTTAAAATTCTAATTATTTGAACTGTTTAAAATAAAAAAAAATAATAAAAATTTTAATTATTGGAACGGGTTTTTTTCTCCTTAAGTTAACAACTGGGCACTTTATTGAAGTCGATAAAAGTCGTCATTTAAAAAGAAATTTAAAATTAAATGTTTGTAAAAGTGAGAAATTATTAATAAATGTTTAGTAACATTTTTCGGTGCTAATGCAGAGAGTGACCCGCGCTATTTTTTAATTTTTTGTTTTTTTTATTATTCAATTGCAAGGTTAAAGTACAGAATAGGTACAAAACACCCTCCCCTCCCCATGTTAAGAATGGCTTTTTAAATTATAACGTTATTATTTCAGCATGGATCACTCTCTGCATGAGTACCCATTTTTCTTTTAATATTCATAAAAAGTAAAACTTTTTTCAAAATAAATAAATAAAGAAATGTTTGTAAATGTGACAAATAATCGTTTAGTTACGGCAACGTCAGTAAATAAAATATGTTACGTGCGGGGTGGGGTGGGAGACTAAGAGAGCGACTATTATTTTTTTTTCTACTGGTCGCCATGGAACTCAACGCCCAAGAAGTACCAAAATGTAATTATTTTTGTCAAATAAATAAATTTCAAGCAATTTTTGCAATAAATAATAGATAGCAACTTCGTTAATTTTACGACTCGCCCCATCATATTATAAACACCCTAACTTCCCCATGTTAAAACGGTTTTCGGAATCAACAACCTCCCCATATTAAGAACGGCTTTCGAGGTTTATGGAAGGGCGTTTTTTTTAACATGGGGTGGGAGTTAGGGTTTTTATAATACGTTGAGGCATGTCCTAAAAATGAAATAGTGTAGAAAAAGTTCAAACAAACCTTTTTTTGTAAACAATGCCGTGAAAAGAAACGAAACAATTAAAACGTAATGTTTCATGAGTGAAAAGCCTTAACATAAATAAAATTAAAAAATTGCTAAGTACATAAATGAATTTAAATTTTTAAAATATGGGATTTGTGTGTGTGTGTGTGTGTGTGTGTGTGTGTGTGTGTGTGTGTGTGTGTGCTAATGCAGAGAGTGATCCGCGCTATTTCTTTTTAAATCGTTTTCCACGTTTAATTAAATTTATATGTTTTCATTCAATTGTAAGGTTAAAGTACAGAATAGGTACAAAACACCCTCCCTTCCCCATGTTAAGAATGGCTTTTTAAATAATAACATTATTTCAGCACGGATCACTCTCTGCATGAGTAAGTTTTTTTGTTTTTTTTTACTTATCGAGTTAACAGAAAATGAAATCTTTCGTCAATTCGTGGCTGTGAAATGAATCGAACCGGAAGTTCAGTTTTACAACAGAACAGATTCGCAGTAACGGTTAAAAAATATATTTATTTTATTTAATATTTTAATAATTCGCGAGGTAAATTTATTTCAATAACATAAAAACATACCTCGACTCTAAAGATGGGTTGTCTGAAAATTTCAAATAAATTGGTAACGTAGAAATAGGGTTTTATTATTTTAGAACGAACCAACATTTACATTTATATATATATATATATATATAAAATATATTTTAGTCATCGACATACAGACCTGTTTCGTTGTTTCACAACTCATCAGTGCCGCTAGACTAACACCTCTCCCAAGCCGAGGATCGAACCTAGAACCGTCGTGATGACAGTCGGCAGTCCTACCCCCTGACTACGGAATCGGTGGCCGAAATTAAACTGTCCGAATGTCTATTTAAATAAACATCCGTCCGCCACTCGTAGAGGGCTCAAACGTTTGTTTGTAAACAAACCGCGAGCTTCGCATTTTTTCAGCCAAATTAAGTAGCGAGTAAGATAATTTACGATAGTGCTCTACCCAAGAGGGGGGCTTTATAAAATATATTTTAGTCATCGACATACAGACCTGTTTCGTTGTTTCACAACTCATCAGTGCCGCTAGACTAACACCTCTCCCAAGCCGAGGATCGAACCTAGAACCGTCGTGATGACAGTCGGCAGTCCTACCCCCTGACTACAGAATCGGTGGCCGAAATTAAACTGTCCGAATGTCTATTTAAATAAACATCCGTCCGCCACTCGTAGAGGGCTCAAACGTTTGTTTGTAAACAAACCGCGAGCTTCGCATTTTTTCAGCTAAATTAAGTAGCAAGTAAGATAATTTACGATAGTGCTCTACCCAAGAGGGGGGCTTTATAAAATATATTTTAGTCATCGACATACAGACCTGTTTCGTTATATATATATATACATATATATATATATATATATATATATATATATATATATATATATATATATATATATGAGTGTGTGTGCATGTACATATATATATAAATATACATATATACATCCATATATAAAATTGTACTTCAATGAATTTCAAAAACTCTCGTTGAAATGAAATGAGTCGTTGAGTTTCATATCCAGGATTTTTTTATTATTTTTAGCAAGACAAAGAATGCTTTAGAAAATTAATCTTCTTAACCACTTTCGATGTCTACCATCTCATCAGAGGAGAGAAAATATTAACAAATACTTATAAAGGTATGCACCCTATTTGCTAAAGTCAGTGAGACATGGAAAGTCAAAGTCAAAATAATAAATGTATCAGAAGTCCTGTAGCAGGAGGATTTGCAGAAAAAGGATATGAAAGTTTTTTTAGATCCAGCTTGCTTGGTAAAATCCATGTTATGCGTTCTTTACATCCGTTTGGTAATAAGGTCCAAGTTATATATTGGGTAATCCACATAGCTGTGTAGATATTCAAATCTGGCAAGTGATTGTATAAATTTGTTTGTTGGTCCAGCGATAATAATTCAAAGTCTGGTGGAATTCTTTTTCATTAGAAGTCTATATTATTTTTAGTGGAGCTAGGTGTTAATAGTATGGAGAGTAGGTAGTGGTGAGTGGTAGGAAATGGGGTGAAAACATATGTGCATATTCATCCCTATATTCACATGAACACACATATACAAACACACACATACACACAATAGATATATATACATATACATACATACACCCATACACAGGCACACACACATATCTCTATATACATATATACATATATATATATATATATATATATATATATATATATATATATGTATATATATATATATATATATATATATATATATATATATATATATATATATATATATATATACTTCAAAATAGTTTTTATTTACCAATCAGTTGTTATGGAAACGTGAGATTGTAGGTTTACAAAATATTACTGGCAGTAATATTCTATAAGTTATCCCATCTAAACAAGAATTGCTCGATATGCAAGATAGAGCAAATCAATCAAATTGTAATTCAATGAATTTCAAAAAACTCTCATTGAAATGAAATGAAGTGGTTGAGTTTCATGTCAAGGAATTTTTATTATTTTTAGCAAGACAAAGAATGCTTTAGAAAATTAACCTCCTTAACCTATAGGGTTTCGATGTCTACCATCTCATCAGAGGAGAGAAAATATTAGATAAATACTTATAAAGGTATGCACCCTAATTTCTAAAGTCAGTCAGACATGGAAAGTCAAAATAATAAATTTATCAGAAGTCCTGTAGCAGGAGGATTTGCAGAACAAGGATATGAAAGTTTTTTTTAGATCCAGCTTGCTTGGTAAAATCCATGTTATGCGTTCTTTACATCCGTTTGGTAATAAGGTCCAAGTTATATATTGGGTAATCCACATAGCTGTGTAGATATTCAAATCTGGCAAGTGATTGTATAAATTTGTTTGTGGGTTCAGCGATAATAATTCAAAGTCTGGTGGAATTCTTTTTCATTAGAAGTCTATATTATTTTTAGTGGAGCTAGGTGTTAATAGTATGGAGAGTAGGTAGTGGTGAGTGGTAGGAAATGGGGTGAAAACATATGTGCATATTCATCCCTATATTCACATGAACACACATATACAAACACACACATACACACAATAGATATATATACATATACATACATACACCCATACACAGGCACACACACATATCTCTATATACATATATACATATATATATATATATATATATATATATATATATATATATATATATATATGTATATATATATATATATATATATATATATATACATACATAAACATACATACATATATATACACAGCAGAATAGATATCTCTTCAAATAGAATTCAAAGAATCATAAAGTTTGACCGGTCGCTTAATTGAGGTCAGGTCGTGTACTAGATATAGAGACTTGGTTCTGGGAAGGACAGAGCGGGAACAGGAAGAATATAGAGATAAGAATAAAAATAAAACAAATATAAAAATAAAATGATGGGCAAAATAGGTGAATGGAATAATTCGTTTTTTTTTTCAAGATTTATACTAGTTTCATCTCAAATCTCTTTGTCAGTTTAAATCGTATTTGTTCCGTCAACTCAAGTTATATATACTGCCCATGAGGTGCTAATTATCATTAATTTTATACGTATCTATATTTCCCTTAGAAAGGAGGATTGACATAAGGTTTAGAATATACTAATGTTTATGAGCTAATTGTGAAACCAATTCTAAGATTATTAATGGAACGTTTTATTTTATGATCCTTACGGTAATAGTTCAATGCTAAATGAGCTAAAACAAAGGTAATAAAGTAATGATAATACCTTACTGAAAAACGTTTAAAATTAGTAATATCCATAACATTATACTATTTAATAATATTTAACTGGGGAAATTTTCTACAACTGCATTCAAATACACACGAAGTTACATATAAATACATGAATACATATATATATATATATATATATATATATATATATATATATATATATATATATATATATATATATGTATATATACACACACACAACGTACACATGCATGCACGTATACAATATATATTTTTACATACACGCAACCATACAGTTTATACCCACATACGCTCACTTATTCTATATATCCTTACATCTAAGCCCATATATACCTACACATAACACGTATGTCCATATATACCTAGATATACCCTCATATATACAATAATATATTTTTAGACATAAAGAAAGTATACCATTATTTAACACTATTAATTATAACAATAATTAGTGTAGGTAACTTACCTAAGTTTATCATAGATAATTTTTAACCCCTACACTACTAATTTAACATTAGTAAGATAAAAATAGTGGGATTGTGTAACTATGGTTATAGAATTGAATTACCCTAGTACCAACAGGATGACGCATCATTGAGTATAGTTCTTTCTTGTTTATATGTGCGGATCTGGAGATTACCTTGCAATGGGGAATTTTTGCTCCTTTTCTGGTTAGTAGATGGGGGCGAAATTTTAAATTCTTTGATCGGGAAGGTACATGTTTTTGGAAATACTATTATAATTAGATCTTAGAGTGCAAATTACATGTAAGAAATTTAAAGTGTAGTATATTAATGTGCTTATAGTAAGGCCCTACTTAACATGTGCATATATACAAAAAGAGAAAGTTATTATATGGGTTAAAAGAGGTGATTAAGAACCTATCTTTAGAAAATTAACATTATTATATTAGCAAAATAATAGTTTAGATTTTAGTCAAGACTGATGTGTATTTAGTCCTTTGTTTTTACCTATTTATCATTTATACAGAGAGTGTATGTTATTTTATTTTAAGATGGCTGTATTTAAATTTTTTCTTGTGTTTACATCTGGACACTAGTTCGTTCTTGGTATTTATTACGGGTTTGTTGAACGTGATGATTGTAAGAGTATCTTGTGTAGTTTCCGACGTGTAAGAGACGGGGAGTCTCGTCGTGGGCGACGAAGCGTTTCACTGAAGAACCACGGCAACACACAGCGAACCAACAAACAATGACAGCCACGGCGCGAAGGTAATTAACAAAGCTCAGCTGACTGCACGAATAGAAACGGAACCCAACGGTCACTGTACTGATCGCCACAAACGTCAGAACCCGACTGCCTCGCACCTCCAATGGACCGATTTTTATTCCTCAAGATGACCTAGCTAATTTGCATCCCCGCGAGATCTCGCGCGATCCTGTGAGATTCCGTCTCTAATAAAAGCAGGCAGGCGCCATCTTGGAACTCTTTCTTCCGCTGCCCCGACCACAGGATCAGCCACCACCCCGCACGCCAGGCACACATGGACCCTCTTGCGCCGAGGGCTATGGTTAGTCTCACACTCCCCCCTGGTCTCCAGATCACATACGTGACACGGCAGACGTGGCCGTTTGATTCGAGCACTCCTACAGAGGGGCATTGCCGGGACTTCCTCATCGGAGCTCTCAGAAGTGGCATCGGAAGCATTAGCATCAGCATTAGAGCTCGCAGTTGAGTCATCAGGTTCGTGGGGCACAGGTTGGATCCATCGCTCATCGTCGGATGACTCGCTCCTTCCACTGCTCGCAGTTGAGTCACCAGGTTCGTGGGGCACGGGTTGGATCCATCGCTCATCGTCGGATGACTCGCTACTTCCACTGCTCGGCAATTGGTCAGCGCTTAGAGTGGGCCGGACATCCCTTACGTGGCGCGGAGTATCATCGACTAGTATGGCCTGTTCACTGATGACGCCGGTGACCCGCCCCCTCCAAAAGCTGCTGGTGCACCGGCCGCTGGGTGGCTTCACCCAGACGGTGTCTCACACTTGGTACGTCCCCTGGGGTTCTCGTTGGTTGGGTAGACACACTTCAACGTCCTTGAGGCGCACATGGTAGTGATGAATCGCATCAGCGGGCGCACTGCCGCCAGTCACGGCGTCCTTAGGTGTTGTGTTGTATCTGTAAACCGCCTCCGCGATCGTACACTTCTTCCTGACCGCGATCATCTTCACGGTTCGGTGGCACCGCTCCGCTATGCCGTTGCCGCTCGGCACATACGCGCATCAGTGTCTAAGGCGGTTCCCCCAGTTGTCCATAAAATGCCTGAATTCCCTGCTGCAGAACGCCGTGTTGTTATCCGTGAGGATCTCCTCAGGCGGCTCCCTTTCATAGAATATGGATTCCAATTCGTGGATGACACACGTGGAATCCTGCCTCGCTAATTGGCGCCAAATCGCGAACCTCGTTGGCCCGCAGTCTATCAGCGTGAGGAAGTGTTGGCTGCCATAGTGGGTTATATCCATACCCAACCGACTCCAGGTCGCGTCCACTCCCAGCTGTCCTTTCCGCCATCTCGCTGGGGCGGGGTCGATGGACTGGCACGTTTGGCACTCCCTGACCACTGCTCTTACTGCGCTTTTTGGTATTGATGGTCTAGCCAACTTCACAAAGTAGTAGGTCTGTTGTACTCCGGGGTGCCCACTGTCGTGATGTATCTTCCTGATTTCGTCCTCCTCGATGGAGGCAGCACACAGAGGCAATGGCTTAGCTTCTTTCTTCATAGCCTCATACCATCTCCGTGGTACCCGAGTGAGCTTGTCGGCGAGGTTGTAGTCCGAGGTGACGAGCACTACGTCTACGGACAGGTTGTACTCAGTCACCAGTTTTTTCACAGTCTCCAGCCTCCGTCTTATCAGCATTTTGCTGGCTGCCTTGGTGCGTGCCCTGGCCTTGCTTGTGAGTGTGTCCGACACCCAGTGGTGCACGCAAAGTGAGTCAGTGTGCACACACAGTTTCTTCACTTCCCATTGAAGTGCCAGGTTAATGCCCTTTATTACAGCGTCGAGTTCTGCCAGGTTGATATGGGCAGCATCATTCGCCGGTCGCAGCCAGCAGGCATCCTCAACTACGGCCCCATCTTTCTCCAAAACTACACCGATCGCTAGAGAACTTGCGTCCACCCACACGCTCAGTTCGTCTCCCTGCACGCACCAGTCCCCTGTGGCGGGGTCATTCTTTTTCACACTAGCGACGGTCTCCTTTAACATTCGAACCAATAGTTCGTCAGTTATCTCATCGTCCCAGCCTTTGGTGACCGCATTTGCCCTCCTTTTTATGACGCCTGTCGCCGCATGAACCCATCCGCATACTGGAAGGTGCCCCACAAGTTTCCTGCACAGGGAGAACACGGCACGTCTTGTGTAAACGTCGGGTACATCGGGAACTGTGGTTCCACGCCTCCACTTCAGGATTCCATGCTCCTCTTGAACGCTCAAGCCCAATACGCAGCGCCATCCTCAAGCCGCTCAGAGTCCTTGCAGTTTAGACCAAACTCGGCAAGTTTGGATCTTACGCGCGAAGATGACACGATATCTTCGTTCACATATATATCGTCAATGTACGCCAATGTTCCCTTTCTGATCCATTCTTCTTGTGACAACACGGCATTGACGATAGCCTTCATTATCTGGGGTGCTACGTTTAGCCCAAATCCGAGTCGTATAAGACAGTATCTCTTCCTGGAAAACATCACTGTCTGGAAAGGCCACATCGCCTCGCCGATCCGGACCTACAAGTATGCTTTTCTCAAGTCCAGTAGGGGCACATTGGACCCCTGCCGGCGCCACTCTTGCAGCTTGCTGGCACAGACGTCGGCGTTCGCTGTGAACGCATCAACATGCGCATTCAACTTGCGGTAGTCCATTACCGGCCTCACCTTTGACTTGTTAGGTTGGGCAACTGCCATCAGCGGTATCAGGCCCTTGGAGGGGTCCAAGTTTGTTGTAGGGGTATGGAATCAGCCAACCGTTCTTAATCCATTCACGGAGCTCGCTTTCGTATTCAGGCCTTATCTGGTCGGGCATACGGTACCCTACCACTTTGTTTTGTAGTTTGGCCGGTTCCTTGTCTTCTGACCACCTCCAAGTGGCGGTCCACGCCTTCTGTTGGTCGTCGAACTCCGCACTGAAGTCCGGCTGGTCGACTCTTAGTGCTGCGCACACCACCGGGGACCTATCCTGAAACTCTACAACGCCAGCGCGCGTTATGCGCACGCCGCCCAGGGCTTTGATGGCATCGTAGCCTAGCAACAGGTCAAAACTCAGCGGCTTTTCGCGTGTCACCAGCGCTTCGACGTTGGCTGAGTTTCCAGTTCTTGTGCGAATGTGTACCACACCCACGCCGCAACACATTCGTATTTTTCCAGTAATGGTAGTTATCCTGACGTTCTTCTTTTTCCACGCCTGACAGAAGTTCGCACACACTATGGTGCTGGAGCAACCGGAATCAAGGAGGGCTGAACATAATGTGTCATTAACTCGGACCTGAATGACAGGGAGCGCCTTGTTTATTTTCTGTTCGGGGAAGAGGTCGGCACTGGCACCTTGTCCCCGTCCCCGTTTCCCGCACAGTCTCGGGCCATGTGCCCAATCTTGTTACAGCGGTAGCAGCGAACAGCCGTCGACCGCCTTCTACAATTTCTTGCCATGTGGCCCCGCCCATTGCATCTGTAGCAGATGACATCACCTTGCGGGCTGGGTCCCTGAGACGGTCCTTCGCCACTTGGTGGGGCCTGTGCGACGGCGACTACCGGTTCCTGCACCGTCGAGTCATCCTTCATTATTGTCCTGGCTCTGTCCACTAGGTCACTCAGCGGTAGTGAGGACATGGTAGAGGTTGCTCGCAGGAGCTGCTTTGCTCCAGCGGGGAGTCCTGACAGGAATTTGTAGGCTAGGGCCCTCTCGGGAAGACCGCCGAACAACACCGTCAGCTTCTTAAGCTCGGCGAGATACACGTCCACAGTTTCACCCAAGCGTATAGACCTCGTCTCAAACTGCTCCCATGCAGTGGCGGGGTCAGTGGCGAACGCCCTGTACAACGCCGCCTTGATACTCGAGTAGTCACACTTCTCCTCAGCGCTGAGTTGCTGATATACAGCGAAGGCCCCGCCGGTCAGCCGCAGAGGAATCACGCGCTCGATATTTTTCACGCCGGACAACTGACAATGTAACTCTACCTTCTCAACCTAGCTGAGTACCGGGTCGGATCCGTCGAATTCCAGTATCAACTTTAGATCGAACCTATCCGCCATTGAAGAAAAGAAAACCAAGTTCGGAGTGGGGGGGCCGAAATAGCTTGTAAGAGTATCTTGTGTAGTTTCCGACGTGTAGGAGACGGGGAGTCTCGTCGTGGGCGACGAAGCGTTTCACTGAAGAACCACGGCAACACACAGCGAACCAACAAACAATGACAGCCACAGCGCGAAGGTAATTAACAAAGCTCAGCTGACTGCACGAATAGAAACGGAACCCAACGGTCACTAACGGAACCCAACGGTCACTGTACTGATCGCCACGAACGTCAGAACCCGACTGCCTCGCACCTCCAATGGACCGATTTTTATTCCTCAAGATGACCTAGCTAATTTGCATCCCCGCGAGATCTCGCGCGATCCTGCGAGATTCCATCTCTAATAAAAGCAGGCAGGCGCCATCTTGGAACTCTTTCTTCCGCTGCCCCGACCACAGGATCAGCCACCACCCCGCACGCCAGGCACACACGGACCCTCTTGCGCCGTAGGCTACGGTTAGTTTCACAATGATGTTAACTGCTTTGGATATACAAAGATTGCAAAACTTATCCCCTGGGGCATATGATCTAGATTTATTCAGTATGCTCCATTTAATTGAATATGGAATTGCTTGTCCTCTAGGCTGTTGATTAATTTAGTTAAGGATGTACTATTATTATCATTGCTTTGAGATCTTTCATTTTTGAAGGAATGTAGGTGGTTTGAGATTCTTATTTTTATTAAGCTTGATGATGCACCTATATACGTGAATGTTTTCCTTGTTTTATTACTGTTTATTTGTTCATCGGTCCCATTGCTATCGAGTCCTATATTGGGACTTGGCAAAGATGGGGCCTGGGGATTCATAGCCTGGGTTCAGGTTAATCCTAATCTGGTCTTCACTGGGAATCATATTATTGGATACGTTAGCCTGGCTGTAGTTGTTTCTGTTGTTATTATTATTCGAGCCCTCACCATATGTTTCCCTATGTATGCTTGTGTTCTGAACGCTTTGACTACATTCATTGTTTTCCTCGTTTGATTGGTTGTTTGCATGTTTTGGTAATTGCGTTACTGTGCAGGCGTAAACCACGTCTTTGTGTATGCAATCGTTATTAAGGGGGCATTCATTTTTATTTTGGCAGTAACATTTGTTACTAGGTATTAGGTCAATTGGTATATCCAGCGCTTGTTAAATTTTCCTGTTATTTGTCGAAATTATTTTCTGCTAGATTAGGCATTGTGGAATATGAGATTTTTATGGAGTTTTTGCTTAATATGGTACTATACTTATGAGGGTATTTAAAGGATTTTTCCACTATTCTGAAAAATTCTTTTGGAATGTTAATTTTTACATTGGAGCTGAAAGGAGGATTGAACCAAATGGCATTCTTACGTCTTACTTTTCTCTTCTTATTAAATTGTTTTTAATTTGGGATTGGGCTAGGGGCTGCGTAATTAGTGAGAAAATTTGTATTGTTATGAACATTTTGGCTTATTTTGTTGTTGTTATTTTTTATTGTCATATTATGAGTAATTACTGAATGTAGTTTTCTCGCTAAAGGGTGTTTTTTGTTATATTCTATTCAACAGAAACAACAACAGCCAGGCTAACGTATCCAATAATATGATTCCCAGTGAAGACCAGATTAGGATTAACCTGAACCCAGGCTATGAATCCCCAGGCCCCATCTTTGCCAAGCCCCCAATATAGGACTCAATAGCAATGGAACCGATGAACAAATAAACAATAATAAAACAAGCCCGTAATAAATACCAAGAATGAACTAATGTCCAGATGTAAACACAAGAAAAAATTTAAATACAGCCATCTTAAAATAAAATAACATACACTCTCTGTATAAATGATAAATAGGTAAAAACAAAGGACTAAATACACATCAGTCTTGACTAAAATCTAAACAATTACTTTGCTAATATAATAATGTTAATTTTCTAAAGATAGGTTCTTAATCACCTCTTTTAACCCATATAATAACTTTCTCTTTTTGTATATATGCACATGTTAAGTAGGGCCTTAATATACTACACTTTAAATTTCTTACACGTAATTTGCACTCTAAGATCTAATTATAATAGTATTTCCAAAAACATGTAGCTTCCCAATTAAAGACTTTAAAATTCCGCCCCCATCTACTAACCAGAAAAGGAGCAAAAATTCCCCATTGCAAGGTAATCTCCAGATCCACACGTATAAACAAGAAAGAACTATACTCAATGATGCGTCATCCCTGTTGGTACTAGGGTAATTCAATTCTATAACCATAGTTACACAATCCCACTATTTTTATCTTATTAATGTTAAATTAGCAGTGTATGGGTTAAAAATTATCCATGATAAACTTAGTTAAGCTACCTACACTAATTATTGTTATAATTAATAGTGTTAAATAATGGTATACTTTCTTTATGTCTAAAAATATATATTATTGTATATATGAAGGTATATCTAGGTATATATGGACATACGTGCTATATGTAGATATATATGGGCTTAGATGTAACTATATATTTTTGTTTTATTTTACTTCAGTCGAAGTTCTCAGAAATCAAGGGGCCCACGACCTGGGGCCAACACTTGAAGTCTATATGAGATACATAGATATTTGAATGTTCCATTTAAGTTCTTTATCTCTCAAACACTGAGTTAGTAAAGAAGTTGAGAACATAATTTTCCTCTCCCCAATTAACCATTTTCATATATTGTATTATATCTTTTATTTTGGTCTCTTGGTCTTACTGAATTCAAGGACAAGAATTTATCTAGTCTGGTGGAGTATCCAGTTTCGTGCTATTACTTGAGGTAACATCACTCGGAGAAGGTGCACCATTCCTCGTAAAAGCTAATGTGGGGTAGCCGTAGTGAGGAGATCTTATTTGGGCAGCGAATACAAAATGTGATTTTGAATATTTGGTCAGGGTTTACTTCTATGGAAAAAGTATCCTCATGCCAGATTGTTCTGACAAACCCTTAGACACTCGAGGATAATGTCTAGTAGGCATTCAAGCTCTCCCCTATATAGAATAAGTGAGCGTATGTGGGTATAAACTGTATGGTTGCTTGTATGTAAAAATATATATTGTATGCGTGCATGCATGTGTACGTTGTGTATGTGTGTATATATATATATATATATATATATATATATATATATATATATATATATATATGTGTGTGTGTGTGTGTGTGTGTGTGTGTGTGTGTGTGTGTGTGTGTGTGTATTCATGTATTTATATGTAACTTCGTGTGTATTTGAATGCAGTTGTAGAAAATTTCCCCAGTTAAATATTATTAAATAGTATAATGTTATGGATATTACTGATTTTAAACGTTTTTCAGTAAGGTATTATCATTACTTTATTACCTTTGTTTTAGCTCATTTAGCATTGAACTATTACCGTAAGGATCATAAAATAAAGATAAAACGTTCCATTAATAATCTTAGAATTACAATTACAATTAGCTCATAAACATTAGTATATTCTAAACCTTATGTCAATCCTCCTTTCTAAGGGAAATATAGATACGTATAAAATTAATGATAATTAGCACCTCATGGGCAGTATATATAACTTGAGTTGACGGAACAAATACGATTTAAACTGACAAAGAGATTTGAGATGAAACTAGTATAAATCTTGAAAAAAAAAACGAATTATTCCATTCACCTATTTTGCCCATCATTTTATTTTTATATTTGTTTTATTTTTATTCTTGTTCCCGCTCTGTCCTTCCCCCGAACCAAGTCTCTATATCTAGTACACGACCTGACCTCAATTAAGCGACCGGTCAAACTTTATGATTCTTTGAATTCTATTTGAAGAGATATCTATTCTGCTGTGTATATATATGTATGTATGTTTATGTGTGTATATGTATGTATATGTATATATATATATGTATATATGTATATATATATGTGTGTGTGTATGAGTGTATGTATGTATATACATACATACACTCATACACACATATATATATATATATATATATATATATATATATATATATATATGTATATATATATATACATATACATACATATACACACATAAACATACATACATATATATACAAACCAGAATAGATATCTCTTTAAATAGAATTCAAAGAATCATAAAGTTTGACCGGTCGCTTAATTGAGGTCAGGTCGTGTACTGGTATATATTTCTATTTGTGTATGTGTGTGTTTGTATATGTGTGTTCATGTGAATATAGGGATGAATACCCACATATGTTTTCACCCCACTTCCTACCACTCACCACTACCTACTCTCCATACTATTAACACCTAGCTCCACTAAAAATAATATAGACTTCGAATGAAAAAGAATTCCACCAGACTTTGAATTATTATCGCTGGACCAACAAACAAATTTATACAATCACTTGCCAGATTTGAATATCTACACAGCTATGTGGATTACCCAATATATAACTTGGACCTTATTACCAAACGGATGTAAAGAACGCATAACATGGATTTTACCAAGCAAGCTGGATCTAAAAAAAACTTTCATATCCTTGTTCTGCAAATCCTCCTGCTACAGGACTTCTGATAAATTTATTATTTTGACTTTCCATGTCTGACTGACTTTAGAAATTAGGGTGCATACCTTTATAAGTATTTATCTAATATTTTCTCTCCTCTGATGAGATGGTAGACATCGAAACCCTATAGGTTAAGGAGGTTAATTTTCTAAAGCATTCTTTGTCTTGCTAAAAATAATAAAAATTCCTTGACATGAAACTCAACCACTTCATTTCATTTCAATGAGAGTTTTTTGAAATTCATTGAATTACAATTTGATTGATTTGCTCTATCTTGCATATCGAGCAATTCTTGTTTAGATGGGATAACTTATAGAATATTACTGCCAGTAATATTTTGTAAACCTACAATCTCACGTTTCCATAACAACTGATTGGTAAATAAAAACTATTTTGAAGTATATATATATATATATATATATATATATATATATATATATATATATATATATATATATATATATATATATACATATATATATATATATATATATATATATACATATATATATATATAATGGTTGAAATCGCCCAAAACTCTAGAGTCAGTGCTCAAAACAACGAGATATTATAAAAAGGCTGACTGGGAAGCCATCAGAGATCTTATCAGAGATGCCCCATGGGGAAATATTTTTTCTCTTCCTGCTGAACAGTGCGCAAATGAGACCACTGAATGGTTCAAAACTGCAATAGAAGCACATGTCCCCATGCGGAAATTTTATAGCAAGCCCCACTCTCCTCAATGGTTTACTTCGACTTGCAGAACTGCCGTTGCTCAAAGGCAGCATGCATACCGCAGACTTAACCGACATAAGTCCAGTTCAAACAGACAGAAGTATATAGAAGCTAGAAATAATGTTAAGAAAGAAATAGTGACAGCTAAGAGAGAATTTACTGAAACCACTAAAAAACGCATCGAAGCATAAAAATTAGGAATTTGTGAGTTCTGAAAAATCTACAACAGTGTAGTAAATAATGGGCAATCAACAATTCCCTCACTAACCAACAATCACGAGGTTTTTTGCTCAGCAACCGAGAAGGCTAACATGCTTGCCAGTCGGTTTGCCTCGAACTCCACACTGGACCCTCTCAACCACCCCCTACCTGACTTTCCTATGCGGACAGACGCCACGCTAGACGATCTGAAAATCACCCCTGCTCAGGTGCATGCTATCATAAAAAACCTTGATACTTCAAAGGCATGTGGACCCGATCTCATCCCATGCTGTGCTATTAAAAAAGTGCTCAGCTGAAGTAGCTCCAGTTCTCTCCAAACTCTACAACAAATGCCTTAATGAAGCTTGCTTTCCGGGCTGTTGGAAAACTGCTTCTGTGGTACCAGTATTCAAGAATTCTGGCGAAAGAACGGATTCATTAAATTATCGCCCCATTAGCCTCCTTCCACTTTTTTCCAAAATAGTTGAGACCTTAATTAACTATGCTCTAGTCCATCACTTTACAGATGTTAAACTTCTGACTGACCAACAATATGAATTTAGACAAGCCCATTCCACAGCAGACATCCTCACTGTAATCTCTGAACGTATATACCACTTACTGGACAAAGCGGAGGAGGGCAGAGCGGTAACTGAGATATATCTAAATTAGATCATACGGTATCACTGGTAGAATACTAAACATAATTAAATCCTTCTTAGATAAGAGAAAAATCCAGATTGTCCTCGACGGTCGTACATCTAAACAACATGATATAAATGCGGGAGTGCCCCAAGTGTCTGTCCTTGGACCTCTGTTGTTCCTAATATTCATAAATGACCTCCCCAACAAAATTGCCTCTGAGATGGGTATATATGCTGATAACACCACACTCTATAACAAGCATGACAGGAAAACAAATAAACACATATCTAAAGAAATGGCAGAAACACTAGAGGATGACCTCCGATCTGTTGTGGAATGGGGACAAAAACGGATGGTCACGTTCAATGCTGCCAAGACTAAACTAGTTTCCTTCAATAAATACAAGAAACCTTCTCTACCACCAATAGCAATGGCCAACGACACTTTATCTGAGAGTATATCTTTCAAACTCCTTGGCCTAAAGTTCACAGGAAACATGAGTTGGAACAATTACATTGAAAGCATTGCCAGGGCCGCTGCAAAGAAGGTAGGCTCTCTCTACCGTGCTAGAAAATTACTAACACCCGAAAGTATCCTGTACCTCTATAAGGCCACCATTCGCCCATGTATGGAGTATTGCTGTCACACTTGGGCTGGTGCATCTTCTACTAGTCTCTCGCTCCTAGACAAGGTTCAAAAGAGAGTCGCCAATCTGATAGGTCCTAAACTGGCATCTAAGCTTCAGCCTCTGTCCCATCGACGAAATGTTGCATCCCTCTGCTCGTTCTACAAGTATTTTAATGGAGAATGCTCTGACGAACTGCAAGCACTTGTGCCCCCACGACGTAAACACCCTCGACAAACCCGACAGACAGCTAAATCTCACCCCCACACAGTAGAGATCTCTAGATGTAAAAGATTTTTCTACTCCAGTAGTTTCTTCCCCAGAACCGCTAGACTTTGGAATTCCATTCCGGGTCCCTGCTTCCCCAACTGTAATGACGTGCAGAAGTTCAAGTGTAACGTGAACAGACACCTTGCTGCCCAAATCCCTACATAGTACCCCAGTAGATGTTACCCCTGATAGTGGCAATGTGCCTTGTTTGGGGTGAAAATGTAATAAAATAGAATAAATATATATATATATATATATATATATATATATATATATATATATATACTAGCAAAAGTACCCATCGTTGACTGGGTTCAAAAACAGCCTACAGAAAATGGACTGATTTATGAAAGTATGATAGGTTATGAAAAGGAAGGGTTGTAAAGAATTTGGGGGTATCAAAATCAAAGCAAAATATGATGAAAGTAAAAATAAAATAGATAAACCCAATAATTTATTATACCGTACCTGTTCACACTGAAACACTTATCACAACATTCTGTGGATCTATATTAAAAAAACCTTGTTAAACTTTGTGACATATTTCCATTCTATGGAGGTCAGGCACGAACGAACACCCCATAATTTTATTATACCATATTTTTTCAAACTGAAACATAATTATCAAAGTATACTTATGCAGATAGATATGAAAATTCTTTATTAAAGTTTGTGCCTATTTCCATTCTATGGAGGTCAGGCGCGAACACAGACCCCACAATTTTATTATACTATCCCTATTTAAGTTAAAACATACTTATCAAAGTATTCTTACGTACATCTATATCAAAAACACTTGTAAACGTTTTTTTTTAATTTAAAAATTTGTTATTTCCATACTTTGTGGACCAGGCGCGTATGCAGACCCCACAATTTTAATGAATCATCATTATGCCAGATCAAACATACCCATTCCTGTGTCTCGATGCATCTTCTATCATTATATGTGATCAGTTTTCTATAATAGTCAACCATATAGGAGCCTGTTCGTGACCAGACACACACACAGATGTTCAACTTTATATTATAGATATATACATGTGTATAATCATATATATACGTGAGTGTATATGTAAATATATATATATATATATATATATATATATATATATATATAAATTCGTATTCCTGCCTCTCTGTTTGTTTGTTTGTTTACAATTTGATTAATATATACAACGTTCCATTACTTTATTATTTCATTTGCTTCTACTATATATAGTATTGTACTTTCAAAATATACGAATAAGAGGTAATCTCATTTGCATATTATGTTAAGGAAAATCGATTTTATCAAATAGCTGTATGTTAGTTTAAGTTTCTAGCGAGAGTGTTGTTTTAAGTGTTCTATTTAAGATTGTTATTTCATCAATTTTAAATAATAATTATATTGGTAATATATTTAATTTAATTTATTTGGAATTATTGTTTCGGACATCGATTTTTTTAGAAACGGGTAAAGGTATTTCTTTTGATGAGATTTTTGATATGTTCTGAAGTTCGAAATATAAAAACAAAAGAAACTCTTCCTCACATAAAATAATTTTGTAATCGCAATAAGTTCTAGAATGAAAAAATAATTTCGTATACACAGAAAGATGTTTAGCTTCATTTTTAATTATTAAAAAATAAATGAATAAAACACTTATGAATATACGAAAAGATCCCATTTGTTTGTTTTTGTTATTCTTGAAACGACTATTCAAAATCTTGAGCGTTCCGGGATTGACACCCCCACCCCCACCTCCGCAAAGAAAAAGAAACAAGTCGAAAATTTATTTTATTTATGAAAAAAAGCTAATGAAAAAAAAAAACCCAAAAACAAGTCAATACAAGTAATTCCATTTTGTTCTTAAACGGCGTTAATGTTTCTAAACCTTGTTCGCGTTTCAGGTTGGAGTCTGCTTACACGGCTTTTTTTTCAGTCGCTCCGGTACTCGCTGCTATTTTTATTGTAACAAAAGTTGTTTTGATTCATTTATTTTTATTTTTTTTTTTGCGGAGGCTGGGGTCCAGCGCATGAACAACAAAATGTACTCAATATCTGGAGAATAACTTCTTCTATTTGTATCCATTCTGCTGAAATATCTTGTAGACAGGGTACCATGTACTTTTCTTTTTTTTTTGGGGGGGGGAGGTGAAAATTACATTTACATGTTTTATCCGTTCTTTTGTTTTTGAAATTGTTGTGGGGTGATCGACGTTGCCCATGATGAAAATGATTTTATCCTTAGTATAGCAGGTGTGTTCCAAACGAACAATGTCGACCCGGGCATCACCAGGTACCCATGCTAGTATATATATATATATATATATATCTGTGTGTGTGTGTGTGTGTGTGTGTGTGTAAATGCATATATATATATATGTGTGTGTAAATGTATATATATATGTGTGTGTGTGTGGGCGTGTGTGTATGTGTGTGTGTAAATGTGGGCATATATATACGCACATTTACACACACACACACACACATATATATATATAAATATCTCTCTCTCTCTATCTCTCTCTATATATACGTTAATGAGAGGTATATATAAATATATATATATATATATATATATATATATATTTAAATAAGGGGGTAGTCACCAACATTGTGTATTTTTAACATTATTTTATTATTCCGTGTCTTGGTTTTTCATTGAGAATTCTGTTTGGGTCATTGTAATAATGTTTTTAAGTCATTGAAATCATTTTTACCCGCGTTTCAGACGTTCTGTGAAGCGTCCTCGTCAGAAATTATTTTCAAATTTGAAAATAATTTCTGACGAGGACGCTTCACAGAACGTCTGAAACGCGTAAAAACGATTCCAATGATTTAAAAACATTATTACAATGATCTAAACAGAATTCTCAATGAAAAACCAAGACACGGAATAATAAAATAATGTTAAAAAATGCACATTGTTGGTGACTACCCCCTTATTTAAATATACATCTTTCTTTCGTTGGAATTTCATTAGATGCATTAAGCTTAGTGAAAAACTCTGCAACTGCTATTTCCCGTATTATGTCTGATGCTGTTGGTGACCTATAATGCTCTTTTTATAGCATTGCTAAGATTCCGTCGGTCAAGGCATACACGAAGAAAACCATTGGGTTTTTCTACTGCCACCGAGAATCTATAATAATCTTTTATCAGAAGAATGTTAATTTGACTGCCGGAGTCCATTTTAAATTGTATGTTCGTTCCATCGACTTGTAAATTAATGTTCCAATCTTCAGCTAAGGCATTAATTTTGTGGATTTTTGTTACTTTTTTTCCTTGGATGACAATTCGGCAGAGATGCTATCCACATAATTTTCATAATTATCAACGTCTGTAGAAGATGCCTCACTGTGTTCCTGACGCACTTTCTGTACTACTTTTTTAGTAGGACATCTACTCGCAAAATGTGAGAATGAACAGAATCTACAGTTTTTTTTGTCGTTACTGTAATTATTATTTTAAGAGTGTGGTAAATCACTTCCGGATTGTTGTTGTGGTTGATTAGTATTTTCCTTTTTTACGAACTTTTTGTTTTGTAAAATTCACCGGTACTGTAATAACCCAAATCTTTGTCTAGTTCATTCAGTCATTCGACCCGCTTTTATAGCTCTTTCAAAAGTTAAATCAGATTCGGCCAATAATTTTTCCTGTAAACGTGAGTCATTAGTACCTATTGTTATCTCTTATTGATCTTTCATAGAGTTCACCAAATTCACATTCTTGGCTGAGTGTTTTTATCCTACGATTTATCAAACGATTTCGCGTCTTCCTAACGAGCAGTGAGAAACTGAAGGGTTACAAAATTCTTCAAATTTGACTAAAACTGTTGCTAATTTAAGGTTGCGGTCCTCAGTTTGAAAATCAAAGTTTTATAAATTCTGCGGCCTTGTAAAAGAATGCTTGTTTTAACTTCGTCACTTTTCTCAAGTTTTTCCATTGCCGTTAAATATATTTTAAGGTCTTGTTTAAAAACCTTCCAGTCTTCAGAAAGATTTTCTGAGGAAAAATCAGGTGGAGGAGGCGGAATAAAATGCGAATCCATTTTATTTATTTATTTTTATTTTTATTTTTTCAACAAAGCAAATGGGTTCTAAACTTCTGACACCATGTTGTATACATACATCATTATGTATGTGATTTATATAAGCAAAGTTTATCTATTTGTGAGTGTGACAATAAAATGAGTTTTTCTTATCGTGCAGATACTTATTTAATATCATTATCATTATCAGGATGTCCTATGGAAGAGATATGAGGAAAGAGATTGATTCCGAGTAGTTGAAAACACCTTTTATTTCCAGAACTCCATCTTACCGGAAGCCCCAGCTACCGGAAGTGTCCTCAACTGTCAACCCGCTGTAAATGTCTTTCATATATATATATATATATATATATATATATATATATATATATATATATATATATATATATATATATATATATATATATATATACCAAAACCCTTTATCAATCTTAACATAACTACTGAAAAGAATGAACCACCAACTAAAAAAGATGGGTTCTGCGTTCTGATTTCATTGGCTATTTTTGCCAGTTAGAATAAAACATGAAACAAGCTAGATCTGGTAAAAAGTAAAAATTATAATGTGCAGAGTATTTGAAAAAGAAACAGAAAAGCTTGTAAAATGTTCAATCATCTTCTGTTATATAATAATTTGATTACAGAAATTCCCTTCTGGACCAAGCTATGATAAGTTTGCAATGACAGATGCCACATACGAATTTATTCCATCTAAACTTTTACCAACCACCTTATATAACTTATGAACGCTGTTACAGACACATTTATTCGTTATAATAAATTCCTTCCTTATTTCCTATGAGCGACATCATCACGATTGCATAGACCTAAATATTCTCCCTCTAACTAAAACATTTCTCCCACTCTCCTAAACAGGGCCGGGTACTCCTATAACCATTATGCCTATATTGACTTGACACCGTTATTAACTGGATTGTACACTCATACATTTACAACTACCAGTTCACTCCAATATGCAAAAATACTGATTTCTCCCCCATAACGGTTCACCTGTAGTTATTGGCTGCAACGATGACATTCTATTATTCTGGATTATACACAAACATACAAAAAACGAACACCGTATCCCTAATTCATTACGGCAGTTCTATCGCCATACATTGTTATGCATCATTTATTCCATTAAAACTTACGCATGCCATCACGCATTGCTATAAATCATTTAATCGCTTTAAAGTTACACATGCCATTTCCCATAACTTGCATTCCTGTTATTTATATATTGTTAGATTTAAAACAATTATGTCCCAGCTTTTCATACATCATATCCAGTTTGAGCTCAATTACATTTTAACCAACTAGAAAATATTTAAAAATAATTATCAACGCATACAATATACTCAATATTTCTTGTATTTTTCTTTTCCTTATATACTTTTTCTTACATCTGGGAGGAGGTGGGAAGGTAGGGTTCATTTCTTCTATCTATAAAATAATTTGATTGCAAAAATTCCTCTCTGAACCAAATTATGATAGGTTTGCAATAACAGATGCCACATACGAAATTATTTCCTCTAAACTTAAACCCACCATCTTATGTAACTTATGATGGTGAATCGTGAATGACTTGACATTGAAATCAAAGATGGCGTAAACTGCAACTACTCTTCCGATCTTTTTGGCTTTATGTAATTATGTTCATATTCTTTTTGTTTTATTTTAAAGTTAATGAGTTCTTATTCTTCTGATGAGCCAGGGCAGAAAATACAACAAGTGACATAACAATTATATTATTGTTGCTGCATTATGAAATAGGTGCTGTTAAGGATTGAACATTTTAACATGCTGAAGAACGGTAAAATGAACAAAATCTTGGGATTTGGAATATAGACTTTTTGTTATATATATATATATATATATATATATATATATATATATATATATATATATATATATATATACTAGACCACCCGTGACCCGTTAGCCATGGAATTAATGTATGAGCGTGACACTTGTGACGTAAAGAAAATAGTTTTTTGTGACACAAGAGAAACATTTCTATGAAAGTATATTAAAATGAAAAACGAATATAGATAGATTTCTATTAGTCATTCTGTTTATGATTGTTTATTTTAAAAAAAAAAAACTTACAGTCATTGAATTATAAGTGGTTTGCCATACTTATAGGTAAATGTGCACTGAACAGATACCATAATACTTAAAGTTAAATTTAAATTTTGATATATCTTTTAATTTAAACGCGAAAAATAAAAACAATTGGGACGCTGAAAACGTACACAGTAAAACAATATGTTTTATTGTCGCGTTGATTTTTTATTTGTAACACACATTTAAAAAAACATATTTTTGGGTCATTTATTTATATTTGGAGTGTAGAAGAAAATGTATTAATATTTTTAAAGAAAGGTGTATTAAAAAATGGAGAATAAATTTAAAAAAAATGAAGGCGGTGGGGAAATCGCCGTTGTAAAATGCTCTTATGGTTGTCAACGGGTTAAAATAGATTTATTTGTAAGAAAATTGTGTTAAAATAACTTAAACGTAATACGGACATGAACGATGTAAAAAAAATGCAGAAAGTATTAACAATTGTTTATTTGGATAATTTAAACGCGAAAAAAAAAATTGAGACACTTAAACCGTACATAGTAAAACGATACGTTTTATTGTCGCATTGATTATTTATTTATTACGCATGCGCAACTGGAAGTCATAAACCGGGTGTTGGGTTACAACACCCGTTGCAAGGTCATTTGAGTTTTATAATTATATATATATATATATATATATATATCAACATATATGTGTGTGTGTGTGTGTGTGTGTGTGTGTGTGTGTGTGTGTGTGTGTGTGTGTGTGTGTGTGTGCTACTAAAGGAAATATTCAAAAAATTTTCCCATATTTCGATGCAATTATCGATTCCCTTCTAAATTCCCGATTTCGATATAATTACAGATTCCGATTCTTACTGAATTTTTAAATGAAGATGTGTTTCTTTTTTTATTCTCTAACCTTCGTGTAATGTCTTCATATATTCTCGCAACCATAAAAATACACTTAGGGTATAATACACAAGTAGATGTTTTTAAATATTTTTCTCATTTTTTTTTTTTGTTTGTAATTAATAGAAAATAGAGAAGTTGAATTAGTTCGTCATTAATTGACAAAGTGCAATTTGAAAATAAATGATGATATATATGCAGAGTAAGAAACTGACATTGGAACAGAATAGTATACAAAGTAACCTTTCCATTTTAGGAACGAGTTTCTAAATAATATATTTGCTATATACAAAATCATTCTTAACATGTGTAAAACTAGGCAGGCGTGCATAGTTTTACATTAATTATAATGATTTGGTCGGTTATGTTAATGTCAATATAAGGTATATGTTTTTTTTGTTTTTGTTTTTTTTACATAAGCGTCACCACATTATCAAGGCCAAGAGGCCACTCAAGGATAAGGGTTAAAGAGTGTACAGTAGAAATTGGAAAATATAGTAATCATTAGTAATGAAAATTCGGTAAATTTGTTAACTTATATGGAACGGCTCATCAAGAACTTATTTACGTTGGACTTGAAGACAACCATATTGTAGTCAGCTGGAAAGCAGGAAAACAGAAGACAATTCCACAGGCATGCAGTTCTAAGAAAGAAGCTTTGTTCATGGAATCTACGTTTAGGTTTAGGCACAGATAAAGAGTGGGGGAATTATTGATAGTGTGTACAGCTAGACGAGTGTTTGGCGAGGGGGGACCATAGATTGAAGCTCAGTCGAACACTTTCCATGAAAATAACGATACATCAGAGACAAGCTCGCAACATCTCTTCTATGAGATAGAGGTTGCAGGGAAGAGAAAAGGACATCTCCTACGAGGCTACGACGTCTATTTTGAACTCTATCAAAACAGGATAAGTCTTTTCTAGCAGCTCCTGCCCAAATGTGGCAACAGTACTCCATCCTTGGACGTACCTGGCTCTTATATAGATAGAGAATTGCATCAGCAGTGAGATATCTTCTGGATCGATAGCAAGATCCAACCATTTTTCCAGCGGCCCTGGCAACAGATTTGATGTACGTATTCCATTTAAGATCAGGAGTAATGGTCAAGCCCAGTAACTTGTCAAAACTTGAGGCCTCCTGAAGACGAGAGCCGTTCATTTCAATTGATGCCAGATGTGGATCAGAATGTTGATGATGTAAAGAGAGAAGCTTGGTTTTAGATGCATTAAAAATAACCAGCCACTCATTTCCCCATTGTACCACGTGCTCAAGATCAGAGGAGAGAGAATCGGAGGGAACTTGGTCGTTTACTGTCTTAGATTTGCTACCATAGATAGTAGTGTCGTCAGCATAAATGTTTACAAATGATGTAAGGGTGTGATTTGGAAGATCATTAATGTAGATCAGGAAAAGAGTTGGGCCCAGGATGGACCCCTGAGGGACACCGGCATTAATACTGTGAGCTTCTGATTTTTGCCCCTCAACTACTACTCTTATGAACCTATCAGACAGAAATGATTTAATAATTGAGAAGACATTTCCAACTATACCATAGCTAGAGATCTTGTGAAGTAAAACTTTATGCCATACCCTATCAAAGGCCTTAGATATGTCAAGAGCAATTGCCCTAGAAAGGTTGCCTCTGTCGAGAGATTTGCTAATCCTATGAGATATAACTGTAAGCACATCTGCTGTAGATCTAGCAGAATGGAAACCAAATTGATTTATTTTATTATAAAAAGAAAAGGCACTTCTGCATTACACGGCGGCAGCCATTTTTCGTGCATTTCACTAAACTGTTGCCAGCAGGTGCTTCTCTCCATTCACATTGTTTATTAATTTAAAAATTAAAGCTAATATATTGTTGACCCTTCAACAGGTGCCCCTGAAAACTATATTTTTTTACGGTGACAATTTTACTTTAATTGAAAAAATGTTTCGGAAAAAAAATCTAATGTTGCTTTAATTCGAAAAATGTTTCATTTAAATTATTAAATTGGGTAAATTTTTACATTAGGTCCACCTCCTCAATTTTCTTTAAAATGACTACTGTTGAGGGTTTTCGACTATGCTGAATACGAAAATCGCATTGAAATTTTGCTGAGACAAGTAGTTATCAAGAAAGTTAAAGAAAACTGTATTCTTTGGCGGCCACGCTTTCTACGCGCGTGCGCGCGACATGAACAAATCTACTTTTCTACGATCGACACTGCAACCTTGCGGAAACAAATTGCACTTTTCTGAGACTGCTCTCTTGCCCTTTCTTTCTCCCACATAGCGGGAAAAATCTAACGGACATGTACGTGAGTGCCCACCTTATTAAAAATGCTGCAAAAAGTTTGAAAAAAAAAAATTGAATAACTTTTAAGAAAGGGGTTCACTTTCTCCTTATAACGTTCTCCTTCTTTGCTTCCTGACTTACGGTCCAGTTCTTTACCGATGTGTCACGTGATTAGAACCCCTTCTTAAAAATCATTAAATTTATTTTTTCAAAATTTTTTTCTGTTAATATGATCCTCTATGTACCTGTAAACGTCAGAAAAAAAAACTTTAAAAAAAAAAGGTGAAAAACGCGCATTTTTAGGAGGTAGGCAATCTCGTACAGGTCCACCAAAAATACACTTTTCAGAGACTGACACTTGCCACCCCTCCAAAGAATTGGTCATTTTTTGTCTTTATATCCGGATAACTACTTGTCTCTTCAAATTTTCAATGTGATTTTCGTATTCAGCATATTTGAAAACCTGTAAAAGTCGTCATCTAAAGAAACTTGTGGCAAATAAAATAAAAGGAGAGAATATTCAAATTCAAAACTCACCTTTAAAATTACTTTTATTGGTTTTCGGGTATGCTAAAAACGAATATCACATGTAGATGGTCGTTTATCCGTTCGTTGGATCCTGTCAGAGCGATCACGAAATTCCGTTTGAAAATCCCCTCAATGCCCTCAAAAAAGCCAGTTATATTCTCATCAAACGATTAAAGTTTCAGCGATTTCGACCTCAATACTTTGGCCTCCTGTTGGGTCTTAGTTTTGTAAAAAGTTGTCGAAAACTTCCGAGCAGAAAGATTGCCAGTCACACAGCGGAACGGCTGGAAATATTTAAATTTTCCATTATCGTTTTGTGATCTCACAACTGGCTCAAAAAATGAACATGCCATGCGCGCCACTGAGACTGAAGCACGCTATAAATATTTCTCTGCGACTAACAATCCACAAATTTCTTTAAAATTGTGACTTAGAATGGTTTTCGACTATGCTAAAGACGAAAATCTCATCTAAATTTTACAGAAACAAGTAGTTTGCGAGATATAAACACCTGTATTATAGAATTTCTGATGCGCGTGCGCACAAGAATTAAAGAATTTACAGCGAGCGCTGTAAACACAACTGCGAGAAACAAATTCACACACTGAACAATTTCTCCGACTGAACAGTTACATCGCTTCATTCAAAATATAACTGACACTTTTTTCATATTTTTTTATCATAAGAATTTCATTTTTTTCTTCACTTTTAAATAAATATTTTTACAATATATTGGTGATTTTTTAATATTTTACTGCTCAATAAAAAAAAATCATGTTTGTTATTTATTTGCTGTCTTATTTGACCAAAATGAAATTGGAGTTATCACCCCCTAATAATCATTGCCGTCCATGTAATACAGAAGTGCCAAAGAAAAATGTATCGATAATAATATTAATGATAAATCGATAATAGTATTAATGACAAATAGATAATAATATTAATGACAAATTTGTAGATTAATGTCCTCAACTAAAACACCTATATATTCTACCATTTTAACTGAGTGTAAACACCTTTAAAATTCAGCGGAAAAAACAATTATTGGAGAATATAAAGTAAGAGATAGTTGTGTATATAAATTTAATGTAAAATGATCATCATCGCACTATTCTAACGATTTAGGGATGTTCATTAATTATTTTGGGTTTATTTTACAATAGATATGGGTACGAAAAAATGTTAGAAACCTACTCAATAAATGTTTCCATTGCAGCAACAAATACCCGGCAGGAACATTTCACAGCAAGTACCGCTTTGATACACTCACGTGTATGAAAAACGCGTAGGAACAATGTTGTAATGCGACCACTGCACACATAAAACAAAAGGAACTATGTTATACTCTCTCGCGTATGGATACAGTAAACAGGCTGGACCGTTTGAGAAGGTCTGTATATAAAGATTTGCCCGCTAAAAAATCAAATTAGTTTTTCTCTTCAATTTCCCAAGTTGAACACATGTTAAGTAAACTCCGCCCCGGGAGACGTACAAACGTACAATATTTTGCACGCAACAGGCATGGACTTGAGCGAGGACTTAAATATTTTATTTTTAAACAATTTTATTTCAAACTTCTATTCTTATGATACAAACACCCCCCACACACACACACACATGTATTCACTTATGATTTATGGACTGTTCTTCTCAAAAATAGCTACATGGACCTTTAAGCCCGCATGTGGCACCCTTATCTGAATTTCTTTGAAAAATTTGAGACTGAATTTCTGAATCTGAAAATTTGAGACTGAATTTCAACTGCCAATACTTCTAAATTTGGTATATAGATCTGATAAGAATAATATGTAAAAATTCAGCCTAACCAGATAGCTAGTGTTGTTTCTGTTTTGAAGTTTTCGTGGAGACCTGTTAAATAGGGACTTTCGCAGTCAGACATTCAGACTGTGACTTATTTCACTTATGTCACTATTTTTGTTTGTTCCAATTTGTGAAATCAATTTCCCTTATATTAAAAAGCGACCATATTTCTAACTGTGACCTCGGGTGACGAGAGGTAAATAGAAACATTCAACTCCAATACACCTTAAATCACTAAAATAACCGTGTCTGCAAAAATACATCGATGAACTTCTTTGTGGTGGTGGGAAAACAAAACGCGTTTGTTTTAAAAAATCTAAAAGATGTCCCTCTCTTAAAATAACCGGTATTGCAAGTGTGTAGTTCATTATTTTTTTGTTGCCATAAAAGGTGAAATTAGGCAGTAAAAAAAACATTGAAAACAAACATGCACAGTGACATCTAGCCACAAGAAACTTGGCAAACATGCAAGCTGTTAGTAAAAAGCAATATAGACTGTAAGTACATTTTGAAAGTTGCTTTGATCTGTAGATCAGTATTCATGTAAAGATGATACAGAACGAAAAGTTAAGTTTCGAAAAAGATTAAAATAAAAGCAAAAAATAAAAGAGGTATCAGAAGAAAGTAAAAAAATAAAGTATGAAAATTCACTTCTAAAGTTTGTGTATGTTCGCACCTGTTTGTGAGCTTATTTTGATTGTGTCATGTGAATCAATCTAACATTCGTTGTTTAGAACTTAAATACAAGTAAAAAAAAATGAAAGACTTTGCAAAATACGAGTGCACGTTGTTATTTCTCTTTTCCTCTATCACTTAAGAACAAACAATGCATTTATTTTAAAGAGAATATCTATGCTTTACCATAAAGTATTCGAGACAGGTTCGAAATAGTTTAGATAAAGGGGCCCATATTTATAAATTTGGATTACATCATATCTATGATTCTTTATTACATTTTCGAAGATAGTAGATGTTGCTCATACTGCATCAAGAATTATGCGCACGAAAATAAATTAATGTGAGTGACTTCAAAATTTGGTATATAGATGTTAATTTTTATTATTATCGTGAATACCTACAGACACTATATGACTATAATTATTTTTTAATACCTACAGACACTAGTGTTTCATCCTTTCAGGAATTATCAGTGCAGGGAGTCACGATTACTGTCGGTTGAAAGATTCAAACTCGGCTACGAAGGCATCTCTGACTCTGTTAGCGAGGAACAAACCATTCAGCCAACATGAACTACAGTGAGAATATAGTTGAAATTAACATTTATATCAAACGTAAATGTCATCCAAGCAGGTAAAAAGTGATCAAATGATTTTAACATCACGATCTGCACACGTGGGCTTACGTAACCGGCTGCTTTCATTTTTAAGTAAAATGGTCAAAAATAAGAACCCAGTTCTTAAAGGAGCAGACTATAATAATTTTTTTAAATACCTACAGACACTAGTGTTTCATCTTTTCAGGAATCATCAGTGCAGCAAGTCATGATTACCGCAGATCAGGAGATTTAAACCCGGCCACGAAGTCATTAGCAAGGAACAAACTCTCAGCCAACATGAACCGCGGCGAGAATAGAGTTAGAAATTGACATTTATATAAAGCGTAAATGTTCTTCATGAAGGCTGAGAATAATTAAATGGCGTAATCTATTCTTCATAAATGGTTTTCGTGTATTAAATTTTATACTAACTCTACTTTTACATTGTTGTCCAATAAATGTGCTGTTTCTTTGCGTCATCTCACTCTTCATCGTTCTTCTCTGTCTGTCATTTTTACTTCGTCCCAGAAGAGCAGGATATTTCCATTGTTTTCCTTTCATATGTGATGAGACATACTCGACTTTTCAATCTCTCCCCGTATTGTTGTTTTCCAGTATTCTTCTAGCCTTACTTTATATATTTTTACGTACTTAAATAGAATTGCCTACACATACTTGTTAGTCATTACTTTTTTCTGTACGAGGCTTGACTTTCACAAAATGTTTTCAATTAGTTGAATCGCTCTGGAACACTCTCCTGATCTCATATGGATTACATATTCTCTGATTTTTTTATCATACAAGTCCTTCATTCAGCGTTTTATTAATAAGATGATTAATATGATTACAATTATTTAGTTTATTTAATGTTTTCGCATATGATAATTATTATGATTAAAATATCTAGTTTATGTTGTGTTTTATACATTAATATGATTAAAATATTTCATTTAAAAATGCTTCATTATCTTAATTTAAGTTTTTTTTTACTATAGGAAATATTTAATTTATTTAATGTTTTTTTAATGGACTAAAATATTTCATATATTCAGTGTTTTATTAATAGAACGATTAAAATGATTAAACTATTTAATTTATTTAGCGTTTTATTATGAAGATTATTTTCATGAAAAAATATTTTATTTACTTAGTATTATATCAATCAAACTTTCATATGACTAAAATAATTTATTTAATTTAATTTATTTATGATTAATATTATTAAAATATTTTATTTATTTGTTTAATACATATGAATATAATATGATAAAATATGTCATTTGTTTTGTCTCTTATGAATAGGAAATATTTTAATTTCTTTAATGCTTTATTAATCAGTAGGTTATTATGACTAAAGTAATGAGTAAAATGATTTAATTAGTTTTTTTTTTATTAATGATATGGTTAATATGATTAAAATTTTTATTTTATGCGGTGTTTTATCCTTAGGAATATTAATATAATGAAAATAGTTAATTTTTTGGAGAAAATAGAGGATTCATATAATAAAACTAATAAATTAATTTAATGTTTTATTATTAAGATTATTAATATGATTAAAAAATTTCATTTATTTTTGTTTAAAAGAATGGATAATTAATATGATTGAAAAATTCCTTTATTTTGGTTTTATAAAATGGATAATTAATATGATTAAAACATTTCATTTATTTTTGTTTTAAAAAACGGATAATTAATATGATTAGAAAATTTCATTTAGTGTAAAATTTGTAGAATGATCAATGTGATTAAAATATTTTTGTATGCAATCAATAAGATGGCATTAAAATATTTTAATTTATTTAGTGCTTTGTTAATAAGAAAATTTATATTATTAAAATATTTTAGTTATTTAGTGTTATAGTAAGATTACTGTGATAAAAATATGTAATTTATTTTGTTATTTAATTTATTTAGAGTGACATTAGTAGGATTCTGATTAAAGTATTTACTTTATTTGTTTTGTATTAATAGAAAGGTTAATATAATTAAAATATTTAATGTATTTAATATTAAATTAATAAAAAAATAAACCATCAATTTTTTTTTCAAGATTGATAAAAAATATTAACTTTTGCCGTCTGAAGTTTGATAATTCACATTGAATATAGTAAATAAGGGTTAATTTATGTAAGTCAACTGAATTTTCTAAAAGGTGGTATTTTACTGGGTTATTTTTATGATTTATCAAGTGGAATTATTTTTATTCTAAAAAGTCAATTGTTTCACGCGTTTTACAATTCACTTCAAAGTAGGCGTAGACCTTCCACCATTAAAGCAGACAAGTTATGATTTAAACTCTGTGGAATGTTACTTATACATGTTTAGTGATTTTTGTCGTGATAATTTTAGCATTTGATTTTTTTTCCCTCTTTCTCTTCCCATACTCATGAGGTGATATGTTTCTGTACCCCCACACACACACACACATACATTTTTTGCTTGCATCAAAAACCGGTAGACCGGGTTAGATTCGTTTTACCTAGTTTGGTCTGATAAAAGAAGTTATTTGTCTGTGTACTCCTAACAGGTTTACGATATGATAACAAAGCCTACTTACCAAACAGCTTGTGCCCACACATTTTTGAATATAAGGTTTAAATATCAGCAAGTTCTATTTAATATTTTAGTCATGAAAGCCGAAAACATTTAAGAGGAAAAGATCATGAATTTAAACAATTTCTACTTATCAGGGAATAACTTAATTCAAATGAATCAGCTAGAGATTCTTATGCTGGGCCAAATCAACAGAGATTCCTGTAATGATCCGAACCCTGTTGATTTTTTAGTGGGAGTTAAGTTCTGGAGGTCCGTCCTCCCAGGCTTTGCCTTCTCTCTTTCAGAAGGGGTCAATTTATTGCTAATCGCATTAGGCGGGAATGCCTACAGGGCACTTTTTGTAAGTCAGAATTCCCCTTCTCGTGGGCAGCAGCGCTGATTTCTCAATCCCATTTTCGGGTCCTGGTGTTGAAGTTCTTACAGTGGAAGAGAACTAAAACCCCAATCGATTAAAATTATAGAGAACAATTCACAGTAAAGCATTTTTCATTTCTATAATACTTGATACCATGATCTCATGTCCGTGATGTTCTTCGGTGAAGGAAAGTCTAAGATTGCTTCAAGATAATGACTACATGGTCGCACACTGTCTGGAGTAATTTCAAAACCAGCAAACTCTACAGTGTCTTGAGCAAAGATGAATTTCTCCGGGTTCAAGATGATACCGTTCTTTCCACAAGTTTCCAGCCAGTTACAGGATTGAAAGAAACTGTTCAGGATACTGTTTGACCAAAGAAGAGCGTCGTCAATGCACTTTGTTTTGCCAGGAATGTCAGCGACGATTTCATCGAAGCGGCGGGTATAGTCATCCCCAGAAGCTATGTATCCTTGAGAGGCAGTTTTATATCTGTACCTGCCCCACAGTGTGATGAAGGTGGTAAGATGTTTGTCCTCACAGTTAGTGGAATCCGTCCGTTATAGGCATTACTGTACCTCCATAATAGATAAGAAGGCCGATACTATTTTCAGATAATAACTTTATTCATCCAAAATGATCGGGGACTGAAACAAACAATGACATTATGCTAACATGAGTATAACATAACAATATCTGTTGGATAAATCTAAGATGCATTAATGGCTGGATTATGATTATGTAATACACTATCCTCTAAAACCAATACATTATTTGTCAATTATGTGGGTGTGTCTATATATTTTTATTTTTCTCAACACTACATTGATACTTAACTTTATTCTAATATTTTTCTTCATTTAAAATTGACACATATTCACATTTTTTTCACGCATATATTATATCATAAATACTAGCAAAAGTACCCGTCGTTGACTGGGTTCAAAAACATATATATATATATATATATATATATATATATATATATATATATATATATATATATATATATATATATAATTTAAAGCTGAACGTCTGTGTGTGTGTGTGTGTGTGTGTGTGTGTGTGTGTGTGTGTGTGTGTGTGTGTGTGTGTGTGTGTGTAAAAATTTAAAAAAAACGTTTACAAGTGTTTTTGATATAGATGTACATAATAATACTTTGATAAGTATGTTTTAACTTAAATAGGGATGGTATAATAAAATTGTGGTGTCTGCGTTTGCGCCTGCCCTCTATAGAATGGAAATCGACACAAACTTTAATAAAGACTTTTCATATCTATCTGCGTAAGTATACTTTGATAATTGTGTTTCAGTTTGAAGAAATATGGTATAATAAAATTATGGGGTGTTCGTTCGTGCCTGACCTCCATAGAATGGAAATATGTTACAAAGTTTAACAAGGTTTTTTTTAATATAGATCCATAGAATATTGTGATAAGTGTTTCAGTGTGAATAGGTATGGTATAATAAATTATGGGGTTTATCTATTTTATTTTTACTTTCATCATATTTTGCTTTGGTTTTGATACCCCCAAATTCGAAGCTATCTTTTTACAACCCTTCCTTTTTATAACATACCATACTTTCATAAATCAGAGTCCATTTTCTGTAGGCTGTTTTTTGAACCCAGTCAACGACGGGTACTTTTGCTAGTATATATATATATATATATATATATATATATATATATATATATATATATATATATATAGCACACAGCCTTTTTCTTAATTAGATATTTGTGTGTGTGCGCGTGTGTGTGTGTGTGTGTGTGTGTGTGTGTGTGTGTGTGTGTGTGTGTGTGTGTGTGTGTGTGTGTGTGTGTGTGTGTGTGTGTCGTATTTTTTCTAAGCATTTACTTTTCTTTTTAGGTGAGTTTGCTTTTCTCTATTTTTATTCTTTCTTCCAACTTACGTGTTCCGTCCGTATACTTTTTTTAATCCATGACGTCTACTGTTTCTTTTTCTCTTTTTACGTTTTCTTTTTCTTCATTCACATGGTCTGTTTATTTATTTATTTTTTTTCTTTGTGTGTGTGTGTGTGTGTGTGTGTGTGTGTGTGTGTGTGTGTGTGTGTGTGTGTGTGTGTGTGTGTGTGTGTGGTAACACTGGTCGCCACTCCACTCTGAATGGGAAGTTCTGGTACAGCAACTAAACTGTGTGTATGTTACATACGGAGAGCACATATATGAAGGAAGGGAAGACAATGTTCTTTGTGTTCGTAATGACAAGAAAAAATTACGCGACAGGGTTTAAAAGACAAACACCAAGACCAGGTTTGAAAGACAAACATACATTTATTAATCACGGCCGAAATACTTTCATAGAACCACAAATGTCACGTTACACCAGCATGAAGATTTCCCTTGACGTCGCTTCCAGCATTATGAAGACGATCATCTCTCATCGATCCCCTGATCTAAACTCCTCCTGCCCCCTCTCGCTTCCAATCTCTGACTCCCAAAACTTTATTCTATATTACATTAATTTAATTCCTATGACGTCACCCATCACGTTCGCAAACATATGAATCTCGATTCACGTTGCTGCTAGTGCTAGCTGACTTGGTCCATAAATTTTCGAATTCCATACAGAATTGCTTTGTTAACCTCCACTCTAACAATAAACAATATCCCTGACTTTGACCCGTGTAATAAACTCACACAAGCACATTAATGAGAACTTGTTTTTATTAGCCGCTATTTACAACGATGTACAACTGTCATGGCGTCCACACGTGTGGTGAAAACCCGGATGTTAGTTGGTTTCGTTGTTCAAGGGAAACTAATTTGTCTGAACCTTATTTACATACATTACATCTCCATAGTTCATACTTACTTGTTAAAGTGCTTTGGTTTGTTTTTAGTTCTTCCACTACATCTAATGGTTTCTCTTACTGGAGCCTCATGCTGGGTATTCCCCATTCCAGTTGTCATTTCCCTGGCCGGATGAGAACTACCTGGACTACGGACATCCGAGGTCAGTGGGATCACCCAGTCTGTGTCCAAATTTTGTTTTCTTTTTTGTGGGCTTGTTCTTCCTACTTCCGAAGCTCTATCTGAGTCCAGCATTACCCGTTTTTTACATGGTCCACATGTCGCCTTACCACTGTCCTTGACTCTAGTTTAATTTTATATGACACTGGGCCTGTCCGTCTCGTGACCACTCCCTTTTTCCATCTTGGTCCTGTATAGAAATTTTTGGCGAAAACTAATTCACCTTCTCTAAATTCTCGTATGAGCCTAGAGTTGTCTTGATATTTCTTTTGGATTTCTTAGTGTTTTTTCATCCGCTCCTTCACTTGTAGTCTTCTTCAGAATGATCCAATCCAAAACTGTCTTTATTTTTCGGTTCATTAATAATTCTGCTGCTGATATGCCCATGACCGTTTGTGGTGTGGAGTTATATGACAACAAGAAACGGCTCAGTTTCGAACTTAGGGAGCCTTTCTCATGACTCATTTTCTTCATCCCTTCCTTAAAAATGTGTACATATCTTTCCATTTGAAGAAGGGTGTTTTGGTGATGTTGTGATATGGTGGATTCCTTGTCTTGACATAAACGCTTGGAATTCTTCACCTACACAAACGGCTGCATTATGCATTACAATTTTTTTTTGGCAACCCGTGAGTTGCAAAATATCTTTGTAGGTTTTCCAGACTGGTATTTGTGGTGGATGAATTTGATATATAGACATCTAACCATTCCACTATCACCAAAAACATATGACCTTTGAATAGGTCTGCATAATCTATGTGCAGTCAAGACCACTCCTTTCAGGGATTTCCATAAGGATGCAAATGTGCGGTTGCAGACATTTGATTGGTTTGCTGACACTCATAGCAATTCCTCACCTTAAATTCTAAGTCTAACTTTGGCCACCAAAAATAGCTTCTGCTCAGCCCTTTCATTTCTACAATTCCTGGATGTCTCTCATGGAGTGCGTCTAAGAGTTATTTTCGCCTTTGTATGGGTACTACTACTCGGTTTCCCTAAAGTAAGCATTCCTCCACAGTAACCAATTCATGTCTTCTATTGAAGTAAGGATGCCAATCTTCTGTAGTAGGATACTTCTCTGGCCACCCATTTTTTTACATAGTCAAATACCTGCTTTAGGAGTTTGTCTGGCAATTTCTTGGTATGTAACAGGAGTTTGATCCAGGTATTCTAGCAGCATGATGTTCTCCTCTGGCATGGGTACTTCTTCCAGTGTTGTAGGTCTCGGCAACCTACTCAACCCATCTGCATTTCCATTTTTCCTTCCTTTCTCGATGTTCTAGTTGGTATGCATATGCGGATAGGCTTACTACCCACCGTTGAATTCTTGCCTCACTGATCTCTGGGATTTTCTTATTTTCTTTGAAATATCCAAAGAGCAGTTTATGGCCTTCCATACAAATATTGGTGAAACATTTCACCCCAAAACTACTGCCAACGCTTCGTTGTCAATTTGGACGTAATTTTTTTTTTCTGCTGGTGGGAGGGTCCTTGATACAAAAGCTATTGGTCTTTTGGATCCATCCTCCATAATATGTGATAGTACAGCGCCTACCTCATATGGGGGGGGGGCATCACATGCCACTATCACTGCTTTGTTTGGGTCGAAGTGCACCAACACTTTTGAGGAATTTAATTGTTCTTTTGCTTCCTCCTATACTCCTTCTTGTTTTGACGTCCACTCCCATTTTGATTCCTTCTTCAATAACTGATGTAAAGGAGCCAGAATATTTGAAATGTTTGGAATGTACTGAGCATTTATCAGAAAAGCTTGTAGCTCCTTTACTGGTGTTGGATGTGGCGCCTTGTTGATGGCTTTCACTTTTTCTTCTGCAGGTTTTATTCCTTCTCTGTTTACTCTATGGCCTAGATATAATACCTCGGTCACTAAAATTTGCATTTTTCCTGGTTTAGCCGAATTCCACATTTTTCCAGCCTGTTCAAAACTTCTTCCAGGGTCTTTAAGTGTTTTTTTTTTCTGATTTTACCTGTCAGTAGAATGCCATCAATTCTAATAATTACGTTTCCAATGCCCTGCAAAATGTTTTCCATAGTTCTTTGAACTATTCCTGGGGCTGATTTCAATCCATAGCATAATCTGTTGTACATGAAAAGGCCTTTATGAGTTAATTTAATAGTTGTTAATTTTCTTGATTTTTCATCCATCAGTAATTGCTGGTAAGCTTGGCTTAAATCTAGCTTGGTATGAGATTCACCTCCTCCACATGTCGCATATCGATCTTCCATTTTTGGTATCGGATAATTATCCAATTTAGTGACTGGATTAATTGTCACTTTATAATCACCACAAATGCATACAGACTGATCTGCTTTTAAAATAGGTACTATTGTAGCCCATTCAGAGAATTCAACTGGTGAAATTGTCCTTCTTTTTGCAGTCTCTCTAATTCATCTTCTATTTTCTTCTTTAGCATGTAGGGTACTGACCTTGGTTTGAAATACCGGTGTTTTGCCTCTGGGTCTATATACAAACTGGCATAGGTTCCTTTCACTTGACCTAACTTCCCATCGAACACAACCTCATGCTTTGCTAATATTTCTTCCAGTTTTTCTTGGTCTGCCTCCTTCACTGTTTGCACCTTGAAAATCTCTTTCCATGGCAATCTCACGTGTTGCAGCCAGTTTCTGCCAGGAGTGTGGGTGAATTCCCCTCTACCACAATAAACGATAATTCCGCCCAACGACTGTCCAACTGCACTGGAACTTTCGTTTGTCCACGCACCTGAATACAATTTCCCATTAAGACATACTTTTGCTGGCTCCAACAACTTTTTATTGCTTATTTTTTTCTACTTTTTCAGTCCCATTATCGTTACAGATGCTCCTATATCTATCTCCATAGACACCCTCTTGTCACAAATGTTGATATCTACACAATAGGGGTCCACTCTTTCCAGTGGCGCTCTGATTCTATTTATGGTATAAACTTCCTCGGAATTATGCCTTCCACTTCTATTTGCCTCTCCAATTGTTTTTCTTTTCTATCTTATTGGCGGGTTTCTTTTTCATGTTTAATTTAAATCACTTATCCGCTATGTGCCCTCGTCTTTTACAGTAGTGACACATGGCATATCTAAAAGGGCACTTACTTGCTTCGTGTGTTGCTCCACTCTTCTTCCGACCTTTCATGCGGTTTATTTTCATGTTTTATTTTTTCGGACTGGCCACGTGGTGGTACAAAAATTTTGTTTACTTCCATTTTTATTGTTTGAATATCCTATAAATGTTTGGAAGACGATTCAATGTTGACCGCTATGTTGAAAGTTTCGTTAAAGGTGATAGTGTCTTTCTCTACAAGTAGCCTTCTTTGAATGTTATCATCGTTTACCCCTACTACGAGTTTATTTCATAGCATTTCGTCCAAAAATGTTCCAAAACGACAATCTTCACACATGCTTCTTAACTCTGCCACATAGTCTGTGATCGTGAAACAAAAATGTAGTAGGCAAAACAAACAAAAAAAAAATACAACTAAAAACAGACGGAACAAAAACTCGCTTCTCGCAGACACGAAGGTCGTAACAAGCACAATCTACTCGCCAGAATCACCTACACACAATCTGCAGAACCCGCCCTCTTCTTTCCAGTGTTCTGCTTTTATAAGCGTCCGGGAACGACATATTTGCATAATCGCGCAAGAGCAGACGTGATTCAACGATAATTACATTGGGTAAACGCTAATAAAAGCCCATGGACACCGTCTTGGAACTCTCTTTTTCGCTCAGCCCAAAACAGACGCATCCGAGGTAAGCTCTCTATATCTCATTTTGGTTACTGCTACTTCTGCTACACTCTCCCCTGATCTCATGATCACAAACGGGATATGGGGGCAGTCGTCTTTGTCGGGTACTTCTTCAAAGAACTGGAGGCAGCACTTCCTCCTTGTCATCTTCCTCATTACCACCGTTATTGCCGCCAGCCTGTTCCATAGGCGGTATTTCACAATCAGGGCAGGGACAGGGGGGCAGTATCCGTGTTTGTCGGGTACTCCTTCGTAAAAGCAAGACGGGTGGTCCCTCTTCTGCTTCTTCAGTATGTGCATTATATGGCTCTCCATCGTCCTGTATTATACTCTCTGCTCGTTCAGAAGACATTGTACTGTCTTCCTCTTCCTCCGATGTAACAACATAATGGCGAGGCTGCAGATTTTTCACGTGGCGAGGCACACCGTCCACCAAAATTGATTGAGGGCTGATTACCTTGGTCACCTCACCCTTGCCGAACCTCGTGGTACATCAATTTTACGGTCTTTTGACCCACACGTGATCTCCAACCTGGTAAGAGCTGTCCTTGGGATCTGCGGACGCAGTTGCAAGATTAGTCTCCTTTACTCGAACTTCGTATTGATAAATCCTGTTGGCTGGCGCAATGAAGGGAGATGTGTCGTCTCTTGGTGTGATGTTATACCAGTAGACAGCTTCCCGTATGGGACAGTGCATTCTAGCCACTATTCGTTTCACTGTATGGTGACATCGCTCCGCTATGCCATTCTTGGCTGGAGCGTACGCACAACAGAATCGCAAGTGAACTCCCTATTTATGTGCAAATGCTTGGAATGAGTTGCTGCAGAAAGCCATGTCATTGTCTAAAAAGATTTCATGCGGCGAGCCACGCTCGAGGAACACTGTTTCCAACTGATGGATCACACTTGCCGAGTCCTGCTTTGCCAATTTCCTCCAAATGGAGAAACGCGATGGACCACAGTCTGTTAGAGTCAAAAAATGGAAGGTCCATTCAAATTCTTTGCCAATTCTCGTTAACTTCCAGCTTTCCCTTTTCCCACCTGACTGGCGCTGTGTCAATGGACTGACATTCCTCACATTTCTGTATGACCGTTTTAACGGTTGCTTTTGTCATGGTTGGCAACTTCTCCTGACAAAGTAGGTAGTGCGTTGCATCCCCGGATGTCCACTACCTTTGTGAATAGCCATGATTTGACTCTCATCCAGCTCGTCTGTGTGAACCGCGCCTATCACCGGGTCAAGCCCGTTTTTCTTTTTCATTGCCTCAAACCATATTTTTCGTACTCGTGTTAATCGGTCTGCAATGTTTTGTGCTGATGGAACCAGCGTCACATCCACTGTCAGCCCGTACTCTTTCACAAACTCCTTTAGAGTGCTTAGTCGCCTCCTAATAAGCATCTCGCTTGCTACTTTGGTGCGCACTCGCACCTTTCCAGTTAGCGTGTCCGAGACCCAATGGTATACGCAGACAGAATCTGTCTTTATGTGTAGCACTTTGCTCTGCCACTGTAGAGCCAAATTAATACCTTTCAATACGGCATCCAGCTCGGCTAAGTTGATATGTTGAGAGTCACCTTCAGGTCGCAGCCAACATGCATCCTCCAACACAGTTTCGCGCATCTCCAAGGCTGCACCAATTGCTAGGGAGCAAGCATCGACCCATACATTCAGCTCTTTGCCATCCACACACCAATTTCCCCAGACCGGATCGTTCCGCTGCACAGATTCCAAGGTTTCAAACATCATACAATGCAGTACAGCGTCCCTTGCTTCATCATTACCGAACTTACTCTCCTTCTAAGTATTCCACAAGCCACATGAAGCCAACCGCACACCGGAAAGTGCCCAGCAAGTCGACCACACAGGGAAAACATTGTTCGTCGCGTAACAATGCTGGGAGCCTCTGGAATTGCATTTCCTCACTTCCACCGTAGTTCACTGTTCCATCCAGACCGCCAATCCCAGCACCCGTGCACCGTCCTTCAACCGCACCGGGTTCTTGCACTCCAACCCGAACTGCGCTAGGTGTTCTCTTACATGGGTCGTTAGCACCACGTCCTCATTGACAAAAATGCCATCGATGTAAGCAGATGCTGTGCGGCTTACAACTTCTTCCTGGGACAATACTTCGCTGACAATTGCTCTCATGGTCAGAGGAGCCACATTCAAACCGAACCCCAGACAGGTCAGGCAATATTTTTTCCCATCGATTTCCACAGTCTGGTATGGCCACAGTGTCTCATGGACCCAGACTTGTAGGTATGCTCTCCTGAGGTCCAGTAGAGACACGTTAGCACCTTTTTGTCTCCATTCGCACAGCTTAGCTGCACAAACATCTGCGTTGGCCGTAAACACGTCTACGTTATGATTTAGCTCACGGTAGTCCATTACCGGGCGTACTTTGGCTTTGTTCTGCTGCATCACAGCCATCAGGGGAATTAGGCCTTTGGGAAGTCCCAATTTATCCTCTGGATACGGCATGAGCCAACCATTATCTATCCAGGTGCGGAGCTTCTGCGTATATTCTTCACGGATTTTTGCCGGCACGGTATTCTGACACTCGATTGTGTAGTCTTTCAGGGGGTTGTCCTCAGACCACTTCCACGATGCGGTCCATGTTCAGTTTTGATGATCAAAGGTGGCGGTGAAATCTGGTTCATTAATAGAAATGGCTGCGCATTTAATATTTTTCCTGTCGCCCAGCCGCACTGATCCTGTAGGGTTGACAATGACACCGCCCAGAGCTTTTATGGCGTCGATCCCTAGAAGTAAGTCAAACCCCAGCGGTTTTTCACGCACGACCAACACATCGATTCTGGCAAACACACCTTCGTCAGTGGACACAGAGACCGCTCCAACACCGCAGCACGCATGGGACATTCCACCAATCGTTTTGACATCTACGTTCGTTTTTCTCCAAGACCGACACCAGTCTGCATGTAAAATAGTCCTAGAGCATCCTGTATCAATAAGCACCAAACATCGCGTCCCATCAATATGAATGCTTATCACTGGGAGCGTCGTGCTTGCATCTTGATGGGGAAGGAGACTGGCGCTTATGCGTCCTCCCCGTGCTCGTTTCCCGAGCAATTCCGAGCCCAGTGTCCACTCCGCAACGGTAACACCGTGTTCCACATTTTCGACAGTCCTTTGCAAAGTAGCCTTTCGTATTGCACTTGAAACAGGTCACACTAACAGGAATATTCTGGGCCCTGTGGTTGTTGGGTGAGCGTGTGGCCGCAACCATGTCTTGATTGTGTTCCCCAGTCGTTGTCAAAATTCTTGCTCTCGACATTAGTTCCCCCATGGTCAGGACTTTGATGTTCGGCACCTGTTGAAGAGCAATTGAGATAGCATCAGGGAACCTAGTGACGAAAGTCAATTTTGTGAGTCTCTCTAAGCCATCTCCTGCAAATCCGGCCAATCCAACCAACTGCCTGATTTTGTTGGCATAAACATCCACACGTTTGCAAGCCCATCTAACCATAATTATTTTTCTGTATGCTGCAAACACGTCGTCGGTAAATGCCTCCTTTCGGGCCTCAATCTGGTCTATTTCTCTTTGATCGTCCTCCTCCATTTCCATGTAGAGGGCCAGTGCATCACCTTCCAGATATAAAGGTAGCAGACTCGCTACATCATCCACCTGCTGAAGTTGTGCGACAAGTCTCACTTTTTTCAGCCATGCTACATCTCCCTTGCAGGAGAACGGCTTGATAATATCGCTGCTTATCCGCACCTTCGCCATAGTCAGGCCGAAATAGCTTGAAACAAAAATGTAGTAGGCAAAACAAACAAAAAAAAAATACAACTAAAAACAGACGGAACAAAATCTCACTTCTCGCAGACACGTGGGTCGTAACAAGCACAATCTACTCGCCAGAATCACCTACACACAATCTGCAGAACGCGCCCTCTCCTTTCCAGTGTCTTGCCTTTATAGTAGCCGGGAACGACATATTTGCATAATTGCGCAAGAGCAGATGTGATTCAACGATAATTACATTGGGTAAACGCTAATAAAATAATCCCATGGACGCCATCTTGGAACTCTCTCTTCTGCTCAGCCCAAAACAGACGTATCCGAGGTAAGCTCTCTATTTCTCATTTTGGTTACTGCTAATTCTGCTACAGATCGACTCGCCCGGTTGACGGTTTCTTGTATAGAACTTTGTTCTCTGAACGATCACAGACGGCTTTGGGTTGAAGTAGTTCTTCATCTGTGTGACAAGTTCGTCAAATTCGTTATCTTTCGGTTTTTCTGGGGCTAATAAACTTGATATTTAATTGTACACCTTACTCCCACAAACCGATAAAAGAATAGCTCGTCTCTTCTTCACATGAGTAGTATCCTCAGGTATATCGTTTGCTTTGAAAAAGTTTTCCAGACGCTCGGTATATTGGTCCCATTGTTCACTTGAACTATCAAACGATTCCAACTGACCGAAGGTAGCCATGATTCGTTTTTTGTTCGAATCGTTGTCGCCAATTTGTTATAAACTCACACGAGCACAGTAAACGAGAACTTGTTTTTATTAGCCGCTATTTACAACGATGTACAACTGTCATGGCGTCCAAGCATGTGTGGTGAAAAGCTCGGATGTTAGTTGGTTTCTTAGTTCAAGGGAAACTACTCTGTCTGAACCTTATTTACATACATTACAACCCCAATAATAACAACAAAATTATAACATCGTCGGATTTTTATCTGTTTGCCAACTGTTTCATGAATGTGCATGCATGAATCGTTCATGTGGGAGATTACTTATGTTGAAAAGAAGTAGGTTTGAAAACACTTTTTAAAGATTGTGTCAAGCTGGCTTAATGGTTATTGTATTTAACTCACGGTCTTTAGGTTTTGGTTTCGATCTCAGCTCGAGTATTTTTTTCTACTTACAAGAATTGAACTGCTTAGAAAAAACATAATACTTACATGCACATGTTTCTGAGATATGTGCATGTAAGTATTATGTTTTTTTGTAAACAGTCCTTTTTTTTACTTCATTTCTTAAGGAAATTAACGTTACGTTTAATACCTATGGTATTTCTAATGATAAATAAGAATTCTGCATTAATTAAACTTTAATATTTACACATATTTAACGACCGGTTAACGCCGGGCAGCCTGCTAGTATTTATAAAGATTATGTAAAGATTATGTAAATTCATTTATAAAGATTATGTAAATTCATTTATAAAGATTATGTAAATTCATTTATAAAGATTATCTAAATTCGTTTAGACCATGTGCAATGTAAGCGCATTTATTATTTTATTTCATTTATTTTTTTATTTATCATGTTTGTTAAATTTCACGTTTTATTTTATTTTCTTTTTAATTTGTCTCTACAAAATTTTGGGTTAAGGAGAGAATCAGATTCATGAGGATTCTTTTAATTCAACAAGTATCTCTGTTTTTTTAGGAATTAATCACCATTTACCAAATCTAAAATTTATTCGAGAATAAGGTCTGTCAGTCAGTTGGATAAGCAATAGTACTGTGAAAGAATTGAAACAACGAATAGATTGGACAAGTATTTGTTGACATGACTTTGACAACAATGTTGTAGTCTGAATGGAAGCCGTTGCATGGCAATGTGTTCCACAAATGGGAAGTTCTTAAAGTAAACAAAGGAGGTATAGAAAATTCTTTGCTGTGGTTGTAGTGAGATGACATCTTATTGCGAATGTTTTGCAGGGAGAAACTAGAAATTAGGACACCTACTATGGAAATAACTTGCAACGTTTCTTCTGTGAAAATTAGGTTATAGGTAACATCACTCCCACTAGATTGTGAAGTCTATTTTCACTCCGAGTAGACCTCTCCAGATGTGGCAGCAGTACTCCATCTAACTCTTATACAAGTGTTGGACGTATTGCCATCGCATAACCTGAAACAGAAAATACTTCAAAAGCACATATTATATATAATGACTGACTAGACGGAACTCAAGTATAAATAAAGGCACTTATTAACACATTTACAAATGAAATACAGACAAGTAATACAACATAACAAAGTAATACAAATGTTCATAACTCACCCACTAGATGGAGACCTCTGTCATTGATATGATTAATTATCTTCCACCAAATGAAAGGTTTGTAACTAATATGGAGTGTAACTGTTTTCTGTCTTGTGAAATTGCATGCTTTCTCTCACATGGGTTTTGACTCACCATATCTAAGAACGTGCTTTTTCGAATCCCTTCTCAGATATCTGCTGCTTACCAATCCAAGTGAAACCACTCACCGGTGTATTTACTATTAGTGTTGTTTCTCAATTTCTCTTACAAGGTAAAGGATTGAATCAGGAGTCATATATTTTCTGGAGTGGAAGAATGATCCACCCACTTTTTCAGTGACCTTAACAAAAGATTTGATCCATCAGGTCTGGAGTGACGGCCGATCTATGAGGCTTATCAGTGTAAGAGGTTTCAAGGAGAGTCATTTATTTCAACTGAGGCTTAATAAAGACCTCAGCATTAGTTGTAAAAAAGTGCAAAAAGTGTAGAAATGTTTTAAAACCTACAGATATCTGGGTATCACTTAGTTTATTCAGCCATAGAAGAAAACTCTGAAAGTGACTTTGATTATAAAAAGGTGAAATTTGTTTCAAAGTTTTTTAATGGCTGGAATAAAAAAAACCTTACATCTGTCAGTACCCTGTTTGTTATTCATCCAAACTCATGAGAACCGAGCTTATGCTTTAGCAAATTGTGTAACGTTGCTATTTACACTTTACTTTAGTCAGCATTTTTTTTTTTTACAAAAGTTTTTTATTACCATTACTTTCGGCACTACTTTAAAAAAAAGTTTCCTGCTGGCACCAGTTCATTTTACCTGGCTCGCATTTCTCCTTCCTTTGACTGTATGCCAACATATTCGTACAGCCAACATATTCTCAACTTCGTTTTTAAATGTCCATTCTTTTCGATGTCCACTTTGCTTCTACCTCAAGCACATGGTGTATTTTTGTCTCCATTTTTCCTTCTTCTTCTTGCACACACTTCCTTAATTCCTTTTTTCGGCTTCTGCTGCTGCTAATCTCTTCCCAAGCCAACCATCCTTTCCTGCTGCTGATACTTTCCCATGTTACAATTGGACATTTGTTTTCTGTTTCCTATGACTCATTTACAGTAGTTGACAATCTTAAGGGCATCTTTAGATTAAGGGTATTTATTTTGTCCAAATAATTACGTCTGCGGTACAGCACAGTGAAGTGACTCATAGCTCACAATCTCTCTTTGACTCTATTCTTTCTGTCATCTCATTTGGTTATATCGACCTGTTCTCTTGCAGGTGTTTAATCCCGTCAGCTGTGAGGGCAACTGCTTTGACAGATCTGCACTATTTGGTCAGTTACTTTACCCTACCGACCGCTCGTGTGTGTGTGTGTGTGTGTGTGTGTGTGTGTGTGTGTGTGTGTGTGTGTGTGTGTGTGTGTGTGTGTGTGTACACAGTCTCAACACGCAATACATACTCAAAGGCGCATCATGCTTGGCTTCATCCAGAGAAATTTCAGAGACAAAAGATCTGAATCAATCTCAACCTTACATTTTACATTCTGAATATTAGTCACCACAATTCATGGATAGTAATATTCTTATCATCATCATCATCATCATCATCATCATCATCATCATCATCATCATCATCATCATCATCACCACCACCACCACCACCACCACCACCACCACCACCACCACCACCACCACCACCACTACTTTGATAGGAGTTCTTACAGGTTATCATCACTGATAATAACCGGTGGTATTCCCTGTTCTCCTTTTATTTTACTTTTTATGGAACTGTAGGAGATACAAGAAATGTCAAGTTATCCAACTTGTGTTGAGATAAAAAGAATTTTATTCTTTGATTTGATTCAGAAATAACAAATCTGCATGGTTCTGATAACCTATTCCCTCTATTATTTGAGGAAGTTCTCTTCATTGATCAATATGATCCCAATTGATACAAAGAAGATTTTCATTTTCTGCTTCTGATTGTAACCAAGGACTACATTTTCTGTCATTGACTTTGCTAATAATCATTCCTTTCTCCATCATCACCCCATTTCAATGTGTATTCCACAATTTCATTCCTATTTGGTTTTATACTGTTATCTTTCACTCTTCTTTCTTTGCTAATAAAATTTTTATTAAATTGTCTGTCATCTTCTGTCAAGACTTCATCCATCTCATTTGAAAAAGTTGCATTTTCTGAATTCCCTGGACTTCGCAATTTTTTATCACGTGATGCATTCTGAAAAATACTCCTTCATGTCTAATCAATACATATTGATCTTCTTTCCCCCCAGCAAGATCATCCAATCTGTTATAGTTCTAGCTTGTATACTAGACACAGTCACAAATTCTCCATCTGTATAAGTCTTTACATTGAATCACAAATCTTTCCATATTCTTCACGTTACTTCACTTCCATAAAACTTTTTATTACTGCATTACTATTACTATTATTAATAATATTCTAACAATATCACTGATTATTGCAATTTCTAATGCATATAACCGATCATTCAAAACTGAAGAGTTGACCTAAATACAAGTACATTTGGACTACATCTAGAATGATTTTTAAGTGCATTTTTGGCACTAACAGCCTAAATCACATTTTTCATCGTCAAATGTTTTCCCATTGTTTCAGCAATAATTAGATTGTGATGTAGATTGTATTGCTGAATGGACTTTCTGCAGCTTTGTGCTTGTTTCAATATTCAGTTTTCATTCATTTGCTAGTATCCGTCAATATTAAACTCGTCTCCATTGTCACTTAAAAAACACTTCAGAAAATAAGATATGTTGCGGATATTTTTTTTTTTTTTTTGCTTTTTTATGAGGGGAGAGGGGCATAATTCACAAATAGTTATGTCGATATTTCTTTAAATCCAAACGTACAGTCTCATTAAATCTACTACTAAAATCAAGCTTACAGTTGGTCGAGGAATGAGTCATATAAACCACTGGCAAAGTGAACAAGAATCACAAATATCTTTGATTTGATTCAGAAATTCCTTACCAAAGCTACAAATTTCTCTTTTGATGCATGAACAAACTGCTTTTTTCTTTTTTTTTTTTTTTACACAGTGATCACCACTTATCAAGGCCCGGAAGACACTCAGGGATAAGGGTTATTGCAAGTACAGTACGTTAGTGTGGAGATTTGATGAAGTGTTTACTTAAGGGGGCGGTTCATTAGGAATTTGTTAACATTGGACTTGAAGACATCCAAGTTGTAGTCCGGTGGGAAGCAGGCAGACGGAACAGAGTTCCACAGGCGTGCAGTTCTAAGAAAGAAGCTTTGTTCATGGAATTTGCGTTTTGTTTTAGACACAGATATAGAGTGGGGGAAATTTTTGACAGTGGATTCAGTTAGACGGGTGTTTTTCGTGAAAGATTGGCGAGAGGGGACCAGAGATTGGAGTTCAGACGAGCACCTGCCATGGAAATAACGATAAAACAAGGATAGGCTCGCAACGTCTCTTCTGTGGGAGAGAGGTTGCAGGGTAGAGAAAAGGGCATCCCCCACTGCCACGAAGTCTATTTTGTACTCTGTCAAGGCAGGATAGGCTGTTTTTAGCAGCTCCTGCCCAGATATGGCAACAGTATTCCATCTTTGGACGTACTTGGCTTTTATATAGATAGAGAATTGCATCAGTAGTGAGATATCTTCTGGAGCGGTAGAAGGATCCCACCATCTTTCTAGCGACCTTGGCAACAGACTTGATGTACGTGTTCCATTTCAGATCAGGAGTAAAGGTCAAACCCAGAAGCTTGTCAAAACACGGGGCCTCACCCAGACGAGAGCCATCCATCACAATTGATGCCAGATGGGGATCAGAGCGTTGATGATGTAAGGATAGGAGTTTGGTTTTGTATGCATTAAAGGTAACCAGCCACATCTTCCCCCACTGAACCACACGCTCGAGAATCAGAGAGAACTTTGTCATTTACAGCCTTTGATGTGTTGCCGTAGATGGTCGTGTCATCATCTGCTTGTGTAATTTCTCTGCCTTCCTCCGTTTTTTTCCCCACTCTAGAGCGTTCTTTTAAAGTCTCACAATGTAATACTATGCTTGGGGTATTTTTAACTTCCAAAAGCATATTAATTAATGGAAGACTATAAGAGATTTGCAACTTAATATATCTGTCAAAAATTTGACAGCTATCTTTTCCCTATATATAATAAAAACGTCAGTTTTTTCCCTCTGAACCAAAATACCTTAGGTTTGCAACAACAAATTCTACATACAAATTTCTACACTAGTAGCCACTATCTTATGTAACTTTATAAAGACTTTTCTGACATATCCAGGTGTTCAAATAAAATCCTAGATTCCTTCCAAGGAGCTACACCACATCTATAGCATTAGCCTACAGAGGAAGTAGTCCTGATTTTTTCCTCCTATTGCTGAAGTCCTCCTATTGATCCTTATAAACACTGCAGGGATTTATACACATGATTCATAAACTAATAGCCTAAATGTTAAATTCGCATCCGTCGATTGGAAAAATAATAAATTCTCTCTTATAACCTTCCTGATATTCTGATTGCCTTAGATCAGACCGATCCCTTATTCAAGATTACAATTCTGTAAAGTAAAACGAACTTGATCCCCAAAACAACATTTTCTGTTAGACTTAATAGTTTCTATCAACCGCTTATTTCAGTCACTTAATATATCAATGGATACGTTAAAGCAAAGTCCAACACTGCCACATTCAATGTACCTTTCACAAAATTTGATGGGATTAAATTTGATAGGACTAATTAATATCCCGTTGTCTAAACTGATACCTAACGCAAAATAAACTGCTCTTCTGTAACACACATTTAAAAATTTGTATAAACCTGTTTGTTTTGGAATCTGTAGACTTCTGTGTAGACAAAAAGAATGAAGAAATTTTTTTTCAATTAGCCGCCTTTTCTCTTTATATGCTTGCCATATTGCCATGTAACATGCAAATGAGATGCTTCTTGAACTAACGAAAAAAGTATAACTCTTTGAGATCTATATCCATTGGATTGCAGCATTACATCCCTCTCATTCTTGGTGGAATACATTCTTTGTATATATGTTACTTCAATATGAATTTTTTTTAATCTGGTTGGGGGCAACCTTTTCCGTAATTGGTAAGCCATTGAGATTATGGATGCTCCCCAGTGCTCTTATTGTGAGATGGGATTGTACTCACCCTTAGAGTCAGAGTCAGACTTATATAACTTATGGGGGTATGCTCGAACTTACTCACTTAAACATATTCTGGTGACTTAGTGGTCTCCTCTCGGCACGGTTATAATGTTGCCCATTTTGTGACTGTATATGGTTTTGAGTTATACATAGTGTCCAAAAAGTCACTGATAGTTTTGAACTTAAAGAGATTCTTTATTCTTTATGATATCTTTATGTAATTTTAAGACAATCATTAGAAATTCAAACAATTTTTCTTTATGAAAAATAATGTATCTTAAATGTTGCCCATGTTCAGCTTCGCATATTTGTGTTCTTTCCAAAACATTATTCATGACAGATTGCAGAATCTCTGGATTGCGATTTAACTCCCTTATTTCGTTCTGCATACCTGGAAACGTCAATCCCCAAACTCTGCAAGAATGTAAGAAAAGCACCAGGAATGTTGCAGGCTGTCATCGTGCAATGTTTTGTCGCATCCGTGACATGTTTTTTTACTCCATCGAGGAGGTTAGCAATTGCTTTTCCACATAGTTTAGAAGCACCAAAAAACTAGGCACTTGTAGCAGAATAATCCTGCGTATGTGGCGAATGTTGTGATGTATTCGTTTGATTCTACATGTTCTAGTTAATGAGAGGTCTAACTTGCTGAGCTATTTAAACTTGCAATTAAATCGACCACGGTCGGCATTGGACGTTTTATCATTTAGATGGCTTTATTTGCCTTTCTCGTGTCGATGCAAATACTTAACAATCACTTTGAGGAGAACTACCAAAATAGAATTTATTTATCATATATTATGTAATTTTAAAGTTTTTTTAATTTTTGAAAGATCTTTTCTAAAACATTACAAACTGTTTAAAATATTAATTAGTCATTGACGGATCCTTTTGCCGATTTTATTGAAAACTCTAAACCGTGTATTTTTTAACATTTTAATAGTACATTTGAAACCATTTGATGATACTTATTTCATTTTTTTTACGTTGAAAAAGAAAAAATTAGAAAAAAAGGATTAAGTATTTATATATATGTGTGTGTGTGTGTGTGTGTGTGTGTGTGTGTGTGTGTGTGTGTGTGTGTGTGTGTGTGCGTGTGCGTGTCCTAGCCAGCATTGGCAAACCTTACAAGTGGTGGTAAAAAGGTTTTTTAAAAAAGTTCTAACAAATTCAAAGTGCTGGCGTCAAATAAAGTGGGCATAAATGGAATTAGTGAATTCAAAACTTTTTAAAAGGATCTTTGCTGAAGTGGATACAGAAACCAGAAACTGTCAAAAGTTATAATTTTAGTGAAGCTGAAAGAACGTCGCATGAAAAACAGCTCGAAGCCAATTTTTCAAGTGATAGCGACACAGAACGGATATTAACGAACATTATGATACAGCAATTGCAGCTCGGTCAGAAGAAGAGTTTGAAGACTGCCAGTAATTTGTCAATATTCAACGATGGGTCATCGTGGCCAATTCCTGTGCCTGATAGTGTCAGAATTGATATCAAAAGAAGAAGCGAGCCATTCCAGAATAAGCAGGGTCTTTCAAATCGGTTAAAAGGCCAGGTGCAAAGGTTAAAGATGAATTGTGACAACTTTTTCTAACCTGGTTTTATTCCTCATTATCAAATGGAACCAGCGTACTACGATCCTGAATGGCTACTCGCTGCGTGACGGGGAGTTATAACTCCCCTGTCAGCTGTTTGCCAAAGATGACAAGGAACCTGGAACGTCTACTTTCGTCACTGCTTTTGAAGCCTGTTGGAAGCTAAATCCCAAAATTATTGAGCATGAACAATTAAAGGATCATTTGTCGTGCTGGGAGAAGTGGAAAACGTTGGCTTCAGGACTTCAGCTCCAAAAAACTATTGATGCAGCGCACATTTCTCTTATGGAGAAAGAGAAAAGGAAGTTCAGAGACATTCTGCACATAATTTTGGACAGAACTTGCTTTTTAGAAGGCATCGCGAGAATATGTCCTAGTAAAACAAAGGTTAAATTGTTATCTCACAACGACGTAGTGTAAAAGGCCTCCAGCAAAGCACGGACACTCAGCTAATATGTTCATACATGTCACCTGGAACACAGATTGAGTTTATTTCTCTTTTAGAAAAACATGTGATTAGAAAACTCGTTGTTGACATCAAGAATGCAAAGTACTTTGGTATACTTTTTGATAAGCACACCAGACGTTTCGCATGCAGATCAAATGTCAACAGTAATTAGATATGTACATATCAGCGATGGTGCAGTTGAAGTTCAGGAGTAATTCCTGGGATTTTTACATTTGAAAGATAAAACAGCTAGTGCGTTGACTTATGAGATCCTCGAGAAATTAGAAAACGAAGGACTAGATATTAAGTTATGTTGCGGTCAAGGGTACGACAATGCTGTAAGCATGGTCGGAATCCACATTGGTGTGCAAAAAAAATCAAGGACATTAATCCAAGGGCCGGTTTTATTACCTTGTTCTAATCATTCTTTGAACCTTCGTGGAAAACATTAGTTTTCTAACAACCCCTCTAACATTATGTAACATTTTTGGAAGTCTTGAGGCGTTGTACGCTTTTTTGCTCTGTCAACTCATCGCTGGGATGTGTTAGTAAAGTACACAGATCTTACAGTAAAGAAATTGTGCACAAATCGCTAGAGTGAACATGCGGATGCAGAGAAGCCGGCGATACAGAGGTTTAACCAGTCTGTGAGAGCTATTGAATCTCTGTGTGATGTCGAAGAAAGCAACGAGACAAGAGGTGCTCTACACAATCTGTTATCAGCTATATGTGACTTTTCTTTCATTGCATTCTTGTTATTCTGGAATGACGGTTTACAAGAAATAAACGTAGCTCAGAAGTACATGCAAACAACTGGTATTACTCTTGACATGATTGCTACCACAGTATGACACAAGGAAAGCAAGTCTGCCAGTCTGCCACAAGGAAAGCAAGAAAATATTCATTCTAGGACTATAATATCGAGGGTACATTCTTTTGTGAATTGTCGTGTTTTGCATTTAAATGTTCTGAAAGTGAACACTTGCTTCTAAAGATGGATGTAGCGTTTTATGTCATGTTACGATATTTAATAAAAATATTTTTTTGATTTTATTTTGTGCCCGCTTTGTAACACTCTGTTTTATCTATTTATTTTTGTTTTATATACAACTACAAACCAGAATGAAAAATGGAAGAAACGAACATTTCTTTTTCTTTTACACATGTCTATTTTAAATTTGATATGATGAAATAAAACTGTAAAAATAGCATAAAAGTTTTTTTTATGTAGTTTTGTTACCGCAATTTTTCTGAACTTTCACGAGTGTTTCCGAGCAGATATCGGGAAGAATCGGGATATGCCGATGCAGAAACGCGATGAAGACCAAAAACTCACATAACGCAAAATATATCTTAAGGAGAAAATAATTAAAACACCACTGATAAGGTTAAACTTTTATTTTAACAAGATCATATTTTTGTGCTGGCGAGGAAGAAATACAGTTGCCTGTTGCCAAGCTCACAGCTGTGTATGATGAGCGATCTGAAATTCCACATTTAAGGCGACACCTACAAGCAGCTGAAATAAACTTCGAAGAAGCCAAGCACTGGAGTGTACTTCAATTCCTACAAGTGGGACTTTGTTAAGTCATTACCATATCTTACGCTGGCTAAAATTCCTTCTGACAATATGTGTTTCTGTGGCATCGTGTCAAAAAAAATGTCTCCAAAGTGAACCTTATAAAAATTACCTCCTGTGAACCATGAGTCAGTCGAGACTGTTGGACCTGGCTGTTCTGTCCATTGAAAACGAACTTACAAGACAAATAGATTTTGACAATGTCATTGACCAGTTTGCCAAAAGGAAAACAAGGAAACATTCATTGTAGGACTATACTATCGAAGGAAAATCCTTTTGTGAATTGCCGAGTTTTGCATTTTTTTTAATGTTCTAAAAGTGAATATTTGCTTTTACAGATCAAAGTACAAATGTTTTATGTTCCGATATTTAAAAAAAATATATTTACTGGAATTTGCTTTGTCCCCGCTTTGTAACAATATTTATTATTATTTTTTTATATATAAATCAAACTAAAATATATAAATACAATTAAAATACATTAATACAACTAAAATACATAAATACAACTAAACTATATAAATACAACTAAAATATATAAATACAACTAAACTATATAAATACAACTAAAATATATAAACACAACTAAAATATATAAATACAACTAAAATATATAAATACAATCAAAATATATAAATACAACTAAAATATACAAATACAAATAAAATATATAAATACAAGTAAAATATATACATACAACTAAAATATATAAATACAATTAAAATATATAAATACAACTAAAATATATAAATACAACTAAACTATCTAAATAAAACTAAACTATATAAATACAAAACAAAATATATAAATACAAATAAAATATAAAAATACAACTAAAATACATAAATTCAACTAAAATATGTAAATACACCTAAAATATATACATACAACTAAACTATATAAATACAACTAAACTATATAAATACAAATAAAATATATACATACAACTAAAATATGTAAATACAACTAAAATATATAAATACAACTAAACTATATAAATGCACCTAGAATATATAAATACAACTAACATATATAAATACAGTTAAACTATATAAATACAACTAAAATATATGAATACAACTAAAATATATGAAGACAACTAAAATATATGACTACGAACAAAATTTATAAATACAACTAAACTATATAAATACAAATAAAATATATAAATACAATAAACTATATAAATACAACAAAAATATATGAATAAAACTTATATATAAATACAACTACCATATATAAATACAACTAAACAATATAAATAACACTGAAATACATCAATACAATTAACTATATAAATACAACTAAACTATATACATACAATTAAACTATATAAATACAACAAAAATATATAAATAAAACTAAAATATAAAAATACAACTAAACTATATAAATACAACTAAACTATATAAATACAACAAAAATATATAAATACAACAAAAATATATAAATACAACTAACATACATAAATACAACTAAACTATATAAATGCTACCAAACTATATAAATACAACTAAATTATATAAATACAACTAAAATATATAAATAACAAAAAAATATATAAATACAAATAAAATATATAAATACAACTACAATATATGAATACAACTAAAATATATACATACAACAAAAATATATAAATACAACAAAACTATATAAATACAACTAAACTTTATAAATACAACTAAACTATAAAAATACAACTAAAATATATAAATACAACTAAACTATATAAATACAACTAAACTATATAAATACAACACAATACATAAATACACCTACACTATATAAATACAACTAAAATATATAAATACTAACAAACAATAATAATACAACTAAAATATTTAAATACAACTAAACTATAAAAATATCACAAAATATATAAATACAACTAAAATATATAAATACAATTAAAATATATAAATACAACTAAAATATACAAATACAAATAAAATATATAAATACAACTAAAATATATAAATACAACTAATATAAATAAATACAATTAACTATAGAAATACAACTTAACTATATAAATACAAAAAAATATATAAATACAAATAAAATATAAAAATACAACTAAAATACATAAATACAACTAAAATATGTAAATACAACTAAAATATGTACATACAACTAAACTATATAAATACAACTAAACTATATAAATACAAAAAAATATATAAATACAAATAAAATATGTAAATACAACTAAAATATATAAATACAACAAAACTATATAAATGCACCTATAATATATAAATACAACTAAAATATATAAATACAATTAAACTATATAAATACAACTAAAATATATGAATACAACTAAAATATATGAATACAACTTAAATATATGACTACAAAAAAAAATTTATAAATACAACTAAACTGTATAAATACAAAAAAATATATAAATACAACAAACTATATAAATACAACAAAATATATGAATACAACTTATATATAAATACAACTAACATATATAAATACAATTAAACTATATAAATACAACTAAAATATATAAACACAACTAAACTATATAAATACAACTAAACGATATACATACAACTAAACTATATAAATACAACAAAAATATATAAATAAAACTATCATATATGAACACAAATAAAATATCTAAATACAACTAAACTATACAAATACAACAAAAATATATAAATATAACAAAAATATATAAATACAACCAAAATACATAAATACAACTAAACTATATAAATACAATTAACTATATAAATACAACTAAACTATATAAATACAACTAAACTATATAAATACAAATAAACTATATAAATTCGACTACACTATATAAATACAACTAAAATACATAAATACAACTAAACTATATAAATACAACTAAACTATATTAAAAACAACAAAAATATATAAATAAAACTAAAATATATAAATAAAACTCAAATATATAAACACAACTAAAATATATAAATACAACTAAAATACATAAATACAACTTAAATATATAAATACAACTACATTATATAAATACAAATAAAATATAAAAATACAACTAAAATACATAAATACAACTAAAATATATAAATATAACTAAAATATATAAATACAATTAAACTATATATAAATACAACTAAACTATATGAATACAACTAAAATATATAAATACAACTCAGATATATAAATACAACTAAACTTTATAAATACAACGAAAATATATAAATACAACAAAACTATATAAATACAACTAACATATATGAATACAAATAAAATATATAAATACAACTAAACTATATGAATACAATTAAACTATATAAATACAACTAAACTATATAAATACAACTAAAATATATAAATACAACTAAACTATATATATATATAAATAAAATACATAATTACAACTAAACTATATGAATACAAATAAAATATATCAATACAACTAAAATATATAAATACAACAAAAATATACAAATAGAACTAAACTATATGAATACAACTAAACTATATAAATAAAACTAAAATATATAAATATAACTAAAATATATAAATACAACTAAACTATATAAATTCCACTAAAATATATAAATACAACTCAAATATATAAATACAACTAAAATATATAAATACAACTAAAATATATAAATAAAACTAAAATATGTAAATACAACTAAAATATATCAATACAACTAAACTATATAAATAAAACTAAAATATATAAATACAACTAAACTATATAAATACAACTAAATAAATACATACAACTAACATATATAAATATAACTAAAATATACACATACAACTAAACTATATAAATACAACTAAAATATATAAATACAACAAAAATATATGAATACAACTAAACTATATAAATACAACTAAAATATATAAATATAATAAAACTATATAAATACAACTAAACTATATCAATACAACTAAACTATATAAATACAACTAAACTATATAAATACAACTCAACTATATAAATACAACTAAACTATATGAATACAAATAAAATATATAAATACAACTAAAATATATAAATACAACTAAACTATATAAATACAACTACACTATATGAATACAACTAAACTATATAAATACAACTCAACTTTATAAATACAACATAATTATATAAATACAAATAAAATACATAAATACAACTAAAATATATGAATACAAATAAAATATATAAATATAACTAAACTATATAAATACAACTAAAGTATATAAATACAACAAAACTATGTAAATACAACTAAACTAAAATACATAAATACAACTAAACCATATGAATACAAATAAAATATATAAATACAACTAAAATATATAAATACAACAAAACTATATAAATATAACTAAAATATATAAATACAACAAAAATATACAAATAGAACAAAACTATATAAATACAACTAAACTATATAAATACACCTAAAATATATACATATAACTAAAATAAATAAATACAACCAAACTATATAAATAAAACTAAAATATATAAATATAACTAAAATATATAAATACAACTAAAATTTATAAATACAACTTAAATATATAAATAACACTAACCTATATAAATACAACTAAAATATGTAAATACAACTAAACATTATAAATACAACTAAAATATACAAATACAACTAAAATATATACATATAACTAAAATATACAAATACAACAAAAATATATAAATACAACTAAAATATATAACTACAACTAAAATATATAAATACAACTAAAATAGTTTAATAAAACTAAAATATATAAATACAACTTAAATATATAAATACGACTAAACTATATAAATCTGACGAAAATATATAAATACAACTAAAATATATACATATAACTACTAAAATATATAAATGCAACTAAAATATATAAATACGACCGAAGTATATAAATACAACTTAAATATATAAATACAACTAAAATATATAAATAAAATAAAAACATATAAATACAATTCAAATATATAAATACAACTAAACTATATAAATACAACTAAAATATATAAATACAATTAAACTATATAAATGCACCTACATTATATAAATATAATTAAAATATATGATTACAACTAAAATATATAAATACAACTAGAATATATAAATAAAACACAAATATATAAATACACCTTAAATATACAAAGAAAACGAAAATATATAAATACAACAAAAATATATAAATACATAAAAAATATAAATATACAACTAAAATATATAAATACAACTAATATATAAATACATCTAAAATATATAAATACAACTAAAATACATAAATACAACTTAAATATATAAATACAACTAAAATATATAAATACAATTAAACTATATAAATACAACTAAACTATATGAATACAACTAAAATATATAAATACAACTCAGATATATAAATACAACTAAACTTTATAAATACAACTAAAATATATAAATACAACTAAAATATATAAATACAACTAACATATATAAATACAAATAAAATATACAAATACAACTAAATTATATAAATAGAATTAAACTATATAAATACAACTAAACTATATAAATACAACTAAAATATATAAATAAAACAAAACCATATATATACAAATAAAATACATAATTACAACTAAACTATATGAATAAAAATAAAATATTTCGATACAACTAAATTATATAAATACAACAAAAATATACAAATAGAACTAAACTATAAAAATACAACAAAAATATACAAATTGAACCAAACTATATCAATACAACTAAACTATATAAATACAACTAAAATATATAAATACAACTAAACTATATCAATACAACTAAACTATATAAATACAACTAAACTATATAAATACAACTCAACTATATAAATACAACTAAACTATATGAATACAAATAAAATATATAAATACAACTAAAATATATAAATACAACTAAACTATATAAATACAACTGAATTATATGAATACAACTAAACTATATAAATACAACTCAACTTTATAAATACAACATAACTATATAAATACAAATAAAATACATAAATACAATTAAAATATATGAATACAAATAAAATATATAAATATAACTAAACTATATAAATACAACTAAAGTATATAAATACAATTAAACTATGTAAATACAATTAAACTTAAATACATAAATACAACTAAACTATATGAATACAAATAAAATATATAAATACAACTAAAATATATAAATGCAACAAAACTATATAAATATAACTAAAATATATAAATACAACAAAAATATACAAATAGAAATAAACTATATCAATACAACTAAACTATATAAATACAAGTAAAATATATACATATAACTAAAATAAATAAATACAACTAAACTATATAAATAAAACTAAAATATATAAATACAACTAAAATATATAAATACAACTAAAATTTATAAATACAACTTAAATATATAAATAACACTAACCTATATAAATACAACTAAAATATATAAATACAACTTAACTTTATAAATACAACTAAAATATACAAATACAACTAAAATATATAAGTATAACTAAAATATACAAATACAACTAAAATATATAAATACAACTAAAATATATAAATACAACTAAAATAGTTTAATAAAACTAAAATATATAAATACAACTGAAATATATAAATACAACTAAACTATATAAATCTAACGAAAATATATAAATACAACTAAAATATATAAATATAACTAATAAAATATATAAATGCAACTAAAATATATAAATACGACCAAAGTATATAAATACAACTTAAATATATAAATACAACTAAAATATATAAATAAAATTAAAACATATAAATACAATTACAATATACAAATACAACTAAAATATATAAATACAACTAAACTATATAAATACAACTAAACTCTATGAATACAACTTAACTATAGAGATACAACTGAAATATGTAAATACAACTAAACTCTATAAATACAACTAAAATATATAAATACAACTAAATTTTATACATACAACTAAAATATATAAATAAAGTAAACTGTATACATACAACTAAAATATATAAATACAACTAAAATACATAAATACAACTAAACTATATAAATACAACTTAAATCCTTACAACTAAAATATATAAATACAACTAAACTATATAAATACAAGTAAACTATAAATACAACTAAAATATATAAATACAACTGAAATACATAACTACAACTGAAATATATAAATACAACTAAAATATATAAATACATCTAAAATATATAAATACAAGTAAACTATATAAATATAACTAAAATATATCAATACAACTCAAATATATAAATACAGTTAAGTATATAAATACAACTGAAATGTGTAAATACAACTAAACTATATAAATACAACTAAAATATATAAATACAACTTAACTGTATGAATACAACCAAACTATATAAATACATCTAAACTATATAAATACTATTAAATATATAAATACAACTAAAATATATAAATACAACTTAAATATATAAATAACACTAACCTATATAAATACAACTAAAATATATAAATACAACTAAACTATATAAATACAACTAAAATATATAAATACATCTAAAATATATAAATATAACTAAAATATACAAATACAACTAAAATATATAAATACAACAAAAATATATAAATACAACTAAAATATATAAATACAACTAAAATAGTTAAATAAAACTAAAATATCTAAATACAGCTTACATATATAAATACAACTAAACTATATAAATCCAACGAAAATATATAAATACAACTAAAATATATAAATATAACTACTAAAATATATAAATGCAACTAAAATATATAAATACGACCAAAGTATATAAATACAACTTAAATATAAAAATACAACTAAAATATATGAATAAAATTAAAACACAAATACAATTAAAATATATAAATACAACTAAACTATATAAATACAACTAAAATATATAAATGCAATTAAACTATATAAATCCACCTATAATATATAAATATAATTAAAATATATAATTATAACTAAAATATATAAATACAACTAAAATATATAAATATAACTAAAATATATGAATACACCTTAAATATACAAAGAAAACGAAAATATATATACAACAAAAATATATAAATACATCAAAAATATATAAATACAACTAAAATATATCAATACAACTAATATATAAATACATCTAAAATATATAAATACAACTAAACTATATTAATACAACTAAACTATATAAATACAACTAAAATATATAAATGCAAATTATATATAAATACAACTAAACTATATAAATACAAGTAAACTATATGAGTACAACTAAAATATATAAATACAACTAAACTATATATATACAAATAAAATATACAAATACAACTAAACTATATAAATACAACTAAACTATATAAATACAACTAAAATATATGAATACAACTTAACTATATAAATACTACTAAACTATAATAATACAACTAAAATATATAAATACTACTGAACTATAAAAATACAACTAAAATATATAAATACAACTAAAATATATAAATACTACTAAACTATATAAATGCAACTAAACTATATAAATACAACAAAAATATATAAATACAACTAAAATATATAAATACAACAAAAATGTTTAGATACAACTAAAATACATAAATAGAACTAAACTATATAAATACAACTAAACTATATAAATACAACAAAAATATATAAATACAACTTAACTGTATAAGTACAACTAAAATATATGAATACAACTAAAATACATAAATACAACTAAAATATATAAAAACAACTAAAATATATAAATACAACAAAAATATATAAATACAACTTAACTGTATGAATACAACTAAAATATATGAATACAACTCAAATATATGAATACAACTTAACTATATACATACAACAAAAATATATAAATACAACAAAAATATATAAATACAACTAAACTCTATGAATACAACTAAACGATAGAGATACAACTAAAATATATAAATACAACTAAACTATATAAATACAACTGAAATATATAAATACAACTAAAATTTATACATACAACTAAAATATATAAGTAAACTATATAAATACAACTAAAATATATAAATACAACTAAAATATATAAATACAACTAAACTATATAAATACAACTAAAATATATAAATACATCTAAAATATATAAATACAAGTAAACTATATAAATACTACTAAAATATATAAATACAACTAAAATTTATAAATACAACTAAAATATATAAATACAACTAAAATATATAAATACATCTAAAATATATAAATACAAGTAAACTATATAAATACTACTAAAATATATAAATACAACTAAAATTTATAAATACAACTAAATTATATAAATACAACTAAAATATATAAATACAACTCAAATATATAAATACAATTAAGTATATAAATACAACTGCAATGTGTAAATACAACTAAACTATATAAATACAACTAAAATATATAAATACAACTTAACTGTATAAATACAACTAAACTATATAAATACAGCTAAACTATATAAATACTATTAAATATATAAATACAACTAAAATATATAAATACAACTAAAATATATAAATACACCTAAAATATATAAATACAACTAAATTATATAAATACAACTAAACTATATAAATACAACTAAAATATATAAATACAACTAATATATAAATACAACTCAACTATGTAAATACAACTAAACTATATAAATACAACTAAACTATATAAATACAACTAAAATATATGAATACAACTAAAATATATAAATACAACTAAAATATATACATACAAATAAAATATATCAATAAAACTAAACTATATAAATACAACTAAAATATATAAATACAAGTAAACTATATAAATACTACTAAACTATAATAATACAACTAAAATATATAAATACTACTAAACTATATAAATACAACTAAAATATATAAATACAACTAAAATATTTAAATACTACTAAACTATATAAATACACTTTAACTATATAAATACAACAAAAATATATAAATGCAACTAAAATATATAAATACAACTGAAATATATAAATACAACAAAAATGTATAGATACAACTAAAATATATAAATAGAATTAAACTATATAAATACAACTAAACTATATAAATACAAATAAAATATATAAATACAACTAAAATACATTAATACAACTAAAATATATAAATACAACTAAAATATATAAATACAATTAAACTATATAAATACAACTTAACTGTATGAATACAACTAAACTATATAAATACAACTCAAATATATAAATACAACTAAACTATATAAATACAACTAAAATATATAAATACAACTAAAATTTATACATACAACTAAAATATATAAATAATGTAAACTATATAAATACAACTAAAATATATAAATACAACTAAAATACATAAATACAACTAAACTATATAAATACAACTAAAATACATAAATATAACTAAAATATATAAATACAACTAAAATATATAAATATAACTAAAATATATAAATACAACTAAAATATATAAATACACCTGAACTATACAAATACAACTAAACTCTATAAATACAACCAAAATATATAAATACAACTAAACTACATAAATACAATTGAAATATATAAATACAACTAAAATATATAAATACACTTAAGTATATAAATACAACTGAAATGTGTAAATACAACTAAACTATATAAATACAACTAAAATATATAAATACAACTTAACTGTATAAATACAACAAAACTATATAAATACAGCTAAACTATATAAATACTATTAAATATATAAATACAACTAAAATATATAAATACAACTAAAATATATAAATACAACTACAAACCAGAATGAAAAATGGAAGAAACGAACATTTCTTTTTCTTTTACACATGTCTATTTTAAATTTGATATGATGAAACAAAACTGTAAAAATAGCATAAAAGGTTTTTATGTAGTTTTGTAGTTGTGCAGTTTTGTTACCGCGTTTTTTTTTTTTTTCGAACTTTCACGAGCATTTCCGAGCTGATATCTGTAAGAACCGGGATATGCCGATGCAGAAACACGATGAAGACCAAAACCCAAATAACGCAAAATAGTTGCTAATATATCTTAAGGAGAGAATAATTTTAACACCACTGATAAGGTTAAATTTTTATGTTAACAAGAAAACGAAAACGAAGTAAAAGAATTTAAGCAAGATATGAAGAAAAAATTTTTTGAATATGTCATTTTATGAAACCTTTTTATTAAAATTTCTTTTCTTTTTTTTACTTATTGTTGTTTGGTCGCCATTGTTGTTTTTGTTCTGGGTGAGGACATTGTTATGAATTTCTCGTTAGTCATTAGTTATTATTATCTTTGCTGATTGTTAGTGGTTATGTTTATGTTTTTTGTTTGTTGTATTTTTATTTTCATTTTTTTTATAAGTTTTTCATGTAGATGGTAGGGTGGTTGGCAAGTTTATTTTTGCTGCAAGAGCAGACAATAATCGCGAAGGTAGAGAGATGGGCGTAGAGAAAGTGGAAGGAAGCTAAGGGTACTGTTGAGCTACCTGGTTCATTATGCAGACGAAAGGATCTTTGAATTTCTGTCTACGCATTAACTCTGCATGTAGCTTTCTAATATTTTCATATTGGTCCCACATTCGATTTTGTTTCTTTGCCTTGTTTCCCTCTACATTCTGTCGACGCAGTTCGTTGTTTAGTTAATAATGTTTAGTTAATAATGTTTAGTTAAAAACGAAGACAATGAAAGGAAGTCTCATTTTAACATTTAATAAACAACTTTATTTATTATCTTCGTTAGTAGCGTTAGAATAAGAGAGAAACGGGTTAATAGGAGAGATCAGTATTCGAGCGTGCTTGTACTCGTGAAAAGAGTTTCTGATGTGGGGACGTAGATGAGATATCCGACATGCCTGTTGAAAGAGAGAGAAAAATGTTAAATGTATACGTCGTAGGCGTAGAGATGGGACAAGGGGTTAGTGTCTCGTGGTAAGAAAGGGTAATGTGTGAAGCGCACGTGGAAATAAGTTTTGACGATGGTGATTGAGAGCTGGCTTGTGATTGGACAAGCCAGGGAAAAAAATGGATTTCAAATCTCGATCCGCAAGAATTAACTCCTGCTACTGTGCTTGTTGCGAATTCGTCTGCTAACTTGAATCCAATTGGCTAAGCGATTTGGTATATCCTGGTTCTCCTCTATATTTGCCCGGAAACGCTCGTAAAGGTCCGTAAACATCATGTAACAAACCTGCATGAGTACCGTTTTTTTCTTTCTAGTGAAGATTTAAATATAAAAATAGATCACTATGCTTCTTAATCGATAGTTGTCAACAGCAGATTGCCGATCACTCTATTTCTTAATCGGCCGTGGACAACAATCTGATGGCCGATCACTATGTTTCTTAATCAATTGTTTTCAACATCTTATGGCCGGTCACTATGCTTCTGAATTGATCGTTGTCGACATCTGATAGCCGGTCACTATGTTTCTTAATCGATTGCTGTCAATATCTTATGGCAAATCACTATGCTTCTTAATCGATCGCTGTCAACATCCGATGGGCAATCCCTATGCATCTTAATCGATCGTTGTAAACATCCGATGGCCGATCACTATGCTTCTTAATCGACCGTTGTCAACAACAGATGGCCAATCATTATACTTATTGATTGTTGTCAGCATTCGATGGCCGAGCACTATGCTCTTTAATCGATCGTTGTCAACATCCGAGGGCGATCACTCTGTTTCTAAATCGATTGTTGTCAACATCCGATTTCCGATGAATATGCTTAATCGATCGTTGTCAACATCCGATGGCCGATCACTATGCTTCTTTATACATCGTTGTCAACATCCGATGGCCGATCACAATGCTTCCTAATCGATCTTTATCAACATCCGATGCCTGATCACTATTCTTCTTAATCGATTTCCAACATCCGATGGTCGATCACTCTGTTTCTTAATCGACCGTTGTTAACATCCGATGGCAAATCACTATGCTTCTAAATCGATCGTTGTCAACATCCGATGACCGATCACCATGTTTCTTAATCGATCGTTGTCAACATCCAATGGCTGATTACTCTGATTTTTAATCGATCGTTGTAAACATCCGATAGCCGATCCCTCTGATTCTTAATCGATTATTGTCAGCATCTGGTGGCCGATCATTCTGTTTCTTTATCGATAGTTGTCAACATCCGATTCCCGATCATTATAGTGCTTAAACGATTGTTGTCAACATCCGATGGCTGATCATTATGCTACTTAATCGATCATTGTTAACATCCGATGGCCGATAACTATGCTTCTAATCAATTGTTGTGAAAATCCGATAGCCAGTCACTATGCTTCCTTATCGATTGTTGTCAAGATTTTATGGCTGATCACATTGTTAATCGATTGTTGTTAACATCCAGTGGCCGATCACTATTCTTTTTAATCGATCGATGTCAATATCCGATGACCGATCACTATACTTCTTAATCGATCATTGTCAACATCCAATGACCCATCTCCATGTTTCTTAATCGACCGTTGTAAACATCAGATGGTCGAGCACTATGCTCATTAGTCGATCGTTGTCAACATCCGATAGCCGTCCACTCTGTTTCTTAATCGATCGCAGTAAACATCCAACAGCCGATCACTATGCTCATTAGTCGATCGTTGTCAACATCCGTTGGTCAATCACTATGCTTCTTAATCGCTCGATGTAAACATCTGATGGCCAATCTCAATGTTTCTTAATCGATTGTTGCCAACATCTGATGCCCGATCACTATGCTTCTTACTCGATCGTTGTCACTATCCGCTGACCTATCACTATGCTTCTTAATCGATCGTTATCAACATCCGATGACCGATTATTATGCTACTTAATCGATCATTTTTAACACCCGATGGCCGATCACTACGCTTCTTAATCGATTGTTGTCAACATCTTATGGCTGATCACTCTGTTTCCTAATCGATCGTTGTCAACATCCGAGGTATGATCACTATGCTACTAAATCGATCGGTGTCAAAATCCGATGGCCGATGCTTCTTAATTGATCGTTGTCAACATCCGATAATCGATCACTATGCTTCTTAATCGATTTTTGTCAACATCCGCTGACCTATCACTTTGTTTCTTAATCTGCCGTTGTAAACATCCTATGGCCGATCACTTTTTTTCTTAAACAATTGTTGTCAACATCCGATGGACGATCACTATTCTTCTTAATCGATCGTTGTTATCACCCGATGGCCGATCTGTGATTTTTAATCGATCGTTGTCAATATCCGATAACCGATCTCCATATTTTTTAATCGACCGATGGCATATCACTAAGCTTTTTAATCGATCGTTGTCAACATTCGATCGCCGATCACTATGCTCCTTAATCGATCGTTGTCAACATCCGATAGCCGATTTCTCTGTTTCTGTATCAATCCTCCTCAACATTCGATGGCTGACCACTATGCTCCTTAATCGATCGTTGTAAAGATCCGATAGTCGATCACTCTTTTTCTTAATAGATCGCTGTAAACATCCGATGGCCGACCACTATGCTCATGAAACGATCGTTGTGAACATCTCTTGAGCTATCACTATGCTCATTAATCAATCGTTGTCAACATCCGATGGCCGATCATTATGCTTCTTAATCGATCGTTGTTATAGTCTGATGGTCGATCACTATACTTTTTAATCGATCGTTGTAACATCCGATGACCGATCACTATGCTTCTAAATCGATCATTGTCCACATTCGGTGGCCGATCACTATGCTTATTAATCGATCGTTGTCAACATCTGAGGGCTTATCACTCTGTTCTTTATCGATCGTTTCAACATCCTATGGCCGATCACTATGCTTTTTAATCGATCGTTGTAACATCCGTTTTCCGATCACTCTTCTTTTAAATCGATCATTGTCAACATCCGATGACCGATCACTATGCTTCGTAATCGATCATTGTCATCATCCGATGGCCAATAACTATGCTTCTTAATCGATCGTTTTCAACATCCGATGGCCAATAACTATGCTTCTTAATCAATCGTTGTCAACATCCGATGGCCAATAACTATGCTTCTTAATCAATCGTTGTCAACATCCGATGGCCGATCACTTTGGTTTTTAATCAATCGTTGTCAACATCCGATGGCCGATAACTATGCTTCTTAATCAATCGTTGTCAACATCCGATGATCGATCACTATGCTTCTTAATCGATTGTTGTCAACATCTTATGGCCGATCACTATGCTTTTTAATCGATCCTTTTCAACATGCGATGGCCAATCACTATGCATCTTTATCGATCGTTGTCACCATTCTATGGCCGATCACTATTCTTCTTAATCGATCGTTGTCAACATCCGATGCCCGATCACTAGGATTCTTAATCGATCGTTGTTAATATCCGATGGCCTATAACTATGCTTATGCTTCTAAATCGACCGTTGTAAACATCTGATGGCCGATCACTATGCTTCTTAATCGATCGTTGTCAACATCCGATAGCCGATCACTATCCTTCCTAATCGATTGTTGTCAATATCTTATGGCTGATCACTTTGTTACTTAATCGATCGTTGTCACCAATCGATGGCCGATCACGATGCTTCCTAGTGATTATTGTCAATATTCGATGGCCTATCACTATGCTTCTTAATCGGTCGTTGTCAACATCCTATAGCCGATCACTGCGCTTCTTAATCGATTGTTGTAAACATCCGATGGCCGATCACAATTCATCTTAATCGATCGTTGTGAACATCCGATGGCGGATAACCATGCTTCTTAATCGATTGTTGTCAACATCCGATGCCCGATCGAATCTGAATCGATTGTTGTCAACATGCTATGGCCAATCCTTCTGAATCGATTGTTGTCAACATGCTATGGCCAATCATCTTTATCGATCATTGTCAACATCCGATGACCATTCATTTTGGTTCTTAATCGATCGTTGTCAACATCCGATGGCCTATCACTATGCATCTTAATGGATCCTTGTCATCATCCGATAGCCGATCACTATGCTTCTTAATCGATTGTCGTCAACATCTTATGGCTGATCACTTTGTTTTTTAATCGACTGTTGTCAACATCTGATAGCTGATTATTAGTAATCTTAATCGATTCTTGTCAACATCCGATGGCCTATCACTATGCTTCTTAATCGATCCTTGTCATCATCCGATAGCCGATCACTATGCTTCTTAATCGATTGTTGTCAACATCTTATGGCTGATCACTTTGTTTTTTAATCGATTGTTAGCTGATTATTATGAATCTTAATCGATTGTTGTCAACATTCGAGGGCCGATCAATATGCTTCTTAATCGATCATTGTGAACATCCTATGGCCGATCACTATGCTTCTTAATCGACCGTTGTCAGCATCTGATAGCCGATCACTATGCTTCTTAATCGATCGTTGTCAATATCCGATGGCCAACCACTATACTTAATCATCTTTAAGACACTCGTCGCTGCCACCACGAAATTTCTTAAACCACTATTGTGCTCTACGTCCAGTAGTGGTTCCTGTGCCAAACGTTTCATTGATATTACAAGCTGTTTTAACCTACCTGCGATTGGAATAAGAAAATTGTGCAACATTCTAAAAAGAAGACATAATTGTTCTAAAGCCATGTTCATTAAAACGATTAGATCAAGCGAAAAACACTGTTTAAAAATGATATATAAAGTAAAATAACAAAACGTATTATAAAATACATCATTTTAAATCAAAATTAAAAATTCTATAAGAATTTTCTAGCCCCCATATTATATAATTCTGTTTATGCAGCATTATTCTATTTCAACTTCTTTTTCGCGCGTAGATCCAAGACGTTGTGGCAGAGTACGTTACAAGGTACATAGGACAAGTGATAACTTTACTCCTTTTTTGTAACAACGACATTTATTTTTTCATTCTCCCACCACGCATGACTTCTCGTTACGGTTGTGACATCACACACGTCTCTAACGTGCACTCTCTCCTTTTCATAGTCTTTTTGTCTTACTGTGACGTCATTTCGCACACGACTCGATATTTACATGTAGCCACCTTACTGTGTTACACACCTTTTTTTGTTCAAATGCTGAAAAAACTTCTTTACAAGAATTTAATACCTGCTCCGAAAAAGAAAAAAACTCAAAAGGCCACTAAAAAACATAGGTACATATAAAATGTCCCAATGTATAGTCCGTTCAGCCCTTTTACTTTACTATTTTTTCTTTTCTTCATTAGAAATTCATTCCTTTATTTTTTTTTATTTTTTCTCATTTATAAAAAAAGGAATTCCAACGTATTTCTCTAAACATTTGAAGCCGTTTTAATACGTTGAAAGGGAAAAAATTCAGTTTACTGTTGTAATAGTGAGAATGTAGGGGTTTTTTTTCAGAAATTACCTCTATTAGTTGCCGAAATATTTCAGCTTTGTTGTCCAAGATTAAAGTTTTAAACGTTAACAAAGTCAGGCAAATCGAGGCAAGACTAAACCCAAGTGGCATTGGATAGTCTTTTGTGTTTGTTGGTATTGCATCTTGAAATTTACCAAACTGAAACGGGATATTTTATACTGTTCATTATTGTGAGACTAACCGTAGCCCTCGGCGCAAGAGGGTCCGTGTGTGCCTGGCGTGTGGGGTGGTGGCTGATCCTGTGGTCGGGGCAGCGGAAGAAAGAGTTTCAAGATGGCGCCTGCCTGCTTTTATTAGAGACGGAATCTCGCAGGATCGTGCGAGATCTCGCGGGGATGCAAATTAGCTAGGCCATCTTGAGTAATAAAAATCGGTCCATTGGAGGTGCGAGGCAGTCGGGTTCTGACGTTTGTGGCGATCAGTACAGTGACCGTTGGGTTCCGTTTCTATTCGTGCAGTCAGCTGAGCTTTGTTAGTTGCCTTCGCGCCGTGGCTGTCATTGTTTGTTGGTTTGCTGTGTGTTGCCGTGGTTCTTCAGTGAAACGCTTCGTCGCCCACGACGAGTCTCACCGTCTCCTACACAAGATACTCTTACAAGCTATTTCGGCCTCCCCACTCCGAACTTGGTTTTCTTTTCTTCAATGGCGGATAGGTTCGATCTAAAGTTGATACCGGAATTCGACAGATCCGACCAGGTACTCAGCTGGGTTGAGAAGGTCGAGTTACATTGTCAGTTGTCCGGCGTGAAAAATGTCGAGCGCGTGATTCCTCTGCGGCTGACCGGCGGGGCCTTCGCTGTATATCAGCAACTCAGCGCTGAGGAGAAGTGTGACTACTCTAGTATCAAGGCGGCGTTGTACAGGGCGTTCGCCACTGACCCCGCCACTGCATGGGAGCAGTTTGAGACGAGGTCTATACGCTTGGGCGAAACTGTGGACGCAAGTTCTCTAGCGATCGGTGTAGTTTTGGAGAAAGATGGGGCCGTAGTTGAGGATGCCTGCTGGCTGCGACCGGCGAATGATGCTGCCCATATCAACCTGGCAGAACTCGACGCTGTAATAAAGGGCATTAACCTGGCACTTCATTGGGAAGTGAAGAAACTGCGTGTGCACACTGACTCACTTTGCGTGCACCACTGGGTGTCGGACACACTCACGAGCAAGGCCAGGGCATGCACCAAGGCAGCCAGCGAAATGCTGATAAGACGGAGGCTCGAGACTGTGAAAAAACTGGTGACGGAGTACAACCTGTCCGTAGACGTAGTGCTCGTCACCTCGGACTACAACCTCGCCGACAGGCTCACTCGGGTACCACGGAGATGGTATGAGGCTATGAAGAAAGAAGCTAAGCCATTGCCTCTGTGTGCTGCCTCCGTCGAGGAGGACGAAATCAGGAAGATACATCACGACAGTGGGCACCCCGGAGTGCAACGGACCTACTACTTTGTGAAGTTGGCTAGACCATCAATACCAAAAAGCGCAGTAAGAGCAGTGGTCAGGGAGTGCCAAACGTGCCAGTCCATCGACCCCGCCCCAGCCAGATCGCGGAAAGGACAGCTGGGAGTGGACGCGACTTGGAGTCGGTTGGGTATGGATATAACCCACTACGGCAGCCAACACTTCCTCACGCTGATAGACTGTGGGCCAACGAGGTTCGCGATTTGGCGCCAATTGGCAAGGCAGGATTCCACCAGTGTCATCCACGAATTGGAATCCATATTCTACGAAAGGGGGCCGCCTGAGGAGATCCTCACGGATAACGACACGGCGTTCTGCAGCAGGGAATTTAGGCATTTTATGGACAACTGGGGGATCCGCCTTCGACACCGATGCGCGTATGTGCCGAGCGGCAACGGCATAGCGGAGCGATGCCATCGAACCATGAAGAGGATCGCGGTCAGGAAGAAGTGTACGATCGCGGAGGCGGTTTACAGATACAACACAATGCCTAAGGACACCGTGACTGGCGGCAGTGCGCCCGCTGATGCGATTCATCACTACCACGTGCGCGTCAAGGACGTTGAAGTGTGTCTACCCGACCAACGAGAACCCCAGGGGACGTACCAAGTGGGAGACACCGTCTGGGTGAAGCCACCCGGCGGCCGGTGCACCAGCAGCTTTTGGAGGGGGCGGGTCACCGGCGTCATCAGTGAACAGGCCATACTAGTCGATGATACTCCGCGCCACGTAAGGGATGTCCGGCCCGCTCTAAGCGCTGACCAATCGGCAAGCAGTGGAAGTAGCGAGTCATCCGACGATGAGCGATGGATCCAACCCGTGCCCCACGAACCTGGTGACTCAACTGCGAGCAGTGGAAGGAGCGAGTCATCCGACGATGAGCGATGGATCCAACCTGTGCCCCATGGACCTGATGACTCAACTGCGAGCTCTAATGCTGATGCTGATGCTTCCGATGCCACTTCTGAGAGCTCCGATGAGGAAGACCCGGCAATACCCCTCCGCAGGAGTGCTCGAATCAAACGGCCACGTCCGCCGTGTCACGTATGTGATCTGGAGACCAGGGGGGAGTGTGAGACTAACCGTAGACCTCGGCGCAAGAGGGTCCGTGTGTGCCTGGCGTGTGGGGTGGTGGCTGATCCTGTGGTCGGGGCAGCGGAAGAAAGAGTTTCAAGATGGCGCCTGCCTGCTTTTATTAGAGACGGAATCTCGCAGGATCGTGCTAGATCTCGCGGGGATGCAAATTAGCTAGGCCATCTTGAGTAATAAAAATCGGTCCATTGGAGGTGCGAGGCAGTCGGGTTCTGACGTTTGTGGCGATCAGTACAGTGACCGTTGGGTTCCGTTTCTATTCGTGCAGTCAGCTGAGCTTTGTTAGTTGCCTTCGCGCCGTGGCTGTCATTGTTTGTTGGTTTGCTGTGTGTTGCCGTGGTTCTTCAGTGAAACGCTTCGTCGCCCACGACGAGTCTCACCGTCTCCTACACAAGATACTCTTACAATTATTTACTCAGATTTGTTTGTTACTTTTTTACATAGACTGAGTTTTTATGTAATATATTCTCATTTTCTTCAACAACCTTAAAATTTACTATATCTATCATAATCTATATATTTCCATACCGACTACCAAAATTCTTTGACTAAACTAGTGAGCATAACCTCTCGCCTGGTCCTACAAATTATTCAACTTAATTGCTCAGCTCCATATAGCAAAATTATTCGAGACAATACTTGTTAATTTAATCCTTTGGTGTCCCTTTTTGTTTCTTAACTGCTCAGTCCCGTTTTGGCGAGATTATACAAGACAATTACGATTGAGACCTGACAAAAAGTCATACGCATTATCGGTGTCCTCAACTGATTCGAATTTCAACATATTACACAACAATTATTGCAATTTCCCCTTTTTTGCCACAATACGGTTTGACATTATAATTTTTTTAATCTTCAGCGACCCTTCTACCTAACACAAGCACTGTTTAATAACTGTTGCGGACCAGGATATAAATACCCTAAACTCGCTATAAGAAAAATAATGAAACGAATTGAATGAAGGAAACAAAGAACTCAAATGCTGGAATAAAATAAACATGTCGTTTATTTTCTGTTGAGAAATGAAAGTCTTGGGTGTACACGTGTTCATTCCGCCGTTGACGACTACATGCATGGAAGGAAAGGGGAATGCAATAGAGAAACGCGAAGTCGCAAGCCGGCCTGTAGACAGAAAGCATTGCGCACATGTCTGTTTTGATGGACCAAAGCCGAAGGGGAGATAGAGTGAGAAAGTCAATCCAGGTTATGGAGATAGAAAGCGTATAAAGTGTACGTACGGTCTGTTAGCTTTTGGTCCCACATAGTAGCAAGTGGCGTGTGCGCGCATGCCGAAGAGGCACGCTGTCGGTCCGTAGACCGTCCAGCTAGGAGGCTGGTCTGAAAAGGGAGAAACTGCTTATTGTTCTTTCTTTTATAGGTGTTTCCAGTGGTCTTTTGCGCATGTGTGGATTTCCTTTGAAATGGGAAGTGACGTTGTCCATGCGTGCGTGTATGTGAGTACATGTGTGTACGTTAGCGTGTGTGTATATACACGTGAATGTGAGTGTATGTACGCGAACGTGAATATATGTACGTGTGTGGACGTGGGCGCATATGTTTGTGTGCACATATGTATTGAAATGTGAACGCGTGTTTTTGTGTGAGACTAGAAAAGGCTCGCGCAATACTCCCCTTCATAGGAAAAAAAAATATATGCAGAGTATATATATATATATATATATATATATATGTAAGTAATGTTTTCGGCAATTGACTGTTCGTCCTGTTTTTTTGCTTTTAGTGTGGTTGTTTAAATAAACGGAGTGTGTTTGTAAAAAAAAAGTATTTACTTACGTGTGGAAAAGCGTTTACTCTTTTTTTAGGCTGACATTTGTTTGGTTGTTTTGTTGGTGTGCTGACATGTGCAACGATTTGTTTGGACAGTGAAAGGAATTGTTCGTTTGGAAGGAAATTTTTTGTTTCGTTATTGACGTCGTGTGTCAAGTTGGCGGTATCTTTGCAAGTGAGTCTGCGGTAATATGTGCATTGTTTGGACGGGCGCTAGTTGCTCATTCGTTCTTGTTAAACGAGGTTTCATTGCCGACTGTCAACGAAACTTCGAAGTTGTGAGTTTATCAGCGTGCGTGGTGCATCTCAACTCGTATTGTTGATTCAACTTCTTCCTATGTGTTGATAGGGATGTCCTGTAATTGTTTCTTTGTTGTTGCGTCTGCTGTGCGGGAGAGAATGTGTATAGGCCTATGTGATTTTGATCCTCGCGTTTGTTGCAGGGTAATGTCAGGAAACCGTGAAAAAATGTTTGTCGAGCTCGAATTTTGGAAAAATTCGGTATGAAATCGACAGCTACGTGTTCGTTTTCTGCCGAGTCTGACGAGGGGTTTCGTCATTGTTGTTTGTAGTAGTTATTCCTGTCGATAGTGGTTCACTTGTTTTTCTTTGTCCAAAAGTTCGTTTTTTTTCTTTATCAAATAAAACGCGCGTCTCGCTCAAAACAATTAATTTCACAAAGGTAGGGTCGCCATGCTTGTTCGTTTCGCGTCAGTTGGGCGCCAGTTTGTTGTGGTGGTGAAAAATAGGACTAATGAATTGAATTGAGAAAGAGACAAAGTACGTGTTAAATTGAATTAAACGAACTAGGATTTATTTCGTGAAGAAACAAGTGAAAGAAAAAGGTACAACACGTGTTTAGTTTGGCGTGTGTCTCTCATTGTTTACTGGTGAGAAGGGAGGTCTATAGTTTGGCGTGCGTCTCTCGCTGTTTGCTGGGAGAGGGAAAGTTTATTGTTGTAGAGAGAGAGAGTCTGTGTGGGTATGAGTGCTTCGTTCAAATTCATCCATTTCATTTCATTTAAAATAAAGGGGTCACCATTTCATATTACGGACTAGGATATAAATACCCTAAACTCGCTACAAGAAAAAATAATGAAACGAATTGAATGAAGGAAACAAAGAACTCAAATAATATAAACATGTCGTTTATTTCTGTTGAGAAATGAAAGTCTTGGGTGTACACGTGTTCATTCCGCCGTTGACGACTACGCGCGTGGAAGGAAAGGGGAATGCAATAGAGAAACGCGAAGTGGCAAGCCGGCCTGTAGACAGAGAGGGTTAAGCTCAGTAGAGAGTCGCGCACATGTCTGTTTTGATGGACCAAAGCGAAGGGGAGATAGAGTGAGAAAGTCCATCCAGTTCATGGAGATAGAAAGCGTATAAAGTGTACGTACTGTCTGTTAGCTTTTGGTCCCACATAGTAACAAGTGGTGTACGCGCGTGCACATGCCGAAGAGGCACGCTGTCGGTCTGTAGACCGTCCAGCTAGGAGGCTAGTCTGAAAAGGGAGAAACCGCTTATTGCTCTTTCTTTTATAGGTGTTTCCAGTGGTCTTTTGCGCATGTGTGGATTTCCTTTGAAATGGGAAGTGACGTTGTCCATGCGTGCGTGTATGTGAGTACATGTGTGTACGTTAGCGTGTGTGTATATACACGTGAATGTGAGTGTATGTACGCGAACGTGAATATATGTATGTGTGTGGACGTGGGCACATATGTTTGTGTGCGCGTATTTATATGACAAGTAATATAGCTTGAAATGTGAACGCATAACTTATTACTTCTAATTTCCGCTATTTTCCAAGCTACTTTTGCTTGCAGCGCAAATTATCAAAGGTTCAGTCACTAACTTCTGATGGCTAAGTTGCAGTCGATACCCAGGAAATTTGACTCATTGTTAAAATTCTTCCTGCAGCTTTTGGACCATCTCCACTGACAAATTCTTTATAATCTGAAACCTCTATTTCTGAATTAGAGATCGTAAGTACTTTAAATGCTTAGTGGGCACTTATCTTTCTACCACAATGACAATACAACTGCTTTTTTTTTCTCATAAACAGCTTTAGTTTTAAAATCAACAGATAATATTCCGTTAACGTCACTGTCTTACTTAACCGCCAAAAAATTTCGATGGTATTAATTTTAAAATTAAAAATGCTTTTAAATATGCCAATTCTGTGTTCGGTATTAGATTCATAAGAATCCAAGTAACAAAATATTAAAAAATAAAAGCACCAGAAACTGTTTAAAAATTTACAAATAAAAAACAATTATGTATAAGTCACTCAGCATAGCTCTTGCTAAATAAATTTTTAAACTTTAGTAACTGTAAAATAAAAACTGGATATGTTTGGTTTTCTCAGCTGCGAATCAACCTTTGAACAGCTCGAAACCAATTCACAAGAATATATATACGTTAAAAATGTTGAATTCTTACATCTTATTTGAAACGTAATAAGCTCCTTGCTTTGTTAACTGAGCATGGAACTATGTCCCTTATAATATTAAATAATTGAGTCATAATGTTAGAACTTTTGTCTAACATTAAAGATAATATTCACGTTGACCCAAGGTCTCCACAATGCATCTAAAATATGACCAACAAACAGAAGAAATTCGACAATGAAGGAAAAAGAGCAAAAATATAAAACAATATTATTTACAACCTGGCTTACAACTTACAATTCTTTTTGCAAGTTTTCCTTCTTAGTTTGGTTAGTTCTTCCTTACTTTTTCAAAGTTTCCATCTCGGCCTTCCTTTGCAACTACATTGTTTCATGATAACATTTTTCCTTATTTTTTTCTTCGTTTTTAACCCTTTTTTTGTAAAAAAAAAAAAAAAAAAGCCTCGTCGATACGGCACGAAATTATTTTCTGTTTGGTCAACACACACACACACACACACACACACACACATACATATATATATATATATATATATATATATATATATATATATATATATATATATATATATATATATATACTGGTGCAACCAGATCAGGCTGTCTGAAGATGGCTTCCTGCCTCAAATGCACCTACATTAACAGCTTTTGTTTTTGTTTTTTCTTTTAATTCTGTGCACAACTAAATCATGTTTGGCAAAGCCCAAAACAAAAACAATCCCCCTTCCCCTCCTACTTTTTTTTTTACCCCCACTTCCTTACCGGCTTTCTGACTTGGAACACACCAACCAAGAATATTACAAACCCTTTCCCTTTGCAGAGCTAAATCATATTCTGCAGGAATAAAAACAACAAAATCCACTGCAAGTCTTTACCTTTATCTCTACCTTACTCTACAAAATCAATAAATCAAAAACCATGAATAAATATAGGAAGATGTAAACAATTGAAGTATCAAAACCTTTCTTTTATTCTTTCACCCTGTTAGCAGGGTATCAAAATAAGCCAAATGCCCCCCCTCTGCAAAGGGTAAAAATCCCTCAATGGAGCAACTATGGGTTGCTACTTGTAATGCTTAAGGATGTGATCCTGATGATTAAACTAATCTAGACCCGAGTGCATAAAAGTGTAGGCACCGCAATACATCATTTCAGCTGTTACTTTGGCTAGACAGACGGTCGGAGAAGCCCAATCTGACAATTGGCCAGTCACATGAAGCCCTAGCACTTACACACAAAATGCTCGCGTAACAAAGAACAAAACTCAAAGGTACTTCAACATCTTTTTTCCTCGCTACCAAAAATAGGCAAATTAAGTGCTAGAAGGCGGTGGGTAAATCAATTGGAAAGACTAGAACTCAACACTTCATTTGAACATATGTATTTTTGAGGACATAATAAACATATGAAATAAAAAGTGCCCGAGAACTCCTTACCAAAAGAGTATATCTTCCACGTAGCTGCGACATGGTCAAGGCAAATGGGTTTCCCCCTTTTACTATGTTCTTATTTTGAACTCCAAGTTGAGTAGGGAGCATGATTGATGAAGAATAACCCTAAAATATATGGCTGAAAAACAAAACCCTTAAAAGAAGCCATTCTAGTGACCCTGTCTTCTCTAGCTCAAATGATGAAAAAAAAGAAAAAAAAAAAAACTAAGAAAACCATATCATCTATATGAGAGGAAAACTTTCCAAGATTCCTAATCATTGAGTTAATAGAAAAGAAAAGATTGGAGACTTATCACCATTTCTAATAGAAAAGATATCAACAAAAAGCAAACCAAAATTTTTTTTTAAATAAAAGACAGAAATCTGTTAGTCGCAGTAACTAGTTATAAAGATGGCCAAACTCTACTTAAAAACGGAAACATTCCATGAATATAAATGCAAAGTTTTTCCACCTGAAAGACTAAACACTTCAAAAGAAGAGATTCGATTCTATGAGCTATTAGTAGCAACAAAGTAAAAACAAAAATTTTTAAAAGGAGTGGTAAGTCATGCCTGTATCAACATAAAAAGATACAATAAAATAATATCTACTAATACATATATATTAACTTTCAACACATCAACAATATCCAAAGAAATAAAGATCAGTTACTTAAACGTAAAAGTAGACCAATACATTTCAGTTCTGTTAAGATGTTTCAATTGCCACAAATATGGACATCATAAAGAAGTCTGTAAAAGAAAAAGAATATGTGGAAAATGCGGCAATCGAGAGCCAGACCACACCGAAGAAGAATGCATAAATGAGGTGAAATGTGCAAACTGCAGAGAAGACCACCCAGCCTTCTCTAAAATATGTAAAACATATAAAAAAGAAAAATAAATAATGGAAGAAAAGTACAAAAAAAAACACAACCGTTCCAGAAGCCAGAAAAATAGTTGAGACGTACATGAAAGACAACACATATGCCGAGACAACAAAAAAGACAACTAAACCATACCAACATAATGAAATACATGATCAATATAGCGAGCTGATAAACAAACTGATTACATTAAACATTAATGAATGGCCAGAATTTCAAAATAGCCTCAAAGAAAAATACTCAAATTTGGATAACAACAATAGAGATAACAAATCCAAAAAAAGAAAGTAAGATTCCATCTACAACAGAAACATTAGTTTCTGTTGTAGATGGAATCTTACTTTGAAAGAATACCACAAAAACTAACAAAACAGCCATCGGAAACTAATAAAAATAACAAACAACGATAAACAGCAAATAAAGAACGCTCCAGAAAAAAAGAAAACCAAACAATAGACACGCAAAACAAATTTCAATTCTAGAAAAAATGGAAACTGAAAACGCCATGGATAAAAAAGAAAACAAACACAAGTAATCAAGATGGAAAATATGAACAAGAAGCCAAAACAACAACATCCGAGCAAAACTCAGATCGACAACCAGATCTAAATATAAAAAGAAAAACTCAACAAAACACTTCAAAGACACACCCTCTACCTCTAAAGAGATGTAAATAGAGGAAAATTAAACAACCTCATGGATAGAAATAAAAAAAAAAACAACAAATCATCCAATGGAATTGTCGTGGAATAAAATTAAATTATAACGAACTTTTTACATTTATTTCGCTCTTCAACTCAGCCATTGTCTGCTTACAAGAAACCTTTCTACAAAACAATAGCAATTTGAGAACGCCAAACTATGAACACTACAACTATTTCCATAACACAAGCCTTCATGCTAATGGAAGCACTTCAATTCTTGTAAGGAATGGTATACCTCAAAGTAAGTTGTCTGTCAAAAATTTTTTTTAATAAAACTATTGCCTTCACCGTTCATCCTACTAGGAAACTAACTGCCACAGTACGCTATGGGGATGTAAAGTCAAAAACTCAAAAGGAAACAAAATCAAACAACTAAACAAAAATGACTTTTGCCTCCTCGATCAAAAAATCCCACATACAACAAGTGCCATTCATTTTACTATGTACGATCCAACAACCTTCCTGGATTATACATTGAACACCTACAAAGAACAACGTGGAAGTGATCACTACCCTATTATAACCAATTACAATAACTCCATCCAAAACCACATACCCAAATTAAATACGAAGCCGACTAGGCCAAATTTAAAGAACTTTGTTCACTACAATTAACAGAACATCAAATTCAAACAATGGAAGAATTCACTGAAGTACTCATAACAATAGCCAAAAAATGTATACCCAAAATTTCCCCTATGAAAAAACAAACAAACTGTGGTTCAATACAAAACGGCTATCAGACAGAGAAAGGCAGCCTTAAGAAAATTAAAAAAACAACCAACAACTTAATAAAATACAAACACCAAAGAGCTAAAACTCGGAAAACAATTAAAGAATCCAAAAGAATCTGCTAACAAAAATTTGTTAACAAAATCAACACTGCCATTAAATGCAAAACTATCAGGAATATAATTAGGAAAACATCCAGAAAATACAATCCCAACTATAGTTAAATACGTTCGTATTATGAAGATCCCATGCACATCCAACAGAAATCACGTTTTCCGAAGAGACGCCATCAAATTGACAGAACACAATCCACTGTCAAATTGATAGAACATGATCTTGAGCATGAATGTAGCAACACGTGACCAAAGCAATTCTCCTCCACTGACATCAAATGACCTATCAGTCTGTTTTCTATAGCCGTTGGGTGAAACCCAACTTTTGCTGTGGGTAAAATGGATCTAGCCCATTGGCAGACTGCCGATCTGCAACCAAAAGATCTCGGGTTCGCTCCTTGCCATATGATTGTATTAATTTTTTTAAATTACATTTTAGACTACACACACCCTATGATCATTAAAACTCATTACATATTGCATTATTCTGTGGCCACATTGCATTTTCTCCGTGATCTGTGTATTAGCACCAGTTCACCTTTATTGCTCTCTGGCTCAGCACCGACATCCTCATCTATGACCTTCACCTTCACCAAGGTGCATGACTTATATGACCTTCACCTTCACCGAGGTGCATGACTTGACACAAAAAAAAACAACTTCTTAATCAACTGCTAACGCACACGTCACTGTAACGTCCAATGACAACAACAACAACCTTCTCACTCGACCTGCCTTTTAAACTACTCTCTCAATCCCTCCTCTTGCGCATGCGCCCGGAGATTCCTGACAACCTCGAGACTTCCGCTTATAAAAACCCAAGTTTTATTGTCACGCATGCCTACACAAGGCACAAACACGTGGGCGTTTGTTTTGTTGGTAAGTACTACACTCCCCCCTGATCTGATGATCACATAGAGTGCACTCCAGGGGTGGCCTCTTAGGTCGCTGGCTTCTGTGAAGGGTGGTATTTACAATCTCGGATTCAGGTTCTGGTTCTGGTTTTGGGTATGGTTCTGGTTCTGGTTCTGATCCTGCCTGATCAGACGAACTACAACTACCACTCATCAGCAGCTCATCATCTGATGATTCATCGCTCTCTGTAGTTGTGGGATGTACTTCACTAGCTGGGCAAAGATCGCGCACATGGTGTAGGGTTCCATCAACAAGGACCAACTGCTGGCTGACCACTCCAGATATTCGTCCTCGCTTGAACTTGGTGGTGCACCGATTTCCAGGGGGTCTTACCCAAACTGGATCCCCTACCTTGTATTTGTCATGACTCTCCTCATCGATTGGCTGGACAGTGTCAATGCCCTTTATCCTAACACGGTATGTGTGTATGGCATTGGCCGGTGCTGTTGCTAGTGTCTTCCCATCCTTTGGTGTGATGTTATACCAATACGTGGCCTCCGTAATGGTGCATTGCTTTCTGGCAGCAATTCTCTTGATGCTGCGATGGCTCCTCTCAGCAATGCCATTCCCTGATGGCACATGAGCACATCGCAGTCGTAGTCGGACACCCCACTCATTCAACAACTGCCGAACTTGGTGGCTACAAAAAGCAGCATCATTGTCCATCAATATCTCTTCCGGCTCACCTCGCTCAGTCCTGCCTGGTCATTTGCCGCCACACCACAAAACGAGTGGGTCCACAGTCGATAAGGGTTAGAAAGGGCTTACCACTGTAATGGGTAATATCCATCGCTAATCGTTGCCACACATGCTCAACTTCCAATCGCCCCTTCTGCCATTGCTCAGGTGCAGGATCGATAGACTGGCATGCCTCACAGTGCTTGATGACCTGCCTGACATCCGCCCTTGTCACTGCCGGGTCCACACACCTTGCCAGCACGCGTCTTCAATTACGTTTCCACGTTGCTCCAATAACACTCCCAATGCCAAAGAACTAGCGTCAACCCACACATTCACAGTGTCCCCATCGACACACCATTCTCCACAGGCAGGGTCCTCCTTGTCAACTCTCTCTAGGGTTTCAGTCGTAATCAGAGTTAGAAGAGCATCATCAGATACATCATCCCAACCTTTAGTTACTAAACTTGCCCTGCGTTTGATGATGCCCACAGCTGCTTGGAGCCAGCCATACGCTGGTAAGTGACTAATAAGTTTCCCACACAAGGAAAAAATAGTCTGCCATGTAATAACATCAGGGATGTTTGGAATCTCACTGCCATGCCTCCATCGTAAGGTACCATCTTTTCCACAGATGTCCAATCCTAATACCCGTGCTCCATCCCTCAGACGTTCGGGATCCTTGCACTCCAACCCGAATTGAGCTAACTTTTCTCTGACGTGTGACGCAGATTGTATATCTTCATTGACGTACACATCGTCAATATGGGCCGATGTTATGTCCTCAGTGGTCTTTTCCTGGGACAACACTGCATTTACAATGGTCTTCATGATTTGCGGTGCCACATTCAGCCCAATGCCAAGTCGAGTTAGGCAGTATCTCTGACCCTGGAACCACACTGTCTGGAACGGCCACAATGTCTCATCCACTTGCACCTACAAATAAGCCTTCTGCAAGTCTACTATAGACACATTGGAGCCCTTCTGGCGCCATTCTCTCAGCTTGCTGGCGCACACGTCAGCATCGGCAGTGTACGTCTCAATGTATCTATTGAGTTCACGATAGTCCAGCACTGGACGAACTTTTGATTTGTTATGCTGGACTACCGCCATTAAGGGAATCAGACCCTTGGGTGGTCCCAGCTTGTTGGGGTAGGGGATCAGCCATCCATCCTGGATCCATGCCTCAAGCTCCTTCTCATATTCAATGCTATTCTTGAGTTTGGTTGGCGCCCTTCCTTCTGTCCACTTCCACGATGCAGTCCATGCTTTTTGGTGAGGGTCGTAGTCCACCTTAAAATCAGGCCGATCAATGTGAACTGCAGCACACACTGGGGTTTCCAAAAACCGCACAGTCCCATCTCTTCCGATAACAACTCCCCCCAGTGCCTTAATAGCGTCATATCCCAACAGTACATCGAATCACCAGCACATTAATGTCTGCGGCCACATCAGAGTCTGTGTGGACTTTGACAGTTCCAGCTCCACAGCAAGCTTGTGTATTGCCACCTATTGTGGTTACTTTGATGTTCTGCTTTGTCCAGTTTCGACACAACTTGGCACTCATGATGGTGTGTGAGCACCCGGAGTCGAGAAGAGCTGAACAAGTCACTTGGTCCACGTACACATTTATTGTCGGTTGCGCCTCAATTAAATCTTGTCCGGGGAACAGGGCGGCGCTGACGTCCTGCCCCCTGATGCATTTCCCGCACAATTTTGGGATAAATGTCCATAACTACCACATTGGAAACAGCGCGGGTGCCCCCGCCCCTTGTTAGTACAACTCCTTGCAAAATGGCCTTGCTGGCCGCAGTAGAAACATCTCCAATTGGTCGTGGGTCTCAAACTGGGACTCTTTTCAGCATTAGTCTTGGCTGCCTGCGCCATCATAACAACCGGTTCACTCAGGTCCTCCTCATCTCTGATAATGGCTCGAGCACGTTCCAACAAATGTTCCATGTGCATTACAGATACGCTGGTGGAAGCCCACAACAGTTGCTTAACATGGGTGAGAAGGCCGGCCACAAACGCATGCGCCAGTGTCTGCTCTAACACTCCATTGCCAAATAGAACTGCAAGTTTCTTCAGCTCCACGAAGAAGACGTCCATGGTTTCTCCTTGCATGAGCTTCCTAGAGGCAAATGTTTCGTAGGGCGTGCAGGGATCCATGGCAAAAGCCTTGTATAAAGCATTTTTTATAGAGGTAACATCAGCCTTCTCCACGGCACTAAGTTGCTGATACACACTCAGGGCGCCTCCAGCCAATCTCAGGGGAATCATGGTATGCACCCCCTTTACTTCACGGAGGTTGCAGGTCAGCTCAACCCTTTCGACTCAGTCGACAACAGAAGTGGATCCGTCGAATTGGGGTATCAGTTTTAAATCAAACTTTGCCCCAGCCATAGTTGTCCTGGAAAAGAGACAAAACGAAATCGCCAAAATAGCTTATGACCTTCACCTTCACCGAAGTGTACGACTTGACACAAAAAAAAACAACTTCTTAATCAACTGTTAACGTACGGGTCACTGTAACGTCCAATGACAACAACAACAACCTTCTCACTCGACCTGCCTTTTATACTACTCTCTCAATCCCTCCTCTTGCGCATGCACCTGGAGATTCCTGACAACCTCGAGACTTCCGCTTATAAAAATCCAAGTTTTGTTGTCGCGCATGCCTACACAAGGCACAAATACGTGGGTGTTTGTTTTGTTGGTAAGTACTACATCATCATCTACATGGACCATGTGTCTTAAGTCTGAAATATGTTTTTGCATTCCATCGACACTAAAGTTGTTAGGGGATTGCACTCTTGGGAGGTTTCACCAAAAACTCTTCTCCTATTTGGGCTCTAGCTGGTCCGTGCTCATCAATTTTTGGAGAGATATCTCTTGGGTGCATCCATTTATAATTAAAAATTGAGCTATGTGACATTGTGTTGTCTTTCTGTCCGACCTTAGGGCCATGTTGTACCAGGATGTGGCTCCTTCAGGTGATATCCCTCCTCTCTCGGCTATTTTTTAATTTTTTTTATTATATTTTCACCCCAAACAAGGCACATTGCGACTTTGGTGTAGGGGTCTACTATCAGGGGCAGCAACTACTGGGGCACTATGTTGGGATTTGGGCAGCAAGATGTCGGTTCACGTTGCACTTAAACTTCTGCATGTCAGTACAGTTAGGGAAGCAGGGACCTGGAATGGAATCCCAGAGTCTAGCGGTTCTGGGGAAGAAACTACTGGAGTAGAAAAATCTTTTACATCTAGGGATCTCTACTGTGTGGGGGTGAGATTTAGCTGCCTGTCGGGTTTGTCGAGGGTGTCTATGTCGTGGGGGCACAAGTGCTTGCAGTTCATCAGAGCATTCACCATTAAAATACTTGTAGAACAGGCAGAGGGATGCAACGTTTCGTCGATGGGACAGAGGCTGAAGCTTAGATGCCAGTTCAGGGCCTATCAGATTGGCGACTCTCTTTTGAACCTTGTCTAGGAGCGAGAGACTAGCAGCAGATGCACCAGCCCAAATGTGACAGCAATACTCCATACATGGGCGAATAGTGGCCTTATAGAGGTACAGGATACTTTCAGGTGTCAGTAGTTTTCTAGCACGGTAGAGAAAGCCTACCTTTTTCGCAGCGGCCTGGCAATGCTTTCAATATAATTGTTCCAACTCATGTTTCCTGTGAACGTTAGGCCAACCAGTTTGAAAGATGTACTCTCAGACAGGGAGTCACTGGCCATTGCTATTGGTGGCAGAGAAGGTTTCTTGTAATTATTGAAGGAAACCAGTTTAGTCTTGGCAGCATTGAATGTGACCATCCATTTATGTCCCCATTCCACAACAGATCGGAGGTCATCCTCTAGTGTTTCTGCCATTTCTTTAGATATGTGTTCATTTGTTTTTCTGTCATGCCTGTTATAGAGCGTGGTGTAATCAGCATATATACCCATCTCACAGGCAGTTTTGTCGGGGAGGTCATTAATAAATATTAGGAACAATAGAGGTCCAAGGATAGACCCCTGAGGCACTCCCGCACTTATATCACACTGTTTAGATGTTCGACCGTCGAGGACAACCTGGATTTTTCTCTTATCTAAGAAGGATTTAATTATGTTAAGTATTCTACCAGTGATACCGTATGATTTAATTTTCCTGAGGAGACCCTCATGCCATACCCTGTCAAAAGCCTTAGATATATCTAGAGCTACCACTCTGCCCTCCCCGCTTTGTCCAGTGAATGGTATATACGTTCAGAGATTACAGTGAGGATGTTACCTGTGGAACAGGCTTGTCTAAATCCATATTGTTTGTCAGTCAGAAGTTTAGCATCTGTAAGGTGCTGGACTAGAGCATGGTTAATTATGGTCCCAAATATTTTGGCAAAAAGTTGGAGGAGGCTAATGGGGCGATAATTTGATGGGTCAGTTCTTTCGCCACTGGTACCTTTCGAATACTAATACCACAGAAGCAGTTTTCCAACAGCCTGGAAGGCATGATTCATTAAGGCATTTGTTGTAGAGTTTGGAGAGAACTGGAGCTACTTTGGATGAGCACATTTTTAATAGCACAGCTGGGATGAGATCAGGCCCACATGCTTTTGAAGTGTCAAGGTTTTTTATTATAGCGTGTACCTGAGCAGGGGGGATTTTTAGATCGTCTAGCATGACGTCTGGCTGCAAAGGAAAGTCAGGCAGGGGGTGGTTGGAAGGGTCTAGTGTGGAGTTCAAGGCAAACCGGCTGGCAAGCATATTAGCCTTGTTGGTTGCTGAGCAAACAACCTCGTGATTGTTGGTTAGTGGGGGAATTGTTGATTGCCCATTATTTACTACACTGTTGTAGATTTTCCAGAAATCACGATTTCCTAATTTTTGTGCTTCGATGCGTTTTTTAGTGGTTTCAGTAAATTCTCTCTTAGCTGTCGCTATTTCTTTCTTAACGTTACTTCTAGCTTCTATATACTTCTGTTTGTTTGAACTGGACTTATGTTGGTTAAATCTGTGGTATGTATGCTGCCTTTGAGCAATGGCAGTAGCGCAAGTCGAAGTAAACCATTGGGGAGAGTGGGGCTTGCTATAAAATTTCTGCATGGGAAAATGTGCTTCAATTGCTGTTTGGAACCATTCAATGGTCTCATTTACACACTGTTCAGCAGGAAGAGAAAAAATATTTCCCCATGGAGCATCTCTGATAAGGTCTCTGATGGCTTCTCGGTCAGCCTTTTTATAATATCTCGTTGTTTTGAGCACTGGCTCTTCAGTTTTGGGTCTAGAATTTAGGGCGATTTCTACCATTATCACTGCATGGTCAGCATTCCCGAGTGGGCTGTCAGCATTTGTTATGCAATCCTTGGGAACTGTGGTCAGAAACAGATCTAGAAGTGATGCGTGTTATTCTTGCTGGTCAGGGAAACGGGTTGGAAATGTAACCATTTGTGATAGGGAGTGAGATATAGCAAAGCTATGTGTTGTGCTGCCCACTGCATCTGTGTGAGTAGAGAATCCAAGCCAGTTTTTGTGGTGAACATTAAAGTCACCAAATACATGTGTGCTACTGTCGAGAGAGAGTACTGTGTCTATGCTGTCAGAGAATTTGTTTATTATGGTGCAGTCGAGGGAGAGCGGTAGAGAAAATAAAAGTAGCTAATGTTATGTTGTATGTTTAGTCTAAAGCACATAAAGGCTTGATCGTCCATTTCTAGGTTTGTTTCTCTAGTCAGGGGAGGGTGCTACGAATGTAGACTCCAAGTCTGTGCATATGTCTGTCAGAGTCCTTATGGCAGAGTGGGAGATAGCTAGGCATGTTAAAGTAGTTAGAGGGGATGGAGGAGTGTAGCTTAGTCTCACTTAGTGTTAAGATATCCAGGGTATTTGTTAGGAGAAATGCTTCAACATCAGCTAAATTAGTTCTAAGCTCACAGATGTTCGTGAATGCAAGCCTCAAGGAAGGAGGCAAGCTGGATTTGTTTGTCCCTAGGCCTGGTTTAAGCTTATTTTTTGATTGTACTGTCATCATGTTTTTAAAGAGTTTCAGTTAGGTGAAGGGGAGCTGAACAAGAGGTTACGCAGGGTATCAGACATGCAACACAAGTAGACCATTAGCTGACCTTTCTTCAACTAGGACTGTGGCCTCAGGAAAGCCCATCGGGGATGAGTGCAGGGTTCCTTTCCATGCGCGACATAGCACTACAAACATCCCGATATTATACAACTGTTGATGGAGCAGCCGCTCTAAGCGTTATCAAAGAGTTAGGGCACCTGTACTACCAGTCAGAAACAGCAGCCAGGAACTGTCAATCCAGTACCCTCAGCCCATCAGAAGAAGATCACCCCAATCTAATTGCACAGGCATGTGTGGTACTCAAGTACTCCCAAGTGCCCAGTTTTGAGGGGTGGGATGTGTCGGGAGTGGGGGAACGGCGTTCATTGCCCTAGACAAGAAACAAGATTTACCACTAAGTTTTTTGTCGATTCACTTGTGATAGTGTCTCTGCACCTGACTAATAGGCAAAGAAGGAGTATGGAAGCCGGCGATAGACAGAGCCTATTTACTCCTTAAGCAATTTAGGTTTGCAGACCGGTAATTTGTTTGAGTCACCAGCTCTAGGAAGGTTGTCATCCAAGACTGGAGAGGCCTCTCTCCCCTTTGGTTTAGTTGCAGAGTTTACCTTCTCCTAGACGGGTGATCTGAGAAGATCTACTGGGTCCATCAGACCTAAGAGGGTTTTCTCCGCGCCTGGGTTCTTATCCAGGTATTTCTATGATCCCGCATGGTTATTTAATGTTACAGGGTTAGTTTGTAGAGGTTATATATCTAATGAATAGTTACACTTCTCAAAGTGATTTAGGGGCATGCAGTGTAAGCAGTTTGTTGGGAGGCTTGTTAGAAAAGCGTTAGTGTGGATTAAGACTTTTACCTTTAGGTTTTTCCATTTTTTTTTTAACTTTGTTAGTTTAGGTTCAGGATAATGTTATAGTTTGAGTAGGTATTAGGAATTGAGCTAAGAATTTTGCCCAGTCACTGTATATTTAGATTTACGAAGGTTAAGGTGTAGGTGCAGTACTGTCAAGTGATGTCTCTCCAATATTCCATTTCCTCCGGATCTATAGGCTGCCCTGTAATAACTTTTTATCTTCCATTTCTTAGCATAGTCTGGAAGATTTCTGATTGACAAACAGTGCCATTATCCAACATCACCTCCCTTACTGGACCTCGTTCAAGTATCACCTTTTCGAATTTGGCTACAATTGCAAATGCAGATTCTGCATGCAACCTCCTCCATATCACCCATCTACTTGGTCCACAGTCAATCATTGACAAGTATGCTCCTCCACGATAGTGTGCTATGTTAATAGTTAGTTTTATCCAATTCTTTGAAACTTCAATTTCTCCAGGATTATATATATTTGGGGTGGGATCCATTGATTAACTCTGAACACAGTTTGCAACTACCTTCTAAATTTCTTCCCATTTTATATGGGGATCAACTTTCCGCACCAAATATAATGTTCTTTCCACTCCCATATGGTGCATGCCATGCAACTCCTCCAGTTCACTGATTCCTAGGCAGCATATTGGGGATTCTTCTTTCTAAACTAACCATTGTTTTTTTCTGTGTTAGCACATATGCCTTCTTTTTCTCTGCTTTTATTCACAGTTCAAATTCAGTTATTAACTCTCCAAGCATCCCTAATCTCTGTTTTACAATAATTTCTCCAACGGTTTTTGTTAATATTCTTCCACTCTCTTCCACTGTAGAATTCACTCTACTGAGTACAATGGCTGAATCGATTATTATTTCGATATCTCTCTGTCAGCATTTTATTGCTGAATTGATGCCCTTTAGAACAGCATCTAATTCAGCCACGTTAATATGATTATATTTTTAGCCACGTATAATATGATTATATTTTTCCTCAACCATATTGCATTTTCTGCCACCATACCGCCAATCTCTATGATCACGCCTGTTGCAATAGTGGTCGCATCACATCACACCAGTCCTATACTCGTATGTACCAAGCTCCAATAACAGGGTCTTCTTTTTTTTTACCTCAGTTAGAATCTCCTGCATCACTCTGATGGTTTTGCAATCAACTTTGTCCTCCCAGTCTACTATACTTGTTCTTCTTTTCACATAACTGCATGCTATTCGCAGCCACCCAGTAATTGGATAGTGCCCCAACAATCTCCCACAGATAGAAAATAACTTCCACCTGTAGGATCTCGTTGCCTCTCCTAAACATCAGTGCTCCCCTCCTATTCTTTATGAGCTTAAGGCCCACTGCCGCTCCTCTGTCCAGAGATTCTGGCAATTTAGCTGCTAGCCCAAATTCTTTCAAATGTTGCGCAACTTCTTTTCTCAATATCTTCGCTACATCCACCATTATATCATCGATGTATGAATCGGTGGCCTCTTTCCTTTTGCTTCCTTTCTTCCTTCAATTGTAACACTCTGTCTCTAGGTACCTCTGTGCAATCTTTTTTCAGGTGTGGTTCTTGACATCTAAAGCACTTAAGTCTTGATGATTCTTTTTTACTCTTATTTCTCAGCGTATTACTTTGTACACTCGCTGTCAATGTCCCAGTCTCTCGAATTCTTTTGCTGACTAAAAGCCATGCAGTTGGTATCAGTTTGCTGACGTCCATTCTCTCTATGTAAGGTAGCTGTTGTAGTGCCATAGATACATCGTCTGGGAATCCCATTATAAAAGCAAGTTTGACTGTGTGTCAATCCTTTAGTTGCATTGGCATAAACATCAACTGATTAGATTAGATTGTTGTAAACATCAATTGATTCACCTGTCCATTTGAATCTTTTTAACCTTTCGTGGCTTCAAAAGACTTTTCAGTGAATGTGGTCACCAGTCTCATCTGATCTGCATTTTCTTGTTTTTCATTACTCATCTCAAGAAAGAGGACGAATGCATCTCCATGTAGAAAAAGTAGAATAAAACTGGCAAGGTCTGGCACATGTAGCTTAGTACCAATTTAACCTTTTTTATCTACCCGACTACATCACTTTCTCCACAAAAAGGTGGTATCACATCTTTTCCCAATTTCAGCATCCCGGATTCCATGATCAGTAGCTTGTAGTTAAATATGTTGGTATGTACATCGCATCTGCTTTCATCCACTGGTTACTGACATGACGGTTTTTCCATGCCAACCTAAAGTTAATATATAACTATTTAAGTACTTTAGAACATCTTTTGTAAAGTAAAAAGGGTTTTCAATTCGAGTCTGGTGCAGATATATTTCTGGCTTTGAGGACAACGTGTTTTACCTCTTCATAAGTCATTATGTTCATGTTGAACTGTGGTGAAGTAGAAAAAAAAAGAAATTAAAAAAAATATATATAAGACACAGCTGTTCCTTCCAAAGGTCGAGCTCTTCAACGTCCAAAAATAATTCACCGTCACAAAAAGAATTCACCGTCACTTCTTCCAACCATCGTTTCACTCTCTGCGCTCTTCACCCTGCTTAAAAAAATAGTACCGTTTATATGCTGCCCATTTCTCCACTTATGCAAATTGACTGTCAACCAGAGCCATCTAGTTTTCCATTTCTCCAAACAGCCAATTTGCAAAGGGGGACAACTCAAACCACACGTCCCCTTGATCTACACGATCATCACATGTCAACCCATCATGTAGTCGCTCGACCAACATGGTGGCCGTCTCTCTCGCTGCGATCTCCGTGGAGCCTCTTCGTGATAGTTGCTACTTGGCTCGACGTCGCTGTCTTCCTCTGATGACACCACTACCAGCTGCACATCAAGGATGTGTCGAGGGATGCCGTCGATAGATACATTGTTCGGGGACTGAACACTTGTCACAATGCCCCTCTCCCAGCGTGTGGTACAGCGAGCATCAGGCGGTTTGATCCACACTTCCTCTCCCACTCGCACAGTCACTCGCTTCTCGCCTTCCCCCGCGTGTACCTGTGCAGTTCGGGGATGCCGCCACTCGTACTTGAAGACTGCCCTCTGCGGCACTAACTCCACTTTTTGCCCTGACTTTGGAGCCATATTATACCAGAAGACAGCTTCTGGCGGCGAAATCTGGCCCCTTTCAGCTATAGCCTTAATGGTCCTGTGATGCTGCTCCACAATTCCGTTTCCACCTGGTCTATATGCAGCCCTGAAATAGCGCCGCACTCCCCACTTATCCAACACATTCTCCATGGCAGCTGAGCGAAAGGCAGTTCCATTGTCCATTAGCACTTCCGTCACTGGACCCCTCTCCAAAAACACCTCTTCCAAGACCTTTGCAATTTCACCTGCATTTTCCGCCTTGATTTCCCTCCAAATGGCTACTCTTCCTGGTCCACAGTCGATCATTGACAGATACGGCCTCTGTCGATAGTGCGTTACGTCTATCACCAACCTGCTCCAGTTCTCTGCCACCTGAACCTCACCAGCTTTGTGTCTACTCAGCACAGGGTCGATTGATTGACACCGGCTGCATCTCTCAACCACTGTCCTAATGGTCTCCTTTGTGATTCTGGGGTCCACCTTCCTGGCCAAGAACAAAGTTCTATCCACTCCAAAATGGTGCATGTCATGCAAATCCTTCAGAGTGTCTTCATTCAAACATATTGCAACAGCCGCCTCATTCGGCGCCTTTAGCCAGGTCTTCCACACCCTCATCATCATATCTGCTCTGTTCTTCGCTGAAGGAATGATAGTGACCCTAAGTTGAAGATCAAATTCCCTAATCAGCTCCCTTAACATCATCAATTGACGCTTTACTAGCATCTCGGCAGCGCCTTTCATCTTCACCCTCCTTTCTCCTGTAGCTTCAGACTGGATCCAAGAGAACACAGTGACTGAGTCGGTCCTCACCTCAACATTCTGTAGCCCCCATTTCAAGGCTAAGTTGATGCCCTTCATAACCGCATCCAGTTCCGCCACATTTTTGTGAGCAACGTCGTCCTTCTTCCGCAACCAAGCAGCATCTTCTGCAGTAACACCACCTATCTCCAAGGTGACCCCCACTGCTATACAGCTTGCATCACACCACACAACACCTTCTGCACTGTTGGGTACATGCCAAACACCTCTCACTGGATCCTCCCTCTTCACCTCTTCAATAATCTCTCTCATAATGTCCACAGTCTCTTTATCAACTCCATCCTCCCACTTTACTCCACTAGCTCACCTTTTGATATAACTACATGCAGTCCGTAGCCATCCTGAAATAGGGTAATGGCCCACCAGTCTTCCGCATATTGAGAAGAGTTCTCGCCTGCTCAATTTTTCCGACACCTCCGGGATCTCATTTCCTCTCCGGAACACTAACCGTCCTATCCGGTCCTTTCTTAGTTGGAGCCCTAACACAGCTCCTCCCTCCACCGATTTCGGGCGTTTTGCAATTAGCCCAAAGCTGTTGAGGTGTTTTACTACATCCTCTGTAGTTGTTACCGTCTCATTCACCAAAATATCATCAATGTAGGAACTGGTGGCTCTTCTGACTGCGTCCTCCTTGCTTAGCACCGTTTTGAAGATCGCTGCCATGATTTTTGGTGCAGAATTCAGGCCAAAACCCAACCTAGTCAGGCAGTACGTTCGGCCCTTGTATCTGACCAGCTGGTATTTCCAGAATTCCTGTGAAATGTGGATCTGTAGGTATGCAGATTTTAAATCCATAATCGTCGCAGCCTTCTGAATCTGCCTCCACTCTTGCATGGTCTCTCCGCACACGTCCATCACATCGCCTCTCGTGTGACACGCAACGTGTATGTTCAGCTTCCTGAAGTCCAGTGCTGACCGAACTTTTTGTTTTGTGGGCTGAACAACCGCCATTAATGGCAGCACACCTTCCATCTTCTCTGTCCATGGTCTTAAAATCCCCTCTGAGATCCATCGGTCCCCCTCCTTCTCAAATTCAACTCTTGTGCCTCCTCGCAACGTATGCTTGTAGCATTCCACTCTGTTGTTCAGTATGGGAGGTTCTCCCTTCCATGCCCACTTGACTGTCCATTTCTCACCATCAAAGTGTGCAGAGAAATCTTGGTCCTCTATCGTGCAACTTTTGTCTAACCCGACCGTTCCTGTGACACCTTTTTTGAATTGCACACCTGCAGCCCCTTGATGTCCTCCAAATCTCACGGAGTTCCTATATACCGTAACGCCCCCTAGTTGAGCAATTGCGTCCATCCCTAGCACCACATCGACACCCGTGACAATTTTGTTAATAACAATCACCTGGATTGTTAGTGACATCCCACGTACCATCAACCGAACGATACTTGGGCCATTGCACTTCACCTCTCTGCCGTCAACTGCCGTCAACTGCTGCTGGTTCCATTGCATGTGTCAACCATGTCTTTGGTGACAATTGTCGACAAGGGCTTTTGCACTTCGTCCATTTAGGGTCACCTCTACTTGTGGTGACATACCCTGAAGCGCCTTCATCGAATAAGTGGGGTAGCCACCGGCGCAGTGGCTTCCCCCTGTTCGTTTCCCTGGGGGCAGAATCTGCTGATGTGGCCGACTTCCCCACAGCGGTAACACGTGACTTCTGGCTTTGGCTCCCTGCACTCCCTCGCCATATGGGGGCCTTGGCATCGGTAGCATCTGCCAGAGAACCTGGGTCTCTGCCACAGTCCTCTCTGCTTTTCGTCCTTCACAATTTCCTGCTGCAGTTTGCTTCGTTGAGCGACAGCTACAATTCCCTGCTCACTCTCTTTTTTCCTGGCCAGCACCCTAGCCTGTATAATCAACTCCGCCACCTCCATAGTATTTACACCGGGCAGTTGCTGCAGAGCTATAGAAATATGGTTCAGGAAGCCATTGATAAAAGCCATCTTAACCATCTGTCAACGGCCTCCTCCATTGAATCCTGCTAGTCCCACCAACCTCCTGATATTGTTGGCATAAACATCGACAGGCTCTCCGGTCCACACCATACGGCTTAGTTTGCCATATGCTACAAACGGTCCTTCGGTAAATGCTTCCTTCAACTTTTCCTCAATGGCATCAACAGACAGTCGATCCTCCTATCTCCAGATATAGGGCCAGAGCATCACCATCAAGATACAGCGGTATCAAGCTGGCTACATCCGCGATGTCCCGCAACTTAGCGACAAGTTTAACCTTGGTCAGCCAGGTTATAACATCTCCCTCTTCAGAGAACGTCTTAAGCATTTCACTACTGATCCTCTTTGCTTCCATAGTTCCCGCTGAAATAGCTTGTGGTGAAGTAGAAAAAAAAATAAATTTTTTAAAAAATATATAAGACACAGCTGTTTCTTCCAAAGGTCGAGATTGCCTGAACATTCAGAAAAACTATGATGAGCATCCTCCCAGATGGAGAATAACTGCACTGAAGTTACAGAGAAAGCTGCAGTAGCTGCACTGTCAGCACAATGCACATCTAAGGAGATGGATACTCACTCACGGTGTTATAAATGTAATGGACCCAATCATAGGGCAAGCGATTGTTTAATGGATCATGAGACAGTCAGAGCTGCTGATATCAAGTTCTGAAGAAATATCATGAGTTACTGATATCAGTAGCATGGGCATATTGTTCGATTTTGTCGAAGAGGGCGAGAATTCAGTGTCAATCACATCTCCCAAACTTTTTTAAATGCCACATTGCCGGTTGTAATTGTTCATATCAATGGAATACCATGTACATTTCTGGTGGATACCGAATGCATGCAGTCACTAATATGTATGGCATGTTGTAAGGAATGGATGAAGAAAGTGACTTCTGTGCTGATAGTAGTTGGAAGCACATTTAACTTCTGTGCAATTGGAGCAATCCAAGTAACATCAATGCAAAGCTCGACATTGCCATAGAAGTTATATTTGTGGAAGGAGACCTACTTGGATTTGATTTGTTTCTTGGGCTGGATGCAATGAAGTAGCTGAGCGTGCTGATGAGTTAACATTTCTATAATTCGGCAAACCAAATTTCGCTGAGTCTGATTTCACCACAAAGTATGAAAAAAAACACTCGGAAGTGGGCCGCATCATGGTGACCAACCTCCAATTACGTTGAAAAATAGATTTGCAGAATATCCAGCTCCAGCACAGAGGAATATGATTGAGAACTGCAAAAATGCGGATCAATAACGGCTGGGTGGTGTTGCATCTGAAGGATGAATTCAGTTCTCAAACGGTTTAATCCCCTTGATGGCTATTCTGCAGGAAAAAAAACGGAAGGTTCGGCCTATTATGGATTACTGGGAGTTAAATAAGTACGTGGACTTTTTCTTGTATCAATTTTCTTATAATAATTAAGGGAGTGGTGCCAGCAAGGATCAAATGTTGCAATGCTAGACCTATGCAGAACCTATTTGTAAGTATATGTGGGCAAATCTTTTGGGCCATTCTAAACAGTGGAGGTCAAGAGACAATATCTGCTTAGGATTTGGACTCAATGTCGCCCCTTTAATAATGCAGGCCATTGTTGATATCGTCCTAAGCCAGAATCATATAAATGTGACTATGTCATTTTTGTGAAAGAGAGTGTGTTCTGTGATTCATGTCAAGGAACATTTGAAGAAGTTTGATCTAGCAAGCAAGACACCAGAACAGCTGAGGAAAACTGCTATGGCGGTGTGAAAGTGACCTGCTGATAGACTTACTCATGTATTTTCAGTGTACGGGAAATTGACTGGCTATTTTCTGGTCTGTGGCTGGTTACATGTGAAATGCAGGGCAAACACTGGAACAACTGGACGGGATGATAAAGCAAAGATGATCCAAGACATTTGTTTGAGAGTGGCCCAGGACGATCCAGTGAAAGGTGACTAGTGTGTCTGTGAACAAGGTGTTACATTGTGGATAGACACTAGTTCCATCACCACCAGGATTGCTGTAGAAAGTAATGGTTCCATGGCAGGAGACACAAGTTGGCTCCAAACGGTGAATGAGGACAAGCATATAAACTTGGCTGGGCTTGATGCTGTGGTGTGATGTGTAAAGCAAAAACCATTCATTTACAAATGAACTCTGCATGAATATATCAGTGAATAACTTACACCTTGTCTGGACAGACGAGAGTGCACACCAAAGCAGTCTCTAAAATGTAAATTAGGCATTGCCACTCCACACTCTAGCCTCGGAATATGCTCTGAGGATTACTGTGGGGCTTATCGAGTTATCTTGTGCCTATTATTATTATTATTATTATTATTATTATTACTGTTGTTGTTGTTGTTGTTGTTGTTGTTGTTGCCGCCGCCGCCGTCGCCGTCGTCGTCGTCGTCATTATTATTATTATTCCAGTATTATCTCTCGGTCACGCTGAATCATGAAATCTCAGAAATTTTAACATCCTCATTTTCCACTACCCTTTCTGATGTGATGTTGGACCCTTTGTCCGTCACTTAGATTCCAAACTTTTGGCACAAACTCCAGTATAGATTTGTACAAATTTTGTCATGGCGACGTTTGTACTCTTTTTGAGCAAGACATTAGATAATGTGTGACATTGTTTCAAGAGATATACTACAGAAAATGCACTTATCAGAACAGTCCTTCCCATAAATGTTTTTATTTATTGAATTTGTATTTAGTGCCTGTTCCTGAGCAGCAAATATAAGATTTTCTGTTTCTCTTTTTCAATTTACCTTTAGACAGAAAATTGCATGTGTCCTGACATTTTTGTGTCTTAGTATCTCGCTCAAACTAACCATAAAGTTTAATTCTTTTCAACTCAGTCAACTTTTCTGCTTTGATTCTTTCCTTGTACTTCTGTTTATCTTCCAATGAATCTTTATCCAGCTCTTCCTCTTTTGCCAGTGTTTCAAGTAACACTTCATGACTGTTAGCCATGTAGTAGCGAACACGTTTAAGCTTTCCCCCAACACATTCTTCAATGTCAATTTATCCTCTTCCTCCTTTCTTCCTTGTGATATACAGCTTGAGCATATTAGAATTTGGATGAAGTGCTCCATATTTGACTAACAGTTTCCATGTGTCTCTGTCTAGCTTCTTCATTTCTTCCTGTGTCCATTCTACAAACGCTGCGTTGTATCAAATTACAGCAACCGTCCATGAATTGATGGCTGAGAACAGATTCCTACCATTCAGTCTAGATTTCAGGAGCAATTTGAGTCTCCTCATATACACTTCTTTTATTTCATTGCAAAGCATCGTATCAAATTCAATCACCCCCAAATATGTGTAGCCTTCTGCATCAGGATCTCTTAATCTTTACCATTTGGCAAAATGATGCCCTTCATGTATCCTGTCTTCCCTCGTTTAAGACTAAACTACTGCACATTTGGAAATTCCAAATTCCTTATTTGTCTTCACTTCAATGCTGTACAGTTTGAACAGTGAGAATCAATTTCCTTTTCTGATTTGGCAAACAATTTCAGATCGTCCATAAATAACATGTGGTTGATCTTTGGTCCATTCTTCTCCAGTTGGTATCCCATCTTTGTCTTTCTTAGTACATGTGTCAATGGTATGAGTGCTATTATGAATGTGATGAAAAGGAATCTTCCATGTCTGATGGCGACTGTCCCTAATAGTTTCCCATCTGAAAGAGTTTGGTTTTCCAACTACTCATACTTTTCCCTAGGAACTCAATTATATTTTCAATCATCCCTACCATTTTAATGTCCTGAGTACCCACGAATGCAGCACTGCCAGCCTTACTGTAATCTATCCAAGCTAAATTCATGTTTGTTATTCTCATTTTGCAGTTCTTTAAAATGCATTTATCAATCGATAGTTGGTCTTTTGTTCCTAAATACCGTTTCCTCCCACTCATAGTGAACCATTTACTTCAAGATGGTCATATACTTTTGAACTGATTATCACTGCCAGTGTCTTCCAACGCAATTGGTCTATAATTTTCAACATCTGGCTGTTTAGTAGGATCTTTCTTTATTAAAATAGTCCTTCCCACTACAAGCCATTCTGATCTGGCACAATCTGATACATTCATCCAGAGAAACATCAAACATCTCATGGATTCCTGTAAAAGATCACAACCAGTACCCATGAATTTCATCAGGTCCAGGTCCTTTCCACTTAGGCATGTACTTCATTTGTTTTTCTAAAATCTTCAACAGAAATGTGGATATCCTCTTGTTGGTGCTCTTACACTCTTTCAATTACTCTAGCGACCCAGTCAGCATCAACCTTGTGGGAAGTCTCTCTTGATCATGTACTTGACCAAAACTTTTGTAGCTTCTTGAGGCTTAGGAGCGATTGTTTTGGTTTCATTTCCTTCTATATTTCTAAAAAGCCTTGACTGGTTTGTTTTGATTAATTTGTTGTTAAACTGATTAATTCTGCTATTATACCTCCTAATATTGGAAGCTTTTGCCATAATTTGCTGCTTTATCTTTTCCATAGGGGTATTAAATGCCTTGACTTTCCATTTGTATCATCTATCCAGTTCTTCTTTCTTTCCTTGTTTGCATTTTTTCCATTGACCTGTGAACCATGCCTGAAGTCGACCTAGATCTTTCCTTAATCTCTTCAGATCACCTTCTATTTTCCTTCTCCAATATGTTTTTTTTTTCTGTTCTATTTTTGGTCTTTCGCCTCTACCATCTTACCAACAACTTCTGCTGCAAAATGTCTGACATCTTTTATGCTCTCTCTTTATTTGTCGCATTCCTTAACTTTGGTCAATATTCTTGCAATTAAAATTTTTTTCTTTTTCACTACTTCTCATTAATTCTTTCAGTCTATTCAGCAAATTTTAGTCATCATCTGTTATTTCTGTACTATTTTTAAGTAAGCTATCCCTGTCCTTTTGATACAAATCATTATCTATCATTTCAGTAGTGTCATTTCTACTTTCTTCTTCAAACTTTTGACACTCTTGAGACATTATTATTATTATTATTATTATTATTATTATTATTATTATTATTATTATTGGTCCCCCGACAATAGAAGAGTGGACTTTGTCTATTCACCCGTTCGTTTGTTCATCCATTCGTCCATTCGTCTGTCCGCACTTTTTTTTTAATAATTTGGAATTTTTTTCAAATTTTGCACAAACATTAAACATGATATGAGTAAAAACAGTAACAGAACAGATTTTCTGGGAAAACTTCATTTGCCCCCTTAGGGGTACCTTTTGGGTTAAAATGGCTAAAATTAACACTTTTGTGCTTATTAAAAAATTGATGCCTTGGATTTTTATAAAACTTTCTGAAAAATTGTAACTGATTTCTATATAATTTTGTTTGTCTATACTTTGCAATAACTCTTGAGTGTGCCCCAGGGGCTCTTTTAGGGCTAATAAAACACTCCATTTTTGGGACTATTTTACAATATTTGTCCAAAATTTTCTGTGTATGTCTATTTAGAATTTTGTTAAGGCCTTGCGGACTTTTGGGGCTAAATGGGAAGGGGGGGGGTAAATTATGGACTTAGTCATTTCTATTTTTTTTTTTTTGTATGATGCAGAGCTCAAATTTACATATGTTGAAACCTAAAACTGCACCGTTTGTCGATTTGACATCCCCTGGGGACTTTTGGGGCTAAATGGGTGGGGGAAAATGCTGAACTTAGTCATTTTTTTATGCTTCGTTCACTGTGCACTCACGGGGGACCATGCATGCGTCACTTATTATTATTATTGGCTCACAAGGAGCTTTCACACAGGTCATCAAAGATCTCTCCTTAAAAACAGTCTGTGCTGTTCCCTGGAAGCTGAGTGGCAACAAATCTCCCCAGATTTTCAGTGCTCTTCACCTCTTTCGATAACATTTACAAATAAATTTGCATTATTGCAGGCAGCGGCCATTGGTCTCCACTAGAATTTGAGTGGTAATAAGTCTCTGCAAGGTTCCAGTTCTTTTCGCACTTGTCCAGCAGAGGTCTCTCCTCAGTCTTTCTTTCCTCCTTGACTCTATTCAGCTATTCGATCTCATTCTTTTTTTATTTTTTGGAGAGGGGGAGGTGATGTGGTAATAAAGTGATGGAGTGTATTTAGAGAACTTAGAGATATACAACTTCAATGTTCTTGTTTTCGTGTAACGTTTCATGATTTGCCTCTGAAGCAGTTTGTCTGATCCACGTTTGTGGCTCATGTGTGTTAGTCTCCACATTCAAGGGTTTTCCTTAATATTTCAGCTGTTTTCATTACTATTTGTTGTGTCTTTCCAGTCATTCCTCTGATTCCAATTTCTCCCATCCTTTTTTCAAAGTATTTCGAGATTGTTCTTAGAGCTCCTACTATTGTAGGTAATATCTTGATTTTCTTGATCATCGATATCTCTTTCAGCTCCCTGACTAGCTCTGTGTATCTGTGTATTTGCTCCATTTCTCCTTTTCTTTGATATTCACCCTGTGGTCAGCTGGAACAGAAAAGTCTATGATTTAGCAGGACTTTTATTTCTTGTTAATTATTACGACATCCGGTTTTCTTGCTTGGATTGGTTTATCCATTTGTATGTCTATGTCACATAGGATTTTGTGATTCTTGTTAAGTACTGTTGCCAGCTTATACCTGTACCATTTGTTTGTGTATTCGAGATGCGGTTGTTTGCATAATTTCCATTGTACTGCCCTTTCCACCTGGTCATGTCTGTTCTTGCATCCTTTTTGGGCCAGTTTGCTGCGTTCACTTGGTTTATCGTTTCGTCTCTTTGTCCACAGAGTCGGCATTTACTATTTTTTTGTGCTTTGTCGATCTTTGCTTTGATGGAATTGGTTTTTATCGAGTTATCTTGTGCTGCAGTTATTAGGAATTCAGTTTCTCAGTTTACATGTCATTTTCACATTCATGTCCAGGTGTTTTCGTTATTCTCATCTTTTGTCATCCATATGAATCTTCTATGCAGTTGTTTTTCTTCCCATTTTTTCTTTTCTCATCTTATCCTTTATCTCTGTTTTCTGTCTTGTTAATTTTTTTCAATGTCTGTCGCTGCCATAAAATTTTTTTTTAGTGTTTTGCATTATGTATTTTTCTAATTCTTTTTTTTTCCCACCAATTTTCCTTTTCATGTAGAGTCTGTCAACATCATCCTTTGAGTGTAGTGCATTGTGCATGGTCATGAGTTTCTTGGTCTTCTGATCGAGCTGTCTCAGTTCTTCTTTTTTCCACCCTATAAACGGTCCAGAGTATCTTGCTAGTGATACTGCCCATGCATTTATAACTTTTATTAGGTTTCTGTTATATAATTTAGTTTCCAGGAGTTTTCTTGTTGTTCTGAGGTATTTCTTTTCAATTCTCTCTTTCATTTCTGTTGCTTTGGTGTTGTCCGCTTCCAGAATTCCCAAGTATTTATAGTTGTCTTGTTCCCCTAGTGCCCTCATTTCTGTTTGGTTCCATGCCTTATGTCGTCTCCAGTTTTCCTTTTCATATAACTAGTAGTGCGCATTTTTCCATACCAAATTCCATTTGGATATCCTGCCTGATGATCCTGGTAGTGTTTATTAGTGTATCTAGTTCCTTTTTGGTCCTTGCAAAAAGTTTCAGATCGTCCATGTACATCAGGTGGTTCATTTTTTTTTCTTCTGTATTAGAGAACTTGTATCTGGCTTGGCACTTTTTCAGTATATTGTTCAGGACCATCATGGCTATGATGAACAGTAATTGTGATAACGAATCTCCTTGGAAGATGCCTCTTTGTATGTTGATTTCTGTTATGTGTTGTCCATCAGCTGTCAATTCCAGTCTCCATGTTCTCATTGCATTTTCTATCATATTAATGATCCTGCTTGGCATTTTATACATTTTTAAGCATTTTATTATCTGTGCTTGGGGGATCTTGCCGTACACTTTTTTTGTAGTCTATCCATGCCATGGATAAATTCTTTCTTCTTCTTTTTACTTCCTTCAGGATTTTTTGATCATGTGTTCTCTTTTTCCTTTCTGGCATCCTTTCTGTCCCTCTGTGAGAAGTCCACAATTATTAGGGAATGGTAGATTCGTTCCCTCAGTTGTGCTATTAATATAGTGGGTAAGTACATAATAGATCTGCTGGGGTGGTTCCTTTCTCTGTGCCTTCCGTAGCAGTGTGGTTCTCAAGTGTCATCCAAACTGGCACGTTTGTTTCCTGTATACATCTCAGATTTTGAGCTATCTTTCGTGTAATGTTATGAAATTTTTAACCAGTATACATGTATCCCGTTATGTCCTGGTGCTCTCCAGTTTGCTATTTTTCCTATGGTTTTCTTTATGCTTTCTTTGCTGATTTCATTCACTGTTCCTTTTTCGATGTGAGTTTTCTGACAAAGGGAGAAGAAAAAGCTGTTTTCTAGGTTGGCAGTATTTTTGCGCAAACAGTTGGCAGAGTTGGTGGAAATTTTCTGTTTCTATGTCTATCCTTGTAGCCATGTCACTAGTAAGGGTGCTGGAGGTAAACGTTTTGTCTGGGCTGACGTTATCCGCCTGATAGTCAGGGACCCGAACCTTGGATTAACCACTAAGGAGGCTGTCCTATCAGCAGGTGCAAAGTACTGGGGTTGCTGTATTGCCATTTGGTGAATGGAATCTGGACCATGCAGTAGCTTCTGGTGGGGCCTCTCGATGCCATACTAGTGGGTAATTGTTATGGCTTTACCTTATCATGTGAAACAAAAAAAAAAATTCTTCGTTTCTTTTTCTCTCTTAGTTTCCCCTCTCTGTCCTGCTCAAAGTAAATCTGTCGACCTAGTCCACAAATTCCAAAATTTCATCATGACAAGTTTCAAGAAAAAATACACGATTAAACCCTGTTCTCCAACTTCCAACGTAGACCCCTACTACCATGTCTCCTTCTCCAACATCAGGGGTCTTCGTTCTAACCTTCCAGAGGTTGAAACCCAATTACAGGAGACTAAACCAGACCTTTTATTTTTAAGTGAAACTGCCATTGGACAGGCTATTTCCCTAGATGAGTTTGCAATTTCAGGATACTCTAACTTAACTTCTAAATCTGACCCCCAAGATCGCCATGGGCATGGAATATGTGCCTATATAAAAGATAGCTTTCCATGTGGGAGGGACATCTCCAGGGAAGATCCTAACTTACCCTATATGTGCTTCCGGGTTGCTTTAGCTCACACTACTGCATTTATATTTACTCTCTATCGCCCCCACAACAGCGGAGTTACTATCTTTCAAAGCATATCTGAGAAAATTGACCAAGTCCTTTCTACTTATCCTTCAGCTAACATTCACGTATGTGGAGACTTCAATGTTCACAACGTCGAATGGTTGACCCACTCAAACAAGACCGATGATGAGGGGAGGTTCTGTCATGATTTCTCCATTGCCTATGACCTCACTCAGATTGTTCAGGAACCTACCTGTGTGCCCGATAATGACGGCCAGTATGCGAGCCTACTAGACCTTTTTCTCACAACTTGCCCTGAACTATGTTCAGTTTCTGTTCTGTCGCCTCTTGGATCTTCCGACCACTCTGTTGTATCAATTAAGATAAAAATGAAATGTAATAAGTCCCCAGACGTACCTCTTCATCGTACAGTATATCGATACACTAAGGCTGACTGGGATAGCTTCCGTACATTTATATCTGATCTACCTCTGCATTCCATGTTTAAAAAGGATGTGTCCTCTATAGTATTAGACCTAACTGAATAGTTAATTGTAGGTATTGACCATTTCATACCCTCTAAAAAGTTTCAGCAAAAACCTAACAGCCAGCCATGGTTCTCTCCAGAATGTGCTGCTGCCATTGCGCACAGAAATCACTTTTTCCACTGCTTCAAACGTAATAGATGTATGGAAACTAAAGCCGTTTTCAGGACTGCCAGCAACCATTGTAAGAAAGTAATAAGGAACACAAGAGAGTTGTATGCACAATCTGTTAAGTCAAAAGTAGCTGAGCAGCGGCTTGGTTCCCACCAGTTTTGGCAAATAGCAAACAGAATTCTGAACAGAAGCGTGTGCTCCATCCCAACTATTATCAATGGACCTGAGGTAATCTCGTCAGCATTAGACAAAGCCAAACTCTTTGTCAAGAACTTTGCAGCTAATTCTACCCTTTGCGACCAAGACCGCCAACCCCCAATATTTCCTCCTGTATCAGAAAACACGCTATGTGATATACGTATATCTGTACGTGATGTTGCCAAGCTAATCAAAAACCTTGATTCGAGTAAAGCAACTGGCCCTGATGGTATTCCAATTATAGTACTCAAAAAACTTCAACCTGAATTAGCGCCCATACTTACAAAACTGTTTAAACGTTGTCTTAAGGAGAATAGTTTCCCATCTCCCTGGAAAATCTCATCAGTATGCCCTGTATTTAAGAATTCAGGTGATCGCTCATCCCCCTCTCAGTACAGGCAAATAAGTCTCCTGTGCGTCATGAGTAAGTTGCTAGAATCTGTGTTAAATACAGAAGTAATCAAACATCTCAACAAAAATAACCTTCTTAGTGACACTCAATATGGTTTCCGTTCTGCTAGATCTACAGCAGATGTCCTTACAGTTATATCGCATAGGATTAGCAAATCTCTCGACGGTGGCAATCTTTCTAGGGCAATTGCTCTTGACATATCTAAAGCCTTTGATAGGGTATGGCATAATGGTTTACTTCATAAGATCGCTAGCTATGGTATAGCTGGAAAAGTCTTCTCAATTATTAAATTATTTCTTTCTGATAGGTTCATAAGAGTAGTAGTTGAGGGGCAAAAATCAGAAGCTCACAGTATTAATGCCGGTGTCCCTCAGGGATCCATCCTGGGCCCAACTCTTTTCCTGATCTACATTAATGATCTTCCAAATCATATCCTTACATCATTTGTAGACATTTATGCTGACGACACTACCATTTATGGTAGCACATCTAAGACAGTAAATGACCAAGTTCTCTCCAATTCTCTCTCCTCTGATCTTGAGCACGTAGTACAATGGGGAAAGGAGTGGCTGGTTACTTTTAATGCATCTAAAACCAAGCTTCTCTCTTTACATCATCAACATTCTAATTCACATTTGTCATCAATTGAAATGAATGGCTCTCGTCTTCAGGAGGCCTCTAGTTTTGACAAGCTTCTGGGCTTGACCATTACTCCTGATCTTAAATGGAACACGTATATCAAATCTGTTGCCAAGGCCGCTGTAGATATCTCACTGCTGATGCTATTCTCTACCTATATAAGAGCCAGGTACGTCCAAGGATGGAATACTGTTGCCACATCTGGGCAGGAGCTGCTAGAAAGGACTTGTCCTGCCTTGATAGAGTTCAAAATAGACTTCGTAGCCTCGTAGGAGATGTCCTTTTCTCCTCCTTGCAACCTCTATCTCACAGAAGAGATGTTGCGAGTTTGTCTCTGATGTATCGTTATTTTTATGGAAAGTGTTCAACTGAGCTTCAATCTATGGTCCCCCCTCGCCAAACTTTCACAAGAAACACTCGTCTAGCTGTAAACACTATCAATAATTTCCCCCACTCTTTATCTGTGCCTAAACCTAAACGTAGATTCCATGAACAAAGCTTCTTTCTTAGAACTGCACGCCTGTGGAATTGTCTTCCGTTTTCCTGCTTTCCGGCTGACTACAATATGGTTGTGTTCAAGTCTAAAGTAAATAAGTTCTTGATGAGCCGTTCCATATAAGTTATTAAATTTACCAAATTTTCATTACTAATGATTACTATATTGACCAATTTCTACTGTACACTCTTTAACCCTAATCCTTGAGTGGCCTCTGGGCCTTGATAATGTGGTGATGCCTTTGTAAAAAAAACAAAAAAAAAAAAAAACTCTTTTTTCATTTTTTCAGCCATTTGGCATTTCTATTGTGATTCGTTCTTCCCATATCTTACTCCAGTAGAGTTTTGTTTCTGTCATGTTAGGTCGTTTTGTTTTTGTTTTTCCTCCGTTTACATTTTGATAGAATTGGCTTTCATTGTTTTCAAATGTCCTGTTTTGCTTGCATTGTTCGGATTTATATATCGTCTCAATCTTCTTTTGTTGCTATTTTGTGGTTCACTTCCTCCTGTTTCTTTTTAGCTTCTCTCTGCTGGTCACATTTCCAATTTTCCATCTTATCCATATCGTTTTCTTCCTGATTATCGTTTTTGCTTCTTTTTTATGTTTCCTGATTTGGGTTTTTAGCCTTATTATTTCAGGGGTTTTTTGTGCATCTTTTCCTGGCTGTTTTTTTTTTTTATTTGAACACAATACTTATCATCTTTGCATAAATTAAGTTGTTTGAGTTTGTGATTGTGTCTGTTGTGATTTGTAGGAGGAGCTCGTTAACCTTCTCTGTCTCTGTTTTTAATTTCTTCTGCTCTTGATTCCTTAAAGATGGGAGTTTTGTTTTTTTCTTCGTCCATGAACTGTATTATTTTTTCTTTTTCATCTGCTTCTTCCTCTGTTAGCTTTGTTTCATTGTTATTGATTTCCACGTTTGTAAGGTCCAATATTTGCAGATTCTTCGCATGTGATATTTCTAGTTGTGGGGCTTCCATTTGTGAGGTTTCTACATGTGCAGTTCCAGTAGAGGATACTTCATGCTCAACTTCATCATTTATTTTTCGTTGTATTTCTGTTAGTTCCAGTTTTGAGAGCCAGCCTCTTTGGAGTATCAGTCTTGCTTGGTCCACAATTCTTTGTTCTGTCATATGGTAGTCACTGGACTAGTCCCAGAGTTCTTTCATTCATTTCCAATAACTTCCATATCTATATTTAGAGTGGCTTCTATATAGCATTCCATTACGGGTCTACTCTCATTCGTTGTCCATTTCTTCCTTTGTGGTTTTCTTTTTTGATGGTTATTTTGGTTGTGCTGTTTGGTCAGTATCATTTTGGCCCCTGAAATTAGAGGTTATACTTACCTGTTCAGCATCTGTGTTATTTGCGCTTCTGAAATTGGAAAGTATTATTATTGTTGTTATTATTATTATTATTATGAACAGAAAGAGTGTCGGAAAGGCTCGAGGGGTACCAAGGAGCAACTACTGATTGATAAGGCATTAATGCAGGATGCAAAGAAGAAGAGGAATCTGAGCATAGCATGGATCGATTAGAGAAAGGCTTATGACATGGTTCCTTATTCATGGATCCAGGAAACACTATTGATGATAAAGGTTGCAGGGAATGTGATAGGGCTTTTGGAGGCAAGTATGGCTTAATGGAAAACGGTGCTAACAGCAAACAGAGAGGTGCTGGGGCAGGTTGGCATTAACTGTGAAATATTCCAAGGAGATTCGTTATCTCCACTTCTTTTTGTAATGATAATGATGCCACTGAGCATCCTCTTGAAGAGAGAGAAACTGGGGTATAACTTTGGATCTGGTGGAAGATGCTTCAACCATTTACTGTTTATGGATGATTTGAAAATATTCGGTAGAAATGAAAAGGAAAAGGAGAAACTGGTAGAGCTCGTAGGGACATACTCGGAAGATATCTGGATGGATTTTGGGATTAGTAAATGTGCAGTGCTGGTGATGAACAGGGGAGTAAAGGTTCATTTGAATGGAATAGTGCTGCCAAATGGAGAAATCATGAAAAAAATAGAAGATACAGGGTATAAGTATTTGGGAGTGCTGGAGGGTGTAGGCATCATGAACAGAGAAATGAAGGAAAAAGTCAGGAAGGAGTATCTTAGAAGATTGAAACTAATTGTAAAGTCGAAACTGTATGGAGGAAATCTAATGAAATCAGTAAATGCATGGGCAGTCAGTGTTTTGAGATACAGTGCGGGAATTTTAGAATGGTCTGACAAGGATTTGCATGCCATGGATATCAAAACAAGAAAAGTTTTAGCAATGTTTGGTATATTTCACATTCGAAGAAATGAAGGAGAAAGTCAGAAGGAGTATCTTAGAAGAGTGAAACTAATTGCAAAGTTGAAATTGTATGGAGGAAACCTAATGAAAACGGTGAATGCATGGACAGTCTGTGTTTTGAGATACAGTGCAGGAATTTTAGAATGGTCTGACAAGGAGTTGCATGCCATGGATATCAAAACAAGAAAAGTTTTAGCAATGTAGGTATATTTCATGTAGCGAGACTGTACGAAAAGAGGAAAGATAGTGGGAGAGGATTAAAAAGTGTAAAAGATTGTGTTAGAACCAAGGAGATGTCATTGAAGGAGCATTTGGTTAGAGTTTTTTTTTTTCTGTCTGTTTCGATTTACTCAAAACCGCACACACCTCGTCTTCTCATGTACCGTTCTCTTCTTCCTCTTCTACTTCTTGCTCTTTTTCTTCTTTTTTCTTCTCAGTCGTCAGAAGCGTCGTCTTTTCTTGACTACGTTTTTCCTTCTCGCTTCTTGCTCACAGTGACCCGTTTTTATGCTAAGCTGAACTCTCGTGTGTACGAGAGAACACGAGATTTTGCGTGATTACTTGGCAATATTAACCGGCCGCCGCCATCTTGCCATTTTTCTTTGGACGTGCCCGCTTTGCAGAGTGCACACCTCAAGCGTTTGTCAGGTAAGCCCGTCTGTTCGCAATTTATTACACACTCCCCCCTGATCTCATTATCACAGAAAGAGCAGGGAGGCGGTGGCCTTTTTCTTCGAGTGCTTCTTCGGAGAGGGGGATTCGGGGCTTCATCATCGTCTGTGCTGTCTTCCGTGACACGAAGGTCGGCGAACCTAAAGCTGAGCATCGCAGTATCACTGTCCGGGTCTTCATCATCAGCAGGAGGGTCAGTACTTTGAAGGCTACCACTCTCAGTGTCGCTGTGTGTTGAAGCCGTCATGAACCAGAATGATGGATCGCTGGTCACGGATTCAATTTCACTATCTTCGTCAAGCGGCAGCTGCGTTTGGAATACTGATCTTAAGTCTTTAATATGACGAGGTACTCCATCAACTCGCACCGCCTGTGGGCTGATCACTTCAGTGACATGACCGGTTCCGTAGCGAGTCGTGCACTGGCCTCGGGGTTTTTTAACCCAGACGACATCTCCTTCTTTTATGTTCTTTTGTGGTGGCTCCGGTTCGGGTAGTGAGCTGCTCTCCAAACCTCTCACTCTGACACGGTATGTATGTAGCGCGTTGGCTGGCGCGGTGGAGGGTGAAACATCGTCCTTAGGGGTGACGTTGTACCAATAGACTGCTTCAGGTACCATACACCTCTTCCGCGCTGCGATTGTCTTAACCGTTCTGTGATTGCGCTCAATAATCCCGTTTCCACTGGGAACATGGGCACACCGAAAATGCAGATGGACACCCCAGCCATCTGCAAACTGTTTAAACGGCTCACTAACAAAAGCGGGGCCATTGTCGGTGAGTATCTCAGAAGGAGGGCCACGCTCGAGGAACACACCTTCCAACTCATGGATAATGGCAGCCGCGTCCTGCCGGCGAAGAAGCCGCCACAATGAAAACCTAGATGGTCCACAGTCGATAAGCGCCAAAAAATGTCTCCCGTTGTAGTGCGTTATGTCCATCGCAATCCTATCCCAATTACGCTTCACACTGAGTATTCCCTTCTTCCACCGGACAGGTGCTGGGTCGACCGATCGGCAGGTGTTGCAGCTTCCCACAACAGATTTCACAGCCCTCCGAGACACAGAGGGGTCAACCAATCTGGTGAAGTAAAGCGTTCGGTTTACACCGGAGTGCCCGCTTTGGCAATGGACATCATTAATATGCTCCGGGCTGAGTCTATGTCCCACTGCAGTGCAATTTACAGGTGCTGACTCGTTCACTTCTTTTGGCAGGTCTAGCCAACGGCGTGGCACTCTGGTCAGACGATCCGCCTGATTCAAACAGGACTGCACCAGTGTCACATCTATGACCAAGTCGTATTCCTTAGTGGTTTCGGTTAGGGTAGCAAGCCGCCTCCGGATCAACATTTCGGCCGACGCCTTCGTTGTCAGACGTGCTTTTCCGTTCAAGGCATTGGTCATCCACCGATGCACACACGTGGAATCCGTGATGATGTGAAGGATTCTAGCCTGCCACTGAAGCGCTAGATTGACTCCTTTCAGTGTAGCATCGAGTTCAGCTAGGTTTATATGCTTGGCATCATTCTCCGGCCAAAGCCAGCAGGCATCTTCTATTATCCTTCCGTCGACCGCCAGAGCAACGCCAAGGGCAAGTGAGCTGGCGTCTACCCAAACTGTAAATTCACTCCCATCGACGCACCAGCTCCCCCGTACAGGGTCATCATTGGTCACTCTGGCCACAACTTCCACCAGCATGCTTTGCAGGGCAGGATCATGCACCTCATCGTCCCATCCAGTTGACATAGAAGTTGCCCGTCGCTTTATGGCCGCTACAGCCACTCGGAGCCACCCACACACAGGGAAGTGACCCACCAATTTTCCGCAAATGGAAAACGTGCTCCGACGTGTGATGGCAGATGAGATTTCCGGGATTTCACCACTCCTTCCCCATTGAAGGCCATCTGCACTTCCGCTCACCTGCAGTCCGAGCACTTTCGCCCCGTCCTGTAGCCGCTCCGGCTCCTTGCACGACAATCCGAAGTGCTCGAAGTGTTCTTTGACCGCCTGGGCAGACAGGAGGCTCTCATTGACAAAAATGTCGTCTATATACGACGATGTCGCATGTTGCACCGCTTCATCTTGACGCCGGATCGCCTGCATGATTGCTGTCATGATGTTAGGGGCTACATTCAGGCCGAATCCTAGCCTGGTCAAGCAATAGCGAGTTCCTTTGATCACCACCATCTGGAACGGCCACAGCGATTTCTCAACACGTATTTGCAAGTACGCTCTTCGCAAGTCCAGTATGGCTGCTTCCGCACCCTGCCGCCGCCACTCCCGTAGTTTATGAGCACAGACATCAGCCCCCACAGTGTGTGGGTCAACGTATTCATTAAGTTCCCGGTAATCAAGAACAGGTCGAACTTTCTGCTTGTTCTCTTGTCTGACAGCCATCAGGGGAATTAGCCCCCGCGGGGGCCCGAGCTCATCCTCTGGGTATGGAACTAACCAGCCATTATCCAGCCACACTTGAAGTTCTGCCTCGTACTGCCCCCTAAGCCACGCAGGAGGAGGATACTCTGTAAGTCGATTCTGCAATGACACTGGTGGCTGGTCGCCTGTCCATTTCCAGGACGCTGTCCAAGTGTTTGTGCCCTTATTCGTATTCTGCATGGAAGTCGGGCTCATCGAGAGTGATTGCTGCACACATTTGTTTGTTTGGTCGAGAGAAGCTCACATCACCGGCGCTGTTCACAGTAATTCCACCTAGCTGTGTGATAGCGTCCATTCCAAGGAGAAGGTCATATCCGAGCAGCTCCTCATCGACCACTAACACCGTCACAGCAACCGGAGAGCCATTGCCAATGCTGATATGAACAACGCTGACCCCACAACACAACAATGAGCCTTGGCCGACAGTAAGTACAGGGATCCTTCGTTTCTTCCATGTGGCGCAATATTCCTTTCGAAGAAGGGTTTGGGTACAGCCGGTGTCAACCAGCGCTGAACGTTCACATCCATCAACTTGAACTGTTACTGCAGGCAGCGCTTTGTTCAATGCCGCATTGGGGAGGGTGCTAGCGCTGCGGCGTCCTCCCCTTGCCCGTTTCCCAGACAATTCCGCGCTATGTGGCCTGGCTTATTGCATTGGTGACACCGTATTACTTGTCGTGCTCCATAATTAGGGGTGCGCCTTGTACCGCTTTTGCAGTCTCTGGAAAAGTGGTTGGGGCCACCACAGGTATAGCATCGTAGACCCTTCGTTGGCGAGTCCAGAGTGTCAACAGCTGCGGAGACTAGTTCTCGATCGTCTTTCAAGATGTTTCGTGCTCCCGCCAATAACTCCTCCAATCCAATCTCAGTGAGTCTTGACGATGCTCGCAGCAGTCGACTTGCCTCATCCGGAAGTCCCGACAAAAAGGCGCATGCCAATATGCGATCACTTGCACCGCCGAAGGGAGTGGCAAGCTTTTTCAAGTCGGCCATGTAGACATCCACTGTCTCCCCCGGCCCAAGTCAGCGTTCGGAAAACTGCCTCCAGGCGACAAAAGGGTCTGTACCAAATACCCCGTATAGCGCTCCATAGTCGGATCCTCCCCTAGCTGCTGGTACACGGCATAAGCCCCTTTAGTGAGTCTCAATGGGATAACCATAGCGGGGTCTTTAATCTTGTACAACCGGCAAACGCGCTTAGCCTTTTCCAGCCATTCGACCACCGAGGGACCAGTGGGGGAGCCATCGAATTCCGGAATTAATCTGATGTCAAATTTCTCCATACCAAAGCCGAGATAGCTTGTAATCAGAGTTTTTTTTTTCTGTCTGTTTCGATTTACTCAAAACCGCACACACCTCGTCTTCTCATGTATCGTTCTCTTCTTCCTCTTCTACTTCTTGCTCTTTTTCTTCTTTTTTCTTCTCAGTCGTCAGAAGCGTCGTCTTTTCTTGACTACGTTTTTCCTTCTCGCTTCTTGCTCACAGTGACCCGTTTTTATGCTAAGCTGAACTCTCGTGTGTGCGAGAGAACACGAGATTTTGCGTGATTACTTGGCAATATTAACCGGCCGCCGCCATCTTGCCATTTTTCTTTGGACGTGCCCGCTTTGCAGAGTGCACACCTCGAGCGTTTGTCAGGTAAGCCCGTCTGTTCGCAATTTATTACACAGATGCTTAAGGTTGTGACCAATGAAGTGGAGGTATGTGAAACGTATGGATAGAGAAAGGGCAGAGGAACTGACTAGGAAGAAAATGCATGGAAGTTCTTTCAGGATATAGCAGAAGTGGCTGATGAAAGTTTATGGCAATGGCTTAAGAGCTGGGTATTTGGCTAAGAGTACTGAAGCTTTTGTTTGTGCAGCACAAGAGCAGGCATTAAGAACACAATTGTTCAAAAAAGTGGTTCTAGGATAGGAAATTGCTGCAGAATGCTGGATTTGTGGTAAAACCTGAGAGTTAATTGTGCCCCTTGCAGCAGGGTGTAGTAGGTTGGCCCACAGAGAGTACTGCAAAAGACACGATCGCATGGGACTCCAGATATATTGGGAGGTGTATAAGAGGGTTGGGGTGAAGTGTGTTGGAAAGTGGTTGAGGAGGTGGTTGATGAAGTGAAAACAAGTGAGGATAGCAAGGTAGAGGTATGGTGGGACAAAAGTGTTATAACGACCAAGCAATTAGAACATAATCGTCCGGATTTGGTCGTCATTGACAAGGTCTCAAAAAAACTGGCAGATTGTAGACTTTTCAGTACCCTGGGACAGGAATGTGAGAGAGAAGGAGAATGAGAAATGGAGCAATTATGCTCCATTGGCCTTGGAGATAAGGCGTATACACAGGGTTAAATCACAAATAATCCCGGTCATAGTTGGTACACTAGGAGTAGTATCTGGAAGGACATTTGAAAAAAAACTATGAATCCGCAATGTTTTAGGCAGCCTTCAGACCCCTGCTATTGTAGGTACCACCAACATCCTTGATCTTTGAAGCTCCTGGTTTGGAACCCGGATTGAGGGAAATCCTCTGGAAATAAGTCCCATCTCTTTTCAGGGAGAAGTTGATGAACAAAATCATAATTATTATTGGCTTACATGGAGCTTTCACACACGTCATCAAAGACCTGATTGGAAACCTGTGGTGTTCTCTGGAAGCTGAGTTACAACAAGTTTCTACAGACGTGCAGCTCTTTCCAGCTCCTTTGATAGCATTTGCAAATAAATTTGCGTCATCACAACAGCCTCTTACCATTGATTTCTCGCTAGCAGTGGCCATTAGTCTATACTAGAATTTGAGTAGCACTAAGCCTCCTCAAGGTCCCAGTTCTCTTCGCGCTTGTCTAACAGAGGTCTGGTCAGCACTCTCTCCTCGGTCTTTCCATCCTCCTTGAACCTTCTCAGCTCTTTGATATCACCTTTTTTTGGGGGGGGGGGTAACAGTGATGAGACAAGGGAAAGGATGCGTGATGGGGGTGTGCAACTTACAGAGTTGCAGCTTCAGTGTTCTTCATTTCCTGTAACGCTTCTTCATTATATTGTCTTCTCCACATTCAAGTGTTTTCCTTAATATTTCAGCCATTTTCATTATCATTAGTCATTGTATTTTTGCAGCTATTCCTCTGATTCCAATTTCTGACATTCTTTTTTCAAAGTTTTTTGGAATTGTTCCTTGTGCGATTTGACAGAATTTTTCTTTCTTGTTAATTATTACGGCATCTGATCTTCTTGCTTGGATGGGTTTGTCCGTCTGTATGTCCATGTCCATTAGGATTTTGTGGTTCTTGTTTTCAAGTACTGTTGTGGGTTTATGCTTGTACTATTTGTCTGTACATTCAAAATGCAGCTGTTTGCACAAGTCCCAGTGCACCACCCTCCCTACTTGGTCGTGCCTGTTTTTGTATTCCTTTTAGGCTATTACATTGGTGATCCTGTTTGGTATTTTATACATTTTAGGCATTCTATTATCCATGCTTGGGGGATCCTGTTGTACACTTTTTTGTAGTCGATCCATGCCATGGCTAAATTCTTTCTCCATTTTACCTCCTTTAGGATCTTTTGACCTATATATAGCAGATCATGTGTTCCTCTTTTTCCTTTTTGGCATCCTTTCTGCTCTTTGGGAATGAGTTTATGGTTATTCAGTGGTAGATTTGTTCCCTTAGTTGTGCTGTCAGTATCTTCCACATAGTGGGTAAGCACGTGATTAGCCTATAGTTGCTAAGGACGGTTCCTTTCTTCGTGTCCTTCTGTAGCAGTGTGGTTCTACCTTTTGTCATCCAGTCTGGCACACTTGCTTCCTGTATACATCTTCTCAGGTTTGGGACTAGCCTTTCATGTAAGGTTGTGAATTTTTTGAACCAGTATGCAAGTATCCCGTCATGCCCTGCTGCTCTCCATTTTGCCATTTTTCCTATGGTTTTCTTTAGGGTTTCCTTGTTGATTTCATTCACTGTTCCTTCTTTTATTTGTTGTAACTCTTCTTTCATGTCTTTCAGCCATTCGGCATTTTCTATTTTCCCATATTTTACTCCAGTAGAGTTTTGTTTCTGTTGGATTTGGTTGTTCTGTTTTTGTTTTTCCTCCGTTCACATTTTGGTAGAATTGGCTTTATTAGTTTCAAATGTTCTGGGTTTTTTTGTTTTTTGTTTTTTTTACATAGGCGTCACCACTTATCAAGGCCGATAGGCCACTCAAGGATAAGGGTTAAAGAGTGTAGAGTAGTCAAAAGGACAATATAGTAATCGATAGTGATGGAAGTTCGGTAAATTTGTTAACTTAAGTGGAACGGCTCATCAGAAACTTGTCCACGTTGGACTTGAAGACAACCATATTATAGACAGCTGGAAAGCAGGAAAACGGAAGACAATTCCACAGGCATGCAGTTCTAAGAAAGAAGCTTTGATCATGGAATCTATGTTTAGGTTTAGGCACAGATAAAGAGTGGGGAAAATTATTGATAATGTTTTCAGCTAGTCTAGTGTTTCTTGTGAAAGTTTGGCGAGGGGGGATCATAGATTGAAGCTCAGTTGAACACTTTCCATGAAAATAACGATAAAGCAGAGACAAACTCGCAACATCTCTTCTGTGAGATAGAGGTTGCAGCGAGGAGAAAAGGACATCTCCCACCAGACCACGAAGTCTATTTTGAACCCTATCAAGGCAGGACAAGTCTTTTCTGGACGTATCTGACTCTTATATAGATAGAGAATTGTATCAGCAGTGAGATATCTACTGGATCGATAGAAGGATCCGACCATTTTTCCAGCGGCCTTGGCAACAGATTTGATGTACGTATTCTATTTAAGATCAGCAGTAAAGGTCAAGCCCAGAAGCCTGGTTTAATAATGATTTAATAATTGAGAAGACATTTCCAGCAATACCATAGCTGGAGATCTTGTTAAGTAAACCTTTATGCCATACCCTATCAAAGGCCTTTGATATGTCAAGAGCAATTGCCCTAGAAAGGTTGCCACCGTCGAGAGATTCGCTAATCCTATGAGATATAACTGTAAGCACAACTGCTGTAGATCTAGCAGAACGGAAACCATATTGTGTCACTAAGAAGGTTATTTTTGCTGAGATGGTTGATTACTTCTCTATTTAACACAGATTCCAGCAACTTACTCATGACGCACAGGAGACTTATTGGCCTGTACTGAGAGGGGGATGAGCGATCACCTGAATTCTTAAATACAGTGCATACTGATGAGATTTTCCAGGGTGATGGGAAGCAATTTTCCTTAAGACAACGTTTAAACAGTTTTGTAAGTATGGGCGCTAGTTCTGGTTGAAGTTTTTTGAGTACTATAATTGGAATACCGTCAGGGCCGGTTGCTTTACTGGAATCAAGGTTTTTGATTAGCTTGGCAACATCACATACAGATATTTGTATATCACATAGTGTGTTTTCTGATACAGGAGGAAATATTGGGGGTTGGCGGCCTTGGTCGCAAAGGGTAGAATTGGCTGCAAAGTTCTTTGCAAATAATTTGGCTTTGTCTGATGCTGACAAGATTAACTCAGGTCCATTGATGATAGTTGGGATAGAGCACACGCTTCTGTTCAGGATTCTGTTTGCAATTTGCCAAAACTGGTGGGAACCAAGCCGCTGCTCAAAGTAGCTGAGCAGCGGCTTGGTTCCCACCAGTTTTGTTCTCTGTTTCCGCGTTTGTAGACTTTGTTGGTCCTCGGACTTTGGTGTTTTTACTTATGAGGGTTCAACTTGTGGTGTTGCTCTACGTGCGGTTCCGTTGGCGGATGCTTCTCGTTCAGTTTTATCATTTATTTTTCGCTGAATTTCTGCTAGTTCTAGTTTAGAGAGCCAACCTTTCTTGAGTATCAGTCTTGCTTGGTCCGCAATTCTTTGTTCTGTCACATGGTAGTGCGCGAGCCTTTTCTAGTCTCACACAAAAAACATGCGTTCACATTTCAAGCAATATTATTTGTCATATACATACGTGCACACAAACATATGCGCTCAGGTCCACACACGTACACATATTCACGTTCGCGTACATACACTCACATTCACGTGTATACACACACACGTTAACGTACGCACAGATGGACGACGTCACTTCCCTTTCAAAGGAAATCCACACATGCGCAAAAGACCACCGGAAACACCTATAAAAGAAAGAGCAATAATCGGCTTCTTCCTTTTCGAACCCGCCTTCCAAGGTGAGTGGTCGGCCGTTCGGCAGGCGCGTGCATGTGCGTACCTCACACCACTTGCTACTATGTGGGACAAAAAGCCAACAGACAGCACGTACACTTTATACGCTTTCTCTCTCCATGAACTGGATTGACATTCTCACTCTTTCTCTCTATATATATACAACTTGTCCCTGAGAATACCTTCACGTAGCTGACTGCTAACTGATGTCAACTCTCTATCCTTTGTCTTTGTCTACACGCTGGACTATCATTCTCATTTCTACTGCATTACTCACTTCTTTTCCCACGCACAAACAAATGATAGTGAGTTGAACACACATTTCCTTTTCTTTCTACACCACCAGTCCTGCAACAAACGATGGTTACACCCGCGCGGACATGAACACGTGTTATATCTAAACCATTCATTCTTTCAACAGTAAATAAACGACACGTTTATCTTATCCATCAATTGAGTTTTTGTTTCTTCAATTCCATTCGTTTCATTATTTTCTTTTGTAACGGGATTAGGATTTATATATCCTAGTCCTCTACAGTAGTCAATGGATAGGTCCCATAGTTCTTTCATTCGTTTCCGATAACCTCCATAGCTATATTTAGGATTACTTCTATAGTAGCATTCCATTACGAGCCTATTCTATTTTCTTTCTTTGTTTTTTTGTTTTTTTCTATTTTGATGGTTATCATGGCTGTGCTGTGTTTGTTCGATATCATTTTGTTCCCTGAAGTTAGAGGTTATACTTACCTGTTCAGCGTCCATGTTATTTGAGTTTCTGAAATTAGAAAGTTGGTCAACATTCGCAGGATGACGACTCGGTCCCCCATGCTGGCTACCGAAGGAGCACCTGCTGATCATGAACCCCAGATCTTTCTTCTGGGTCCCATGGTTTGGATTAGTTGTAATTGACATTTTTCATATTTTGGTGCTTGTGGCAACACCGAGCCCAGATATGTTTTACCTGTGGTTCTGACGCAGGGATAGTGTTTGGCTCCCATGTATACAAGAGGTATCGTGCACTATCACACATACATATGGGACTTGAACAAAATAAAAATAAAAATAAAAAATAAAATAAAAATAAAAAAATTCCAACTAAGTATTCTACTTAGTAAAAGTCGGAAGTAATGTTCTGGAAGAAGGCGTTTGAAGATAGGTCTACCTTACACCATATTGCTTAGCCGCTAGAAATGTTAGATGGGAAAAAGAGGAGGAAGGTATTTTCTCCCGCCGCTGTCGTAATATTTAATTCCCTCGTTCAAAGACGGGGCAAATTTCTACGTCAATATTGATTGATAAAAGGACTGGTTTCTGTTATAAATTCGAAGTAACATTTAACTAGATAGTTCGCCTGTCGCCCGTCTGGCTATATTTTGCATTCATTTTTAGAGGATTTTCATTAAATTTGAATTAACAAACAGAATTATACGTTTATATCGCAACAAAGACTGCTTCCTTATTATTATTATTATCATTATCATTATTATTATTATTATTATTATTATTATTATTATTATTGTTGTTGTTGTTGTTATCATCATTATCATTATCATTATTATTGTTGTTGTTATTGTTATTGTTGTTGTTGTTAATATTATTACCATTATTATTATTATTATTATTATTATTATTGTTGTTGTTATTGTTATTGCTGTTGTTGTTGTTGTTGTTATTGTTATTGTTATTGTTATTGTTATTATTACGCTTGTCGCTCCGTCCGTTATCATGCTGTGCATCCCTAAAAAAGGAAAGTGGAATATTCCAAAAAGTGGAATATTTCAAATAAACTTTGTCACCTTTGAAAAAGAAATTGAAATATTAAAAAAAAAATTGGTGTCGATGTTGAGGCAAATCTAATAAAAATAATTTATCTTTCTTGGCCTTTTGGCTAAGATCAAAGTGTAGTATCTGTTCTTCAAGTGCTACATTTCACTTTCTTCTCTCTCAGTGGAAGAGAACTCCTTTACGACTAAGACAATTTTTTCTCCACATTAAAAAACGACCACGGTGTCTAAATCTGTCCCGTGGGGAGACATTGTGAATAGGTACCATGTTTAACATAACAAAGTTTTAATATTAAAAAAGTCACTGGAAAAAGTTATTTCTGATTTAATTATAAAATGCCCTGGAAATGTCACTTTTAATTAATTATAAAATGTCCATTCTGATTTTTTTTTTTGTTTACTTGCCTCCCCATAAGGGCGGAATTGGACATGAGGTCGGTTATAAATTTAGGGGGAAACCAGCTCCCCAAAAGGGGCACTCTGGTCAATAACAAAAATAAAAATAGTATCAGTAATGAAGGATTTCTCCTCCATAAACCAAGACCAAAAAAGAGGGATTTAAGTCACTGGAATGCTGAAACTGATACTACACTCAGAAATTCATGTTGAAGCAATGGTTGCCTAATCTCTAACAGTATTAATGTTTTTATGTATTACTTTCGAAAAGCTGCTGAAACAGTTTATGATTTAAACATTACTTTATTTCAAGTATATTTTAAGCAGTGGGTTACGGGATATGAAGTCAGTCCCAGAAATTATTCAAACCATTTACGCTTTAAACATTACTTTATTTCATGTATATTTTTAACAGTGGGGTGGGAAATATGAAGTCGGTTCCGGAAATGGCTGCAACCATTTACGTTTTGGACATTACTTTATTTAATGTATATTTTTAACAGTAGGATGGGACATAAGAAGTCGGTCCTGGAAATAGCTGAAAAGTTTACGATTTATACATTACTTTATTTCATGTATATTTTTAACAGTGGGTTCGGGATTATAAGTCAGTTCCAGAAATGGCTGAAACAGTTTACTATTTAGACATTACATTATTTCATGTATATTTTTAGCAGTGGGTTGGGGATATAAACTCAGTCCCGGAAATGGCTGAAACAGTTTACGATTTAAACATTACTTTATTTTATGTATATTTTTAACAGTGGGTTGGGATATAAAGTCGGTCCCAGAAATGGCTGAAACAGTTTACGATTAAAACATTACTTTATTTAATGTATATTTTCCACAGTGGGGTGGCGGATATGAAGTCAGTCCCGGGATTGAATGATATGTGCAAATATATACTATCAGAAAGTGTCGCCCAGTATTGAATGAGATAAGTGGAAAACATATAGTAGCAAAATACCCAGCATCGCCCAGGATCGAATGAGATAGCAGAATATGCGGCGTCACCCAGGATTGGATAAGATAGGTGAAACATATATACCCAGAATTGATTGATTTGTTTGTAATGAAATAACCAACCCAGGCAATATATCAAAGTTATTATTTAAGTAAGGGGGAGCGACATAGTGGGTTAATAAAGTTATGAAAATTATTGTCGAAATTAGTAACATATCCAAGAATTATGAAAAATGATGAAATGTGAGTTACTCCATTGGTGTGTTTGTAATGATATAATAAGCCCAGACAAAATATCAAATATATTATATAAGTAGGAGGGAGAGGCATAATGTGGGCTTTTAATTATAAAAATTATTGTCGAAATTAGTAACATGTCCAGGATTATGAACAATGATTAAATGTGAATTAATCGATTGTGGGTTTATAATAAAATAATCAACCCAGGAAATATATCAAAGTAATTATGTTAGTAAAAAAGGGCAATAAGGATGGTTTAAATTATGAAAAATAATTGTCGAAATTAGTAACATATCCAAGAATTATGAAAAATGTAATATGTTATTTGATGCATTAGTGTGTTTGTAGACCAGACAATACATCAAATTTATTATTTTAGTAAGTGGGGCGATGATGTGGGTTAAAATGATGAAAAATTATTATCGACATTAGTAATATATCCAAGAATTATGAAAAATGACAAAATGTGAGTTAATTGATTGGTGTGTTTGAAATAAAATAATCATCCCAGATATATATCAAAGTATTTTTTTAGTAATAGAGGGTGACAAGGATGGTTTAAATTATAAAAAATTATTGTCAAAATTAGTAACATATCCAAGAATTACGAAAAATGATGAAATGTGATTTAATTGATTGGTGTGTTTATAATAAAATAATCAGCCTAGACGATATATCAAAGTTATTATATAAGTAAAGGGGAAGGAGATAAGGAGGGCTAAATTATGAAAAATTATTGTCGAAATTAGTAATATATCCAAGAATTACGAAAAAATGATGAAATATTAGATAATTGATTGGTGTGCTTGTAAGGAAATTTTCAGTCTAGACAATATATCAAAGTTATTATTTAGTAAAGAGAGAAGGGCGAAAATGTGATTAAAATTATGAAAAAATGATTGTCGAAATAAGTAATGTATCGAAGAATTATGAAAAATGATTAAATGTGATTTCATGCATTAGTGTGTTTGTAATAAAATAATAAGCCCAGACAATATTCCAAAGTTATTATTTTATTAAGGAGGGGGCGATAATGTGAGTATAAATTATAAAAAAAATATTGTCGAAATTAGTAACATATCCAAGAATTACGAAAAATGATAAAATGTGAGTTGATTGATGTGTGTGTTTGTAATGAAATAATCAGCCTAGACAATATATCAAAATTATTTTAGTAAGGTGTGCGATATGGTGAGTTTAAATGATGAAAAATTGTCAAAATTAGTACAATATCCAAGAATTATTAAAAATGATGAAATGTGAGTTAATTGACAGTTGTGTCTTTTATAAAATAATCAGCCAATACAATATATCAAATTTAATATTTTAGTAAAGGGAGGGGCAATAATGTGGGGTGAAATTATGAAAAATTATTGTCAAACATAGTAACATATTCAATAATTATGAAAAATTATAAACTGTGAGTTAATTGACCATTGTATTTGTAATGAAATAATCAGCCCAGGAAATATATCAAAGTTATTATTTTAGTAAGGGGGCAGTACAGTTTTAATAAAAAAAGTAGAATAATATGATTGTGCCTTCATTCATGCTGAACAGAACGCTTACAGCATACTTAGCAACAATATATTACATATGAAAAATGCTGCTGTGGAATTTCCACAGGTCCTGCTAGTTATTATTATTATTATCATCATTACCATTATTATTATCATTGTTAATATTATTGTTAATATTATTATTATTATTATTATTATTATTACTATTATTATTATTATTATTATTATTATTATTATTATTATTATTGGCTCACATGGAGCTTTCACACAAGTCAACAAACGATCTGATTGGAAACCTGTGCTGTTCTCTGGAGGTTGAGTGACAACAAGTCTCCCCAGACGTCCAGTTCTCTTCACCTCCTTCGATAGCATTTGCAAATGAATTTGCATGAACGCAATAGCCTCTTACCATTGATTTCTCGCCAGCAGTGGCCATTGGTTTATACTGGAATTTTAGTGGCACTAAGCCTCACCAAAGTCCCAGTTCTCTTTGTGCTTGTCCAACCGAGGTCTGACTGGCGCTCTCTCCTTGGTCTTTCAGTCCTTCTTGACCCTTCACAGCTCTTTGGTGTCACTTTTTTATTGGGAGGAGCGGTGGTTAAACTATGGGAGGGGATGCATGATGGGGGTGTTGAACTTGTAGATATGCAGCTTCGGTGTTCTTCATTCCCTGTAATGCTTATTCGTTATATTGTCTTCTTGTATTATTCTCCACATTCAAGGATTTTCCTTAATATTTCAGTCGTTTTCATTATCGTTAGTCGTTGTATTTTTGCAGTTATTCCTCTGATTCCAATTTCTTACATTCTTTTCTCAAAGTTTTTCCGAATTGTTCCAAGTGCTCCTACTATTATCTATTTTGATTTTCTTCGTCATCCAAATTCCTTTTAACTCTCTGGCTAGTTCTGTGTATTTGCTTCATTTCTCCTTTTCTTTCATACTCACCCTGAGGTCAGCTGGGACAGCAAAGTCTACGATTTGACAGGATTTTTCTTTCTTGTTAATTATTACGACATCTGGTCTTCTTGCTTGGATGGGTTTGTCCGTCTGTATGTCCATGTCCCATAGGATTTTGTGGTTCTCGTTATCGAGTGCTGTTGTGGGTTTATGCTTGTACCATTTGTCTGTACGCTCAAAATGCAGTCATTTGCAAATTCCCAGTGCACCGCTCTCTCCACTTGGTCATGCCTGTTTTTGTATTCCTTTTGGGCCAGTTTGCTGCATTCACTTACTATATGGTTTATCGTTTCGTCTCTTTGTCCACAGAGTCTGCATTTGCAGTTTTCTTGTGTTTTATTGATTCTTGCTTTGGTTGGTTTTTATCTAGTTATCTTGTGCTGCAACTTCAGTTTCTCGGTTTATATGTCCTTTTCACATCCATGTCCAGGTGTTTTCATTATTCTCATCTTTGTCATTCTTATGAATCTCCCGTGGAGTTGTTTCTCTTCCCACTTCTCTTTTCTCGTTTTGTCATTTGTCTCTCTGTTTTCTGTTTTGTTGTTTTTTTCAGTGTCTCTCGCTGCCATAATTATCCTTTCAGTGTTTTGCATTATGTATTTTTTTAGTTCTTTTTTCGTGTCCTTCACACAGTCGTCTATACAGATCAGTCCTCTGCCACCGTCTTTCCTTTTCACATAAAGCCTGTCAATATCGTCCTTTGGGTGTAGTGCATTATGCATAGTCATGAGTTTCCTGGTTTTCTGGTCGAGTTGTGTCAGTTCTTCTTTTGTCCACCCTATAAACGGTCCAGAGTATCTTACTAGTGATACTGCCCATGTATTCATACCTTTTATTAGGTTTTTGCTATATAATTTAGTTTCCAGGAGTTTTCTTGTTCTCCTGAGATATTCCTTTCCAATTTTCTCTTTCATTTCTGTTGCTCTGATGGTGTCCGCTTCCAGAATTCCCAAGTATTTATAGTCGTCTTGTTCCCCTAGTGCTCTCATTTCTGTTTGGTAGAGTAGTTCCATGCCTTCTGTCGTTTCCAGTTTTCCCTTTCTTATAACTAGTTGTGCGCACTTTACCATTCCAAATTCCATTTGGATATCTTGGCTGAAGATCCTGGTAGTGTTAATTAGTGTCTCTAGCTCCTTTTCGGTCCTTGCAAAAATGTTTCAGATCGTCCATGTACATCAGGTGGTTCATTTTTTCCTCTGTATTGGAGAACTTGTATCCGGCTTGGCACTTTCTCAGAATACTGTTCAAAGGCATCATGGCTATGATGAACAGTAGTGGTGATAGTGAATGTCCTTGGAAGATGCCTCTTTGTATGTTAATTTCTGTTACGTGTTATCCATCAGCTGTCAATTCCAGTCTCCATGTTTTCATTGCATTTTGTTAAGTTTTGAGATATTGTGTTGAAAAAAGATGGCGGCGTAGTTCAGATCAATAACCAAGTCTGTGGCGTAGTTAACGGCGAACTGATTGAATCCAAAATTCGACAATTTTTATAATAGTTTTGAAACGTTTTCATTGGTTGTTTAGCCCAGCCGTGATTGGTGAATCCATTCATCTCATACTCCCATTAGAAGTCTATTGTGATGGGATGTGTCTCCTAACGGCTTCGGCTGCAGGGAGACAGGGTAGTACACGTCAAGAATTCGTCACTTGACACTCAGCCCGACAGGTGAGGGGCTGGGAACCGGCCCAGCACCTGTCGGACTGAGGTACACCGCCTGGGTAATACCTAGGAGGTCCACCCTCCCAGGCCTTGCCACCAGGCTTTTTGGTGGTGCAAGTTTATTGCTTGCTGCCTGAGGCGCCCCGACCGGGAATACCGACGGGGTTACTCAGGCAATTTTTAAAATTGCAGGAGTGCCCCTTCTTTAGGGGAGCCTGCGGGGTTCCTACCTTCCGGCCTTGTGTCACATTTTGCTGATGTGGGCAGCAATTAAATATTTACCCCAATTAGGAGTCAAAAACATTTTACACGCCCCCTTTTTTGATATAATGGAAAAATCATTTGGGATTCAATTTTGGTTTTACTTGAGAAAAGGAAAAATAAATAAATAAATAAATAAAAATAAACAAATAAATGAACAAAGAAAAATAAACCAATAAAATAATTTTTTTTTCTTCTGGTTTTGAGGGAATTTGTCTTTATACTCATTAGTCAAAAAGAATTATTAATATATTGGTATAATGTGTGCAAAAAGAAGCCATCTTTTTATGACATTGAGTTTTTTTATACATAAAAATAAACACTTTTCAAATATATGTAAACATACAAATAGAATACTTTTTCAAATACATATAAACATATGCACAAAAATTCACAAATATGCATTTTTTTAAATTTTTTTTTTGCTTTCTTTTGATTTTTTAACGAATGTTTGCCAAAAAAAGATACAAAAAGAATTATTTGACAAATAAGAAATTTACAAAGAAAAGGTTTTAAGAAGATATCTTTTTTCTTTTTTCTTTTTTTTTACAAACACTAGAAACATTATGTTAGGTATTAGTTGGTTAATTTGGCTAGTAAGGTAGAAATGGTCGCAGTTTAACGTCGTGCCCGGGACAATTTACAATTTTTTTTTTTTTTTTTTTTTGTGATTTTGACTGTTCATGCTTCTCCTTTTGGGTTTTTGAAAAGAGATTTATTCATAATTAGATTCCGAAAAGTTCGGTTATAAAATGTCTTAATTTTATTCTTTTTTATAGGTTTAGTGGCAATTACTATAGGTTTTTTACTTAGATCTAGTTTTAAAATAGATTTTAGAAGGGTGTTCAGAAAAATTGCTTCCTGCACAGAATGAGTAAGAGCCACATATTCTGCTTCACAGGTAGAAAGTGCAACAATTTGTTGCTTTTTTTTTTAGAGATCATAGGTCCAGTCTTTGACAGTCTAAAACAATACCCCGCTATACTTTTTCTATCCTCAGAGTTACTCCAATCTGAATCTGAAAATCCTTCTAAATTTAGAGGATATGTAGACTTTTTGAATCTTAAAGATTGTTCCTTGGTTCCTTTTAGGTAACAAAGGATTTGTTTTGCACGATTAAGGTCTTTAATTGTCGGTTTCGATAAGTTTTGAGATAGCTTTGTTACAGTGTAACATATGTCAGGCCTTGTTGCAGTCATCAAGTAGATGAGGCTCCACCATTTCCCTGTATATTCGATTATCTATGGATTTTGTTTTGGTCCTTATATTTTTATTTATGTTCATTTCGACGGGAGTTGAACGAGGCTTGCATTCTGAACTTGAGTAGAATTTTTTCAATGTATCGTAATTGGTTCATAATTATAATTTCATTTTCACAGGTAAATTTTGAATTTAGGAAAACTCGTCCCGGGAAAACTCGTCTCGGGAAAACTCGTCTCCAGAAAACTCGTCTCCGGAAAACTCGTCCCCTTTCGCTAGATAGGAAAACTGGTCCCTTATTGAATAAATATCGATTGAAAACACATTTTATGATCATTCTTGAAGGAGATATTGCTTTTTAAAATAGACTATAGCCCCCCCCTAATATTTTTTTAAAATATTTTTACTTGTTTAATGTTTTCTTTTTTTTTTTTTTAAATAAAATCGATTTTCTAAGTGTCCGTTTTCTACCTAACTGGCTAAGTTCTTAGTGGTTTCACTTCTTTTAAAGCGTTTATTATGTTCATACAAAGTTAATTACAATTTTTTTGTTTCTTATTTTAACGATATTTTTTGGAGTCATAAAAACAATAATTAAAAACAAAACCAAAAAATTAAAAAAACAGGGAGCGATTCGATTTTTCGTTACTTTTTTGTTTTGTTTTTTAATTATGATAGTTTTTTTGTTGTTATGTTTTTGTTTTCTCTCATACCAAATGCACTCATGCGTTATTTAAAATTATAATTTTATCAATTATCAACATTTATTGTCGTCCTGTCAAATTTTGCAAAAATTAACTAATAAATTAAAAACGAAATATTTTTTTGGCGCGAGATGCCATGTATGTGCTAACAATCTCTCGTTAACTAATTTTTAATTTTTTTTAATTTTTACTTCAAAATTCTAAAATCAATCATTAAGAGAAAAAGTAATCAGTAAATAAATTTCTTAATCAATTTTATTGAAAATCCCGCTATCGTTTATCAAGAATCTTTTTAATTTCATTTTTTGTTGGTTGTTTTTCGGAGGGAGATATAGTTTAACCCCCCCCCCCTCTCTCTCCCTCTCTCTAAATTATATTTTAAAAAATATTAAAATTTATTATTTTCTTTTTAAAACCAAATCTCCCTCAGTAATTTCTTTAATTTTCTATTTTTTAGCGATTATCAAGACCCCTAAGATGTGATACCGGACATTATTTCTCGTTCGGGTTTGTATTACTGTAGTCTGTACACATAGATTCGAAAAAGTTGTCAAAAAAACAAATATATAACAAATAAATGTTATCAAAGGCAAGATAAATTACTTTTCTACCAAACTGGATATAATTTTCGTGTTTTTATTTAATTTAACATGTTTATTCAGCTCAAAAAGCATACAGTGTTTACCGATGTATTGGAAAATTCAAAATGGCGGCCGACTCTCTCTTTAACATGGTAAGTTCGGGAAAAGGTGTTATAAATAATAAACTAGACAAAATACTATTAAAAAACCACCGAATATATGTCAAGCTATGTCACGGTAACATATATTGAAAAGGTATTATAAATAATAAACTAGACAAAATACTGTTAGAAACTCGCTCGGTGCCGGGAAAACTCGTCCCGGGAAAACTCGTCTCGGGAAAACTCGTCTCCAGAAAACTCGTCTCGGGAAAACTCGTCTCGGGAAAACTCGTCCCCTTTCGCTAGGTAGGAAAACTGGTCCCTTATTGAATAAATATCGATTGAAAACACATTTTATGATCGTTCTTGGAGGATATATTTTTTTTTTAAATAAACTATAGCCCCCCCCCCATAATATTAAAAAAAAAATATTTTTACTTGTTTAATGTTTTTTTTTTGTATTTTTAATAAAAGCGTTTATTATGTTCATAAACGAGACCGCATATTTTTTAATCAAAATTAATATTTTTTAATCAAAATGAACCACAATATTTTTTCAAAATCAAAAACAATATTTTTAATAAATTCATGAAATATTGCACAGTAAAAAAATTAACCTAAAGAAAAAATCATGTTTCTTATTTAAGATTATTTCACCACATAACAAAAATAACATGCAAAATCATTTTTTTATATCCATATTTTCAGTTTGTTAAAATACGTGGGTTTGTATTACTGTACACATAGATTCGAAAAAGTTGTCAAAAAACAAATATATAACAAATAAATGTTATCAAAGGCAAGATAAGTTACTTTTCTGCCAAACTGGATATAAAAACTGCGTGTATGTTGTGTATGGATTTTTTTTAAGTTTCTCTTTGACTTGAGCTATTTTTTTCTTGGTCATTAGTGAGAACCATTGAAGGACTTAAGAAAGAGAATAAGTAATTAATTGAAAAGGACGATCGGTTAGCATGAACTGTATTTTAAGGTGAAGAATAGTTAACACTTTATCAAACTATCGGCTGATGTGGACCATGTTTTAAGGTTAATGCTTTGATAAACTACTGGTTGACATTGACTGTATTTTAAATCAAAGTGAACAACTCAAGTCTCCAGGAATATGCGTGTCATTGGGCGTTCGTGGGCATTGGGTTGGCTGTTCCTTTCTTCTGCTTGCTTTCTACTGAAAGAAATTATCCCAATTGGTAACATTAGTTCGTGAATTAGTCACAAATTCTGTATGCAACAAATAATTGACTCCAGACGCAAAACTTGGGTTTTCATTTATAACGATTAATTATTAAATAATTTCTGGATACAAAAAAATGTTATTTTACAGTTATAAAAAGTGAAAAAAATATATGCAATGTCTTTTCTTTCAAAAAGCAGTCTACTCAGACATTGACTCAAACAAGACCTTTTTTCGAACAACAAATTCCTTCTCTTTATCTGCCGGTCAGTGAATAGGGGGGGGGGGCGTAGCGAGGGTGGTGGAGCAGATAGACCCGACTTTTAACTTCAACCAGTTTTTTGTTCTTGACTGGCTTCTCGACTGGCAAATAATGGTCTGTGCTACCTCTTATAAGGAGGTAATGGTGTAAGGTCTAAGAAGTTTGGGTTTCTCATTCGGCCAATCCATCTTCATTATATCAAACTTGGATTTGCCCTGATTGGTTAAATTAGCCAAGTCACTTGTGCTTATTAATTAAGTGATTTTCTCAACATGTTGAATTTTTCCACTCAAATTCTTCCACAGTGCAAAATCCTAAAATCTTGACCCCACAATCATATCCCGGACAAAACAATACTATTCGACACCATGTGATGGTTCCCATCACAAAACAATATTATTATTAAGGTCTCAAAGTTATTTTGTCCTTTTGTATTTTGCGTCTCCAACAAACAATTTGGGCGAACAAGGTCGCCGGTTGTTGCACGGGATTTTTCAAATGAGTAAAAGCTCTAATTCACCTGTTACTGATGTAATTTTCGACCATCACAGGTGGTCACATACAAACACACATACATACACGATTTCCTCTTTATATAATAGACTAGGAGGGCTACATAGTTTCTCAACGCCATTAAACAAAATAGGAGTCAAATAGTGAATGTAGCATTTTTATATTAAAACATCTCTCTCTCTCTCTCTTTCTCTCTCTCTCTCTCTCTCTCTTCGTCATTCTCTCTCGATCTTTCTCTTTTTTCCCTTCTCGATTTTTCTCTCTGACCTTCTTATTTCTCTCTCTTGTTTTAATGTTTTGAAAAATATCAATGCCTCATTGATCAATCTCAAGAGACAATGAATAACCACTCTAAGGATAGCTGCACATGTAATCGTGAGGCAATGAATGTGCAATCCTCCACTGCACCTCTCCTGAATCGGCACTGATTGTGTCTAGTGGCAAGGAGAGGCACAAGACTGACTGGAAACAATGCGGAGATAAGCAGAGAGAACATACAACACCTGGAAGTACCAAATAATCACCAATTATAGTACTAACCAGGCTCAACATTGCTTAACTTTGGTGATCTGATGGGAACCTGTGGTGTAAATGAAGAAAAAAGAAACAAGAACGACCGATCGCGTTTTTGTGTGGCTTACCTCGTGTTCATAATGAAGAAGAAAGAAACAAAAATCGCTGCCCTGTTTCTTTATATGCCTACAGGGTGACCACGAGGTATGCAAATGAGATGCTCCTGATTGGAGATAAAAGAGGAGTGATTTGGGGAAGGAAGGCATTCTGAAGTTAGATTGCGAGCAGAGAAGTTGTATTTGTAGAAGAGAAAAGTCGGATTTGGGGAGAGAAAAGCTAAAGTTGCAGAAGTTCGTTTTAGAGGGGAGAGAAGACGCGTCAAGTGGTAACCAGAAAGTGAAAGTTCGGACAGCAGTGTCACGCAAACGACAAGCTATTTCGGCGCATCAAGCAAATTAACATGGCTGAGTGGAGACTGAGCACTCAGATGTTGAGACCCTTTACTCAGGAGGGTGACCTGATTAAGTGGCTGGAGAAATTAAAAATGGTGGCGAAGATGCAAAAGATAGAAGATGTGGTCACCCTGCTGCCGCTATACTTAGAGGGGGAAGCCCTCACGATTTACCAGCAGATGCGAAATGAAGACAAGGAAGACCTTGCCTTAGTGGAGCAAAGGCTGAAATTGACCTTCGCTGAGGGCCCATTTGAAGCACTTGGCAAGCTGTCAAGTTTGAGGTGGACCGGCAAGTCCGTTGATGTCTTTGCGGCAGAGATCAGGAGACTGGCAGGGTTGGCTGGTTACATGGGGAGGAGCCTGGAGATGACGGTAAAGCTGTACCTAGTGAATGGCTTTCCAGAGGAAATCTCTGCGAACATGCAGAGAATCACGGGGATCCATTCTATGGAAGTGGACGATCTCTTGGTCCACGCCAGAGTCCTAGTGAAAAATGTTAAAAGCCCAATCATGGCTGCAGCTGTGAGTGGAAATATGTGCATGAGGCCTCACTTGAATGAGAGGCAGCCGGCGAGGCGACAGGAGGGGAGACCTGCCATCAAGTGTTTCCGGTGCCAGGGTCCTCATCTGATCAAGGACTGCAAAGAGCCGAGACCGGGGATCACGTGCTACCGATATGGACAAGTGGGGCATATTAGCCGCTATTGTGTTGCTGCACGGGACCAGGGAAACGAGTGAAGGGGAGCTATTGCGCCAGTGGTTACCCCTTCTGTGTGGAAATGGCGCATGATGGAACATTGCCTCGGTTACCGGTGGTAGTCAATGGGAAGAGAGCCATAGCCCTTGTCGACACAGGTTGCACTACAACATTGTTAGCGAGGAATGTCGCGAGGTCATGGAGCGGAACCAGGATTATTAGGACCGTGGATGGCAGGGATGTGAAATGCCTAGGAGAGACGACAGCGGAAGTAATGGTGCAAGGGGTGCCCATTGGACTGCAAGCCCTAGTGTTGAATCATCTGGTCGGTGGTGTCGACGTGATTATAGGTATGAGTGCAATTAACCGACTGGGGGGTGCTACGTTAAGAGGGGGCCAAGTGACGTTTGGACGTCTTGGCACAGTGGGGATGGCAGGAGTGGAAGGTGATAGAACCGTCAGAACCCCAAAACCGGAGGTTTGCTGCATTGAGGACAAAGATTTCCTGGCGAAGTTTGATGGCGTGAGATGGACGGTGGAATGGAAATGGATCTCCGGGCCCCCAGAACCACAGAATAAGGTGGGCTGCTACGAAAACACCCTGCAAGGAGAAATAAGAAAAGGATTCGAGGAAGAAGTGGAGAGGTGGATAAAAGAAGGAATTCTGAAACCGTGGACAGGGGAAGAAAAAGGAGTGTTGCCACTACTGGCGGTTGTTCAGCCTACCAAAAACAAGATTAGGCCTGTGCTGGATTTTAGGGAATCGAACAGACACGTAGCCTGCCACACTGGAACGGGGATCGACGTATGTGAGGAGGTTATGAGGAAATGGAGAAGAATGGGGCGGGCCACTAAGATTGTCGATCTGAAATCGGCATATCTGCAGATCCATGTAGATGAAAAACTCTGGCAGTACCAACTGGTCCGGTACAAGGGGCGGGTGTATTGTCTGACGAGGTTAGGCTTTGGGCGGAGTTCAGCCCCCAAAATTATGACTGCCGTGCTGAAGACAGTGCTGAGCAAAGACTGTACAGTGGAGGAGGCCACTAGTTCGTACATTGACGACGTCCTGGTGGAGGAGGCAGAGGTGACAGTAGAGAAAGTAAGAAGCCATGTCAAGAAGTATGGGTTAACTGCAAAACCGGCGAAGGCCCTAGATGGAGGAGCGGTGCTGGGGTTGAAACTAAGGCGAGATGGAAAAGAAAGCCTTATCTTCGAACGAGGGAATGCAATATCCGAAGTCGGATCTGAGCTGACGAGGCAAGAACTCTTCTCAGTCTGCGGGAGGCTGGTCGGGCACTATCCTATCGCTGGCTGGCTCAGGATAGCATGCAGCTTTATTAAACGACAAACAGGCACTGATGGCTGGGAGGGCCGAGTGACGAAGGAGGTCATGAACATACTGCAAGAAGTCGTTGCGAGAGTGAGGAATGAGGACCCAGTGAAAGGGAAATGGTATGTCAGCGGCGAAGACGCGGGTGTGGTTTGGTGCGATGCCAGTAACCTGGCGTTGGGCGTTGTACTAGAGATAGGAGGTGTAACTGTGGAGGATGCGGCGTGGCTAAGAAAAAACAACGACTTCTCCCATATCAACGTAGCAGAACTAGATGCCGCTATAAAAGGAATCAATCTGGCCCTGAAATGGGGATTGAAAATAATTGAAGTCAAAACCGATTCAGCAACGGTAGCATCATGGATTCGGTCGGCAGTAACTGGCGATAAGAGAGTTAAGACCAGGGGTGCTGCGGAAATGCTGATCAAGCGCAGACTCGGAGCGCTCACCGACCTGATAGCAGAATTTCAGTTGAGAGTATCTGTTGTGTTGGTCCCGTCAGAAAAAAACAAGGCGGCGGATTCGATGACACGCGTGAAGAAGGCCTGGCTGCAGGAGGGAAAGGAGGTCTCCTCGGTATGCTGTGCAGGGGAAGAAGTCAAAGAGTCACACGAAATGCACCACTTTGGTCGAGAACGAACATTATTCCTAGTCAGAGAGGTTTACCCGGAGACCACCGAGGAGGAGGTTAGGGAGGTGGTGGAGAACTGTCGAGAGTGCCAATCAATTGACCCTGGACCGTCCAGACACGAAGCAGGAGAGCTACACATTGCGGAGGACTGGAAGCGATTGGCCATTGATGTGATACACTATCGCCACAAATTGTATCTGTCAATGGTCGACTGTGGACCGGGAAGGTTTGCCATCTGGAGAGAGATCAGGGCAGAAGCTGCATGGGCGATCGGAGGGGTCATCGAGGAGATATTTTTGGAGAGAGGGCCGGTTGAGGAACTCTTAATGGACAATGGCCCCGCTTTCCGATCAGAAGCCTTTAAAGGGGTGTGCGATAAGTGGGGAGTAAGGCAATTTTTCAGAGCAGCGTATCGGCGGATTGACAATGGAATAGTGGAGAGGAATCATCGCACCATTAAAGCCGCTGCGGAAAAAAGCAACATATCACCCATAGAGGCGGTGTTTTGGTATAACATCTCGCCAAAGACCAAACAAGATGAGACAACTATGCCTCATAGAGCCGTTTTCACATATAAGTGGCGGCATCCGTGCAACAAAACAGCAGGAATTGAGAGTGAAGAAGCCACTATCAAAGTAGGTGAAGAGGTGTGGGTTAAACCCCCCAATGCACAGTGTACCACTCGTTGGAAAAGAGGGGTCGTAACAGGATTGCAGTCAAAAAACAATGTGATGGTGAATGGCATTCCCCGGCATATCTTAGACCTGCGTCGTGTGACATTGCCGGTATGCAGTGAGGGCAGTGAAGAAGGGGAAATCGAGGGCCACCGAGAAGCAAATGATGCTGCTCGACCTGACTTAGGCCCGCGTTGTAGTGAACCTAAAAATGTTAATCCCCGAGAAGTTGTCCCCCAGAGGCCTCGATGTGAGAGGAGGCGGCCTGCTTGGATGGAGGATTACGAAGTATCCTATTGATCTCGAAGATCAGGGGGGCGTGTGGTGTAAATGAAGAAAAAAGAAACAAGAACGACCGACCGCGTTTTTGTGTGGCTTACCTGGTGTTCATAATGAAGAAGAAAGAAACAAAAATGGCTGCCCTGTTTCTTTATATGCCTACAGGGTGACCACGAGGTATGCAAATGAGATGCTCCTGATTGGAGATAAAAGAGGAGTGATTTGGGGAAGGAAGGCATTCTGAAGTTAGATTGCGAGCAGAGAAGTTGTATTTGTAGAAGAGAAAAGTCGGATTTGGGGAGAGAAAAGCTAAAGTTGCAGAAGTTCGTTTTGGAGTGGAGAGAAGACGCGTCAAGTGGTAACCTGAAAGTGAAAATTCAGACAGCAGTGTCACGCAAACGACAGAACCAGTGTGTCAACGTGATTATGTCGTATTCAATGCTGTATAAAAAATATACTAATGATGAAATTCATTGATAAATGGTATCCTTTTTAAATATAATACTATAATGTGTCATTATTGCTCTTGGGCAACATCGAGTTGAATAAAACGCAATGATATTTCTGATGCCAAGTAATTCCATCCTTTCTTGCTTTTCACAATAATATGAAGAGAATCGATGTTAATAATGAAAATAGTTCAACAAGATTTAAATGTGCCTCTTGCACAACTCCAAATAAAACAAAATATTTTGTTACCACCCTCTTTACTTACCAAATATGATACAGTAATAATGATAATTTTATTGCTTACAGATTGTAATGTTATAAGTAAATGAAGACGTAAAACAAAACCTCTTTACAAGGCTATGTGAAGTTGTATTTCAGATGGATTTAGCGATCGAGAAAAGAACGCTACAGGCATCTCAGCCTGTAAGTGCGTGCCTCCGATAGCCTTTTCTGAAGCATCGGTTTCAATAGTAAATGGTAATTCATCATCAATAATTTTTACAGACGATTTGGTAACGTCATTCTTTAGTTTTTCAAAGGAATTGATAACTATAGGAGGCATGAGAAAATGTTTATTTTCGACCAGTGGACGAGTTTTGTATGAATTCTTAGGTATCCATTTCCAATAGTATGAAAACACCTCTTTAACGAATCTGAATTGGAAGGAGGAGGCATTTGTAAAAGAGGTTTCAAACGCTCAGGATCTGGTTGCATAGTTCCGTTACAAATTTGGTACCAAATGGATGGAATGAAGCGAAAATTTTGATTTTCCTCGATTTATTTCGAGGTTATATGTCGAGGCAGCCTTTAGAAAACATTTCAAATTAACATCATGTTCCCCCTGAGTTTTACCGCAAATAGTAATATCATCTATATATGAAAAAGTTCCAGATAATTTGTTGTCAGAAATGAAAGAATTCATAAACAGTTCAAAAGCAGAAACCCCATTAGTGACACCCATGGGTATTCGCTTGAATTGGTACAAACGATTTCCAGCTTGAAAGGCCGTGTAGGGCCAATCTTCAGGACAAATTTCGATCTGGTAGTACGCTTTGGATAATTCAATTGTACTAAACATACGGTATTGGGCTATTTGGTTCACGAGATCCTCAATCAGAGACAAAGGGTATGCATCAAGTAAGGTGAAACGATTAATAGTTTGGAAGAAATCAACTACTAATCGTTTCTTTTTATTAGGTGACGAAGTCACAACAATCTGAGCACGATATGGTGAATAACTTGTTTCAATTACATCATCCTGAAGCAGTTATAGAATTTCCTTTTCAATGAATCTAGCATCCTCCGCACGATAATTTCGGGATTTAGTAGCAGGTTTGCAATCAGGGGTTAAGTTTCAAAACAATTTCACAGGGGCACAGCTGATCTTGGTTAGTACGCAGATTTTTAGAATATCCTGAGGTCCACTAAAAGAAATAGTGATACCCTGATGCACTCCGAGTATAATATCCATACAGGAATCAGAAAGCACTGTAAAGTCAATTTCTTTATAACCATTGAAGGAAATGTTCTCCATGCAATATTCTGGTAGTTTGAGGGAAACGGCGGATGATGCCATGGAAATTACAGAATTACGTTTTGAAGTAGACAGCTTCATTGTTTTAACAATACGAGCACTGATAAAATTATCAGAACTGCCGGTGTCTATGAGAGCAGTTAATTTTTTCCTTTTAATTCAACAATTTCAGTAATGGGAGGGCACCTATCACCACCTGCGACGGTGTCAGCATAGGAGAACGGCAAACTTTGGAGAAATGCCCGAGTTTACCACAGTTTCGACATACCTTATGGTGGGCTGGGCAATGACGACGATCATCCTGAAAGTGACGTCTCACTTCACAGTAACACTTGTCATGAGCAGGAAGGGCAGCAGAAAATTGTACAGAGTCCCAATGAGTCCATATGAGAACTAATAGAATCAGAAATTTTAGTAATAGTGGCTTCCTCGGCAGGATAAGTTGACACAATGTTAGTTCTAATAGAAGTAGTAGTAGTAGCAGCGGCTGATCCACTCTATGATTCAGCACGAAAGTGAGCTTGTTCTAAAGCCCTAGCACATTGAGTAGCCTCTTTGAGAGTTAGCGTATCAGTTGCAAGTAGTCTAGCACGTATTACTGAGGATCGGAGACCACGTATAAATGCATCACGGACAGAATCATCCTGGTAAGTAGTAGCAGTAACGTCTTTAAAGTAACAATCAGCGCCAAGTCGATTCAAGACCTGAAGATATTGGTCGACAGACTCGTTTTTTTTTTGTTTTTTTTTTTTTGTTTTTTTGCAGACGCGTGGAAAGCAAATGTCTAGCATGAATAACGCTTGGAGACTTGTCGTAAACACCTTTCAGTAATTCGGCAGCGTGTTCAAATCCTGAACAACCCTTGATAACGTCAGTAACGGTGGAACCGATGTTTAAATAAAGAACTTCAAGCTTATCAGGTTTAAACGAAGCAATAGTTGATAAATAGTAATTAAAGTTATGATACCACAATCTCCAAAGCTTGCTAGCCTGATGGTGTGCCGAGGATATGTCAAATTTGTCCAGACAAATGATCTTCTCCATGAAGGAAATAAAATTTTGTTCAATAAATTATAGCATTGTAACTAAATGTAGACATAAAACAAAACCTCTTTCCAAGGCTATGTGAAGTCGTGTTTCAGATCAAGAAAAGAACACTGTGGAGTATTGTAGGGAAAATCGTAACTTACTTAGCTAGCATGTGTGCATGCTTCCAAGGGTTAATCGTGCAAAACAAAGAAAGCTACAATAATAATACGCGGTCGGTTTTCTGGTTGACGGTCACATGAGCGACACAGACTTTCGCCATCTCTATACAAATGAGGCAGGTGAATAAAAACGGATGTGAAGCTATCAAGAGATCAACACGGGATCGTTGGAACAATAGGGAATCAAGTTAGAAGAAGCCGTACTACATACATAAACGCGTGCAAGTCAACTTGAAAGAGTCTCGAGTTTGGAAGTTAGAAGTTGGAAGTTTTGACAACAGAGTGTCAAATTTTGGAGTTGGAAGTTTTGACAGCAGTTTGTCGAATTGACCCAAAAAATTGTTAGCTTTACCATACAAACAAAAGTTTTAACAAAATTATAAGCCAAATATAAATATAGTAATTTTTGTAAGATCTTCATAGCATTGTTTAACTGAAATAAATTAAATTATGGAGAGAAATAATGTTGCTAATGATTATTGATCACAGAAATGCCAAATAGAACATTTGGTACCGGTCAATTCCTAATTTGTCCCGTCCCATTTAACAATATTAAGATAAATGATGCTGAGTAAAGATAATAATTAAGCTATATATATATATATATATATATATATATATATATATATATATATATATATATATATATATATTATATATATATTATATATATATTATATATATATTATATATATATTTATATATATATTTATATATATATTTATATATATATTTATATATATATATTTATATATATATATATTTATATATATATATATTTATATATATATATATATTTATATATATATATCTCTATATATATATTTATATATTTATATTTATATATATATTTATATATATATGTTACATATAGGGGTTTCATTGAGAGAGTCTTATTGAGAGATGCTTATAAAGAGAGAGTCTTATTACAGTGAGGGATGTTGTAAGACTCAGAGAGAGAGAGAGAGAAGTTGTATAAGTTGTTGTACGAGACTTAGAGAGATAGTTCATATTATAATTCTTATATATTAAAATGTTCTTAGATCTTGCTGATGGAAGAAGGAGAAAGCTCTTAGAGTGAAGGGATATAGTGTTCAGACAGTTCGGACATTGTGTAGACATGATGATGTTGAGACGTGTATGTAAAGACATATATTAACACAAATACATAATACAATTGGACTTTACCTTTCTGTAGGAATCATAAGACACAAGACGAGCTTTACAAAAAACACTTGATGGTTTATTCTTCACACGGCCGTGTTCCATCACCAAGAATTCAAAGTCTCACATTTTTCCTTGAAGTGACGTCTCGCTTCCAGACGTCTGACTCCCTCTGGGTTTTCTCACTGACTGTTTTCTAACTAAAGTTTTTCTCTATTCCTAGAACTTTCTATTTTCCGTGACGTCATACACATGTTAAAACATGTGCATTCTTTCACGTGTCCTGGACATACATGTCCAAAACTTTTCCTATTTCTACAAAAGGAATTTTAACCTATATTCAATATGTTAAAGACATTATCTTATAATCTGCATTCTTTCAATTTAAAATTTCATAACTTGATAGTTAACATTCTTTCCTTAAAATATTTATCTATATTCTAAACAAATGTTTGTTTTACATTTTTGAATTCTCACACGTAATCTATTTCTAAACTAGATTACGAGGTTCGAATTTCGCCTATTCTATTTCATTTTCATTTTAAACTAAATTCTCCATTTTTATACTTACATGAAAAGGGGACAGCCCTTATCATGTAACATCCCTCCCTTCCATATTTCAGAAAAAAAAAATGTAGCATTTTTAAACTTAGTACATTTTTTTATTTTTACATCTACACAACCACACGGCTAGAAAGATCAGGCTAAAAAACAAAAAAAAATCTCTTTCAGTCAGCCCTTCACGGCCGACTTCACAATTATTTATGTTTTTATAAGATCAGAACCTTTCTGATCTTTGTGGCATTTACTTTTTGGGTGTAGGGTCTTTACCTATGATTCACATCAGCTATTTTCCAGCCACCCATATGCCGCAGACTAGAGGTTTTCACCTTTCTCGAAATGGACGACTTCCTGCGTCCCAAAAGTGTTCTGATCTCTATTTCCGCATGGTTAGTCTTATCAAGTATGGCTTTGTTTTTTTTTATTCAATAACTATCTTATACGGGACATACCAAAGCTCATATACTTAAATCTTTGTGGTTGGCTTCAGAAGTTTAAGATATACCTTTTTTTCTCTCATACGGATTCACTCGGATTTCCTTGCTTGGATTCTTGAAACTTCGACGAGGATTTAGAAATATCACCCCTAACTAACTAACACCTTTCCTGTGCCCAACACCTTAATAGCGCTCTAAATTCTATCTAATTGCCCGATTTTTTTGTGATTTTTCTTTTCTCTCACTAGAGCTTCCAAGATCCAGCAGATATATCCCACATTCATGCATATCTAAAAAAAAAAAATACAAGGTTATATCTTTCTTACGTAATCTACGGCATATTTTTGCTTGTCTCTTACTTCATTATGCTATATGTGATTACCTCGGGACTACCTATCCTCGGTTTACTGGTCCCCTTAAGAATTTTCGTATTCTTTCCAACGCCTGTTTATTAATTAAGCCAAGACTTACCACTTTGCTTGGAGTCGGTACGTGCAACCAGCTTATTTTAAGCACTTAATTAACCAGGTTCCCAAATTTTTCGTATAGGGGCACATCTTGTGCTTATCAATCCCTACCAAGTCACTTTTCTTGGAGAAAAATTTTTAGGATCTTTAAAAAAAAACACAACAAAACCAAATGCTAAAACAAAACATCTTTCTTACGGCTTATCACATCTAAAAACTCTCCAAATACCCGTTTACGCAATTTTAATTCTTGTCCCCCTTCTAAAATTCTAACTGAATCTGTAAGCCAACCATACGTCTTAATCTTATTTTCTCCTAGACTGTTTAAATCTAATGTATATTTACTGCTGACTTTGAATTCTTGCTGTGAAAATCAATACATTTACATACATATTTGACAATTTACAATATTTGTTCAACATCATAAAAACTTTTTCAAAAAAAAAAAATAAATACCTTAATACATTTAAACATTTTGCAACAGTTATAACTTTTTTCAACAACAAAAAAAAATCATCTGTAACAAACAACAATTCAACAGTCTGTCCAAAACAATTGTCCCTTTTTTTTTCAAAAAAAAAATACAAATGAAACACACAAAAAATAAAAAGCCGAAAAGTTCAACTATGAACGCAAAAATGCATTTCCAAACAGACTTTACACGCTGTTTCAGAGAGTACATGCGACCTTTGAAAAATTCCCGTTTGATTGATAGATTAAATTCAACAATTCGTCCAAACGATTTCATATTGACACAATTTTCTAATTGACACTTCATACAAATTTCAAAACAATAATGGGTGACCCCCAATCTCTGCATTTGCGTGTATGTGTGTGTGTGTGTGTGTGTGTTTTTATCAAACCAATTCATTTATCAATGAATTACGCATGGTGACGTGTTTACTATATTTCCATTCATTACTATGGATTTCTTTTACGGCATATCGGCCTTTTCTTCTTTTTCTTTTTAATATTTCTTGTATCTTTTGTTCTCTGTGTGCGTGTGTGTTCAATTTTTTTTGTTCTTTTTTTTTCGCATTTCTGTGATCGTGTAATTTTTTTTCTTTTTTCTTCCTTTTCCTTTCTCCGTGGTATCATCTATTTATTTATTTATTTATTTATTTAATTATCTTGGACCCTTTTAAAACGTTGTGTTTCTTTTTCTTTTTCGCATTCTGTGATCGTGTGAATTTTTTTTCCGTGGTATTATTTATTTATTTAATTATCTTGGACCCTTTTAAAACGTTGTGTCTAATTTTTTTTTTCCCCCCAGGTTCGGTTTTTTTTCTGTAAACCCACCCTTGCTGGGTGGTCTGGTCATTTACGGCACCAAATATTTATATGTTACATATAGGGGTTTCATTGAGAGAGTCTTATTGAGAGATGCTTAGAAAGAGAGAATCTTATTACAGCACTCTTAAAGCAGCTATAATAGCTCGCAAAGAATCATGGATGACAGCCATACCAGTGATTCTACTTGGTATACGTAGCACCCCTAACGAATCAGGTTTTTCCCCTTTTACATCTGTTACTGGAGCTCCGATATTGATTCCTCAGCAGTTAATACACAAACGGAGAGCAGGAGAGACTCCAGTTAATAATAAGTACATACGTAATTTGTGTGAATGGATGTCCCAAATTGATGTACTCGACAATGGAAAAGGACATATCCACGACAATTCAAAAACTTTCATACCAAAAACATTACGGTCCTGTGAAAAAGTATGGCTCAGGGTCGATCGAGTTAGAAAACCGTTAGAAGCACCTTACTCAGGACCTTATAAAGTCTTGACTCGATCAGACAAGCATTTCCAGATCGACATGAAAAACGGTACTCACACATATAGATAGATTAAAACCGTATATAGAACCAACTATTAGTAATAAAATTAGACAGACGGAGAAGTCACAGACAGATAAAGTTAATACTAGTGATAAGATTATTAGGACAGACGATACCGACAAAGTCGAAGATGGAATTGCTACTGACATATAAGTCTAGAGCAGGAAGGAAGGTGACATGAAAGAAGAAAAACGAATACTTTTATTTTTAAACAAAGAACAGATTTAATAATTGGGTATAAGTTACTTAACTCCGTTAATTGTAGGGGACTCTTGTACCGAGCTGCTACTACTACGAGACTAGGCTGTATTCTCACCTTAGTTCTCTTTCTCCCTACTCTTTTCTCTTTTCCTTCCTTTCTTCTTATACGTCATCAGAGGTTCCAGCCAATGAAAAGCGAGAACAATTTACGTGGAACATTCGAGTGAAGGAAACGTCCTTACTTCCACGGCGACTAGAGACAGAAAACACGCCTCACTCCTCAGCTCCCGTTAGGTAGCCAAGAGGAGCATTGAACATTAATACAGACTTTACAAAATGCACCGTCTTTCTTTGTAACCCGAGTTTCGAGAAAACACACATATATATTGGATATATAAAATCTCAGGAATTCATAACAAAGTCGCGTTACACGTTCTCATTTTTAAAAGAAGACAATGTCTTCTTTTACCAGTATTTCTTTCTATTTCAGCGCTCCAGTTCTCCCTGTTATCGGAGGCGCCCCGAAGTGGGAGCCTACCGAAATGGTGACCTCTAATTAGTATCCCTGTTAATAATACCATAAGTTCTCGCTTTCTTTAATTATGAAGATTTTCAATTTCTTCGTCGTGCCATTTAAATTAATGAGCAGGATGAACTCTCCTTTGAATTTTATTTCGTCTCCTGTCACTGTTCGTGCACCTTTACTTGACTTTTGAAGAGTCAGTTTACCCAGCTTTTTCCAAGTATTGGCGTTTATTAACGACAAATCCAATCCAGAGTCAAGCTGAAATTTCACTTGTTTGTCGAAAATATTTACTGAGACATATTTTCGTAAATTATTTTCTCCTTTGTCGTTTGTTCTCATTTGGTTTACTCTATTTTTCGTTCTGCAGCAAACACTCTTATGTCCAACTTTATCGCAATTGTAGCACCTGATATTTTTGTAAGGACAATCCTTTTAAAAATGTTTTTCATCACATCTTCTACAATTATTACCTGATACTGTCTTTTTATAATTCCTTTGATTATTATCGTAATTTCGTTTTCTGTAGTTATTATATTGACTATTATCGTAATTTCGTTTTCTGTAGTTATTATAATTTGAGTATTTATAATTTGGGTACTTTTTTGAATTTTGACTAGTCTCAAAATTTCTTTGTCCTGAGTTTCTGAAAGGTTTTTTTAATCTTCCTAATGTACGCCACTCCTGCTTCTTCTATATCCCTGGAATCTTTTTTTAGTGATATTGCCCTTTGGCAATCTTCTGCTAATTTCTGCATATAGTGAAGTAGGAAAAAAAAGAAATTAAAAAAAAAAATATATATATATAAGACACAGCTGTTCCTTCCAAAAGGTCGAGCTCTTCAACGTCCAAAAATAATTCACCGTCACAAAAAGAATTCACCGTCACTTCTTCCAACCATCGTTTCACTCTCTGCGCTCTTCACCCTGCTTAAAAAAAGTACCGTTTATATGCTGCCCATTTCTCCACTTATGCAAATTGAATATCAACAAAAGCCATCTAGTTTTCCATTTCTCCAAACAGCCAATTTGCAAAGGGGGACAACTCAAACCACACGCCCCCTTGATCTACACGATCATCACATGTCAACCCATCACGTTGTCGCTCGACCAACATGGCTGACGTCTCTCTCGCTGCGATCTCCGCGGAGCCTCTTCGTGATAGTCGTTACTTGGCTCGACGTCACTGTCTTCCTCTGATGACACCACTACCGGCCGCACATCAAGGATGTGTCGAGGGATGCCGTCGATAGATACATTGTTCGGGGACTGGATACTTGTCACAATGCCCCTCCCCCAGCGTGTGGTACAGCGAGCATCAGGCGGTTTGATCCACACTTCCTCTCCCATTCGCACAGTCGCTCGCTTCTCACCTTCCTCCGCGGGTACCTGTGCAGTTCGGGGATGCCGCCACTCGTACTTGAAGACTGCCCTCTGCGACTCTGACTCCACTTTTTGCCTTGACTTTGGAGCCATATTATACCAGAAGACAGCTTCTGGTGGCGAAATCTGGCCCCTTTCAGCTATAGCCTTAATGGTCCTGTGGTGCCGCTCCACAATTCCGTTTCCGCCTGGTCTATATGCAGCCCTGAAATAGCGCCGCACTCCCCACTTATCCAACACATTCTCCATGGCAGCTGAGCGAAAGGCAGTTCCATTGTCCATTAGCACTTCCGTCACTAGACCCCTCTCCAAAAACACCTCTTTTAAGACCTTTGCAATTTCACCTGCATTTTCCGCCTTGATTTCCCTCCAAATGGCTACTCTTCCTGGTCCACAGTCGATCATTGACAGATACGGCCTCTGTCGATAATGCGTTACGTCTATCGCCAACCTGCTCCAGTTCTCTGCCACCTGAACCTCACCAGCTTCGTGTCTACTCGGCGCAGGGTCGATTGATTGACACCGGCTGCATCTCTAAACCACTGTCCTAACGGCCTCCTTTGTGATTCTGGGGTCCACCTTCCTGGCCAAGAACAAGGTTCTATCCACTCCAAAATGGTGCATGCCATGCAAATCCTTCAGAGTATCTTCATTCAAACATATTGCAACAGCCGCCTCATTCGACGCCTTTAGCCAGGTCTTCCGCACCCTCCTCATCACATCTGCTCTGTTCTTCGCTGAAGGAATGATAGTGACCCTAAGTTGAAGTTCAAATTCCCTAATCAGCTCCCTTAACATAATCAATCGACGCTTTACTACCATCTCGGCAGCGCCTTTCGTCTTCACCCTCCTTTCTCCTGTAGCTTCGGACTGGATCCAAGAGAACAGAGTGGCTGAGTCGGCCCTCACCTCAACATTCTGTAGCCCCCATTTCAAGGCTAAGTTGATGCCCTTCATAACCGCATCCAGTTCCGCCACATTTATGTGAACAACGTCGTCCTTCTTCCGCAACCAAGCAGCATCTTCTGCAGTAACACCACCTATCTCCAAGGTGACCTCCACTGCTATACAGCTTGCATCACACCACACAACACCTTCTGCACTGTTGGGTACATGCCAAACACCTCTCACTGGATCCTCCCCTTTCACCTCTTCAATAATCTCTCTCATAATGTCCACAGTCTCTTTATCAACTCCATCCTCCCACTTTGCTACACTAGCTCACCTTTTGATATAACTACATGCAGTCCGTAGCCATCCTGCAATAGGATAATGGCCCACCAGTCTTCCGCATATTGAGAAGAGTTCTCGCCTGCTCAATTTTTCCGACACCTCCGGGATCTCATTTCCTCTCCGGAACACTAACCGTCCTATCCAGTCCTTTCTTAGTTGGAGCCCTAACACAGCTCCTCCCTCCACCGATTTCGGGCGTTTTGCAATTAGCCCAAAGCTGTTGAGGTGTTTTACTACGTCCTCCGCAGTTGTTACCGTCTCATCCACCAAAATATCATCAATGTAGGAACTGGTGGCTCTTCTGACTGCGTCCTCCTTGCTTAGCACCGTTTTGAAGATCGCTGCCATGATTTTTGGTGCAGAATTCAGGCCAAAACACAACCTAGTCAGGCAGTACGTTCGGCCCTTGTATCTGACCAGCTGATATTTCCAGAATTCCTGTGAAATGTGGATCTGTAGGTATGCATATTTTAAATCCACAATCGTCGCAGCCTTCTGAATCTGCCTCCACTCTCGCATGGTCTCTCCGCACACGTCCATCACATCGCCTCTCGTGTGACACGCAACGTGTACGTTCAGCTCCCTGAAGTCCAGTACTGGCCGAACTTTTTGTTTTGTGGGCTGAAAAAACGCCATTAATGGCAGCACACCTTCCACCTTCTCCGTCCATGTTCTTAAAATCCCCTCTGAGATCCATCGGTCCACCTCCTTCTCAAATTCAACTCTTGTGCCTCCTCGCAACGTATGCTTGTAGCATTCCACTCTGTTGTTCAGTATGGGAGGTTCTCCCTTCCATGCCCACTTGACTGTCCATTTCTCACTATCAAAGTGTGCAGAGAAATCTTGATCCTCTATCGTGCAACTTTTGTCTAACCCGGCCATTCCTGTGACACCTTTTTCGAATTGCACACCTGCAGCCCCTTGATGTCATCCAAATCTCACGGAGTTCCTATATACCGTAACGCCCCCTAGTCAAGCAATTGCGTCCATCCCTAGCACCACATCGACACCTGTGACAATTTTGTTAATAACAATCGCCTGGATTGTTAGTGACATCCAACGTACCATCAACCGAATGATACTTGTGCCATTGCACTTCACCTCTCTGCCGTCAACTGCCGTAATGCTACTGGTTCCATTGCATGTGTCAACCGTGTTTTTGGTGACAATTGTTGACGTACAGCCCGTGTCGACAAGGGCTTTTGCACTTCGTCCATTTAGGGTCACCTCTACTTGTGGTGACATACCCTGAAGCGCCTTCATCGAATAAGTGGGGTAGCCACCGGCGCAGTGGCTTCCCCCTGTTCGTTTTCCCTGGGGAAAGAATCTGCTGATGTGGCCGACTTCCCCACAGCGGTAACACGTGATTTCTGGCTTTGGCTCCCTGCACTCCCTCGCCATATGGGGGCCTTGGCATCGGTAGCATCTGCCAGAGAACCTGGGTCTCTGCCACAGTCCTCTCTGCTTTTCGTCCTTCACAATTTCCTGCTGCAGTTTGCTTCGTTGAGCGACAGCTACGATTCCCTGTTCACTCTCTTTTTTCCTGGCCAGCACCCTAGCCTGTGTAATCAACTCCGCCACCTCCATAGTATTTACACCGGGCAGTTGCTGCAGAGCTATAGAAATATGGTCCGGGAAGCCATTGATAAAGGCCATCTTAACCATCTGTCGACAGCCTCCTCCATTGAATCCTGCTAGTCCCGTCAACCTCCTTATATTGTTGGCATAAACATCGACAGGCTTTCCGGTCCACACCATACGACTTAGTTTGCCATATGCCACAAACGGTCCTTCGGTAAATGATTCCTTCAACTTTTCCCCAATGGCGTCAACAGACAGTCGATCCTCCTCCCGTATCTACAGATATAGGGCCAGAGCATCACCATCAAGATACAGCGGTATCAAGCTGGCTACATCCGCGATGTCCCGCAACTTAGCGACAAGTTTAACCTTGGTCAGCCAGGTTATAACATCTCCCTCTCCAGAGAACGTCTTAAGCATTTCACTGCTGATCCTCTTTGCTTCCATAGTTCCAGCTGAAATAGCTTGTAGTGAAGTAGGAAAAAAAAGAAATTAAAAAAATATATAAGACACAGCTGTTCCTTCCAAAAGGTCGAGCTCTTCAACGTCCAAAAATAATTCACCGTCACAAAAAGAATTCGCCGTCACTTCTTCCAACCGTCGTTTCACTCTCTGCGCTCTTCACCCTGCTTAAAAAACTTACCGTTTATATGCTGCCCATTTCTCCACTTATGCAAATTGACTATCAACCAGAGCCATCTAGTTTTCTATTCCTCCAAACAGCCAATTTGCAAAGGGGGACAACTCAAACCACACAGAGCCATCTAGTTTTCCATTTCTCCAAACAGCCAATTTGCAAAGGGGAACAACTCAAACCACACTGCAATGTCAGGCCTTGTCCTGTCTCTAATTTTGAGAGAACGCGTCTTTGGATCTCTGAATTTTCTGTGGATGCTAGACCCTGTGCAAAGATTAAGCATTTGAAATTGTCCACCGTGAGATCTGATAATTTGAAGTTGTCGCAGTTTTTGTTTACTACTGACGCGTATGTCAGGTAGTCCTGCTCATCAGTTTTCTTAAGATTCATACATGACCATCTCTTGTGGAAAAGAGACATGTTCGGTCCGAATAACTCCTTAAGAAGCTTTACGGTCTCAGCGAACTCTAACTGATTCGTTCTACTTGGCAATATGAAATCAACAAATTTGCAATGTTCACTTGCTTTCTTTCGATTTGGCCAGTTTTTGCAGTCTGTTTCGAAAATATCTTCATACCTCTTGAAGTATGCATCAAAAGTTCCGGTAGGTATGTGAACACATCTATGCTGTTAATAATTGTTGTGTTGGAGAAGGTTGTATTGCTTTCTTGTATGGAATTAGCTGTTAATCTTTCTAACAGCTCTTTCTGTTCAAGTTGCATCTGCGCGAACCTTTCTTCCTGCCTTTCTAGGCATTTTATGAGTCGTTCATTTTGTCTTTCGTCTCTTTCTGCGTATAGTGTTTGCTGTTCTTTTTGTAAGATCTGCTGATTCTGCATGAACTGTGTCATTATTTTAGCAAATTCCTCCATCTTGTTTTTTTTTCAAAGATTAGAAAAATCAGTCTATTTTATTAATTCACTTTTTACAATAACTACGAACAACCGTTTTTTAGGTTCGCTTCTTTTTTTTCTTTTGTTTTTGTGTCAACTGAATTGTTATGATTTAATTTGTTGTTAAGAGTTATCCCCCTTGGGATTGACATTCATAATAAAAGCGCCCTCTGTTTCATTTTCCCGCTCGATCCTTTCAAGAGCGTACGTGTATTTTACAGTTAATAAAACCTTTCTAAAAGGCAATTCTTTACTTACTGATACTATTCACTTCAATTTTATTAACTGTAAAAAAAAACAAAAAAAAAAAAAAAATAATGGATCGAATCTTACGTCCCGACAGATTCGAGGTGGAACCTACATGCCCTAATTCCGAAAAATCCTATAGGCATTGGAAATTAACCCTCCAGAATTATATCCGCTCACATAATAACGGATTAATCGAAAACACTTCAGATAATTTCTTTGCCTTGATCAATTGTATTTCAGCCTCTGTTTTCGATTTAATAAGCGATAAAACCGACTACGATAGTGCATTAAGAACATTGGACGCCGCTTATTTAAAACCTGAAAATATTGTTTATAATAGATATCGATTGATGACGACGAAGCAACAAACAACACAAAATATAGATGCCTTCATACTACAATTGGAAATGCTTGCCAAAACATGTAACTTCGAAGCGGTTTCTGCTGAAGAAAACAAAAATCAATACATTCGGGAAGCTTTCATCGGCGGAATTTCTTCTTCGTCCATCCGACAACGACTGTTAGAAAAACCCATCCTGACTTTACAAGACACATATGCCACGGCCAGATCTCTTGAACAAGCAGAAAAGCATTCGATAAGCTACGCAAATAACTTTACTGTAGCAGCTACAAATAATCCTTCGGGCTACAATCGTATAGCTGTGACTAAAGAAAATATGCATCCAAAAGGGGTTTGTTTTTTCTGTGGAAAATCACGTCATCCTCGATATTTATGTCCTGCACGAAACGCCGAATGTAAAAAATGCAAAAAAAATGGTCATTGGGCTAAAGTGTGTAAATCTTCTATTTCTAACACTCATACTGCTGTTCTTTATGACGACTCTGACTACCCCTCACCTTCTCTATCCTGACTAGGAACTAACTCCAAAGATGTCACATTCACTCAATGCCAAATTAACGGGCACTTCGTGAACGCTATGGTGGACTCCGGCAGTGTAAAAACATTCATTAATGAAAATACTGCTAAAAAACTTAAACTCTTCACAATACCTAAAAACAAAACTATAGCTCTGGCTGCTTCCGATCAACATGCTAAAATAACTGGCGAAGCTGTCGTGGATTTAATACTGAAAGATAAAACCCATTCTGGAATAACAATTGAAATCATTGAAAACCTTTTCATTGATTTAATAATCGGAAAAGATATTTTAAAAAAATATAAAAAAGTAACACTTAAATTCGACGGTCCTAGAGACAAACTTATAATTGGAGCTATAAACACGAATAATTTTTTTCCTACCATAAACGTTCCACCCCCTCCTCTCTTTTCTAATCTTTCTCCTCATACTACTCCTATTGCGACAAAATCCCGACGTTACACTTTTGCCGCCAACAAATTCATAAAAGAAGAGACTGCTAGAATGTTGAAAGAAGGCATAATTGAACCTTCGATATCTCCGTGGCGAGCGCAAGTTCTTGTAACTTCGAATGAGAATCATAAGAAAAGAATGGTAGTCGACTACAGCGATACCATCAATAGATTCACGGAACTAGACGCTTACCCAATGCCTAATATCAATAAGATGGTAGACGACATCGCTCAATATAACATCTTCTCTACTCTCGACCTAAAATCTGCTTATCACCAAATACCTATAAATCATGCTGATCGTAAATTCACTGCGTTTGAAGTAAGTGGCAAACTTTTTCAATTTACTCGTCTTCCTTTTGGCGTCACCAATGGAGTAAGTGCTTTCCAGAGGAGCATAGACTATATTATAGAAAAAGAAAATCTAACCGATACCTTTGTGTATGTTGATAACGTAACTATATGTGGGAAAAATCAAGAAGAACACGATTACAATCTTCAAAAATTCTACAAAATTGCTAAACAATATAACATCACTTTAAATGAAAATAAAAGCATAATTTCTTCTAGTTCTATTACTCTACTCGGCTACACCATAGAAAATAATCAAATAGCTCCCGATTATCAAAGACTAAAACCATTACTCAAAATGCCACCTCCGCTGAATCTTAAATCTCAAAAAAGAATAGTTGGAATGTTTTTCTATTACTGCAAATTCATTAAAAAATTTTCTGATAAAATTTTATTACTAAATCAAAACAAAGAATTTCCACTACCTCCATCTGTATTAAAATCTTTTCAAACATTGAAAAATGATCTAAAAGACGCCACTTTAATAACGGTAGATCCAAATAAAGAATTTGAAGTAGAAACGGACGCTAGTAACTATTGCATTGCTGCAACACTAAATCAAGAAGGTCGTCCTATTGCATTTTTTTCAAGAACTCTCAATACTAACGAAATTAAGCACCATGCAGTAGAAAAAGAGGCAGCCGCTATTGTAGAAGCTCTCCGTAAGTGGCGACATTTTCTACTCGGCAGGCACTTTAAAGTCATCACAGATCAGAAGAGCATCAGCTTCATATTCGACAATAAAAGAAAATCAAAAATTAAGAATGACAAAATATGTCGTTGGCGTATAGAATTATCCCAATACAATTTCACTATAGTTTATCGACCTGGACCTGAAAATATTGCTGCTGACACATTCTCTCGCATCTCTGCTCTTACTTACAATCTACAAGATCTTCGTGATTTACATAAACAATTATGTCATCCTGGTGTTTCAAGATTAAGCCATTTTATAAGAACGAGGAACCTCCCTTTTACTTTGGATCAAATTAAGAATATTACTGACTCTTGCTCATCCTGTCAATTACTGAAACCCAAATTCGCCAATACCAATGGAGGGACTCTCATTCAAGCCATATTACCTTTTCAACGATTAAATCTTGATTTTAAAGGCCCTCTACCTACTTCTATACATGGCAACAAATATCTACTTACTCTAATTGATGAGTATTCCCGTTTTCCTTTCGCTTTTCCTTGCAGAGATATGACAAGCAAAACCATTATCCACTGTCTAAACAAACTCTTTTCAATTTTTGGTTTGCCTGACATGATACATACTGACCGTGCTTCTGATTTCTTAGCAAGAGAAATAAAGGATTTTTTACACAAAAAAGGAATTGCTACTTCTAAAACAAGTAGATATCATCCTGAAGGTAATGGACAGATTGAAAAACTCAACGGTACCTTATGGAAGGCCATTCAAACAACATTACATTCTAATCAAATGAAACTACCTTATTGGGAAGACATACTACCGGACGCACTTCATTCAATTAGATCATTACTTTGTACTGCCACTAATATGACTCCCCATGATAGACTATTTAAATATAGTCGTAAATCTGCTTCCGGAATTTCAATTCCTTCTTGGGTTAAACCAGGCCCAATATATATTAGAAACCACACTAAAACAAGTAAACATGACCCTCCTGTAACGCCTGCCACCCTAATAGATGTCAACCCCCACTACGCTTATGTTCAACTACCTTCTGGTACTGAAACCACTGTCAACGTTCGAGACTTAGCTCCAAACTCATCAAATGAAGAAAACTCTAATAATAATCCTACTACTTCAGAGACTTTATTTGAACCTTCTACTAATGAAAACATTGGTCATGAGGAAGACAAAAATCAATCGTCTGATCTTGAAGAAAATCAGATTTCACTAAAAAATAATACTGAAAATCAGCATTCCTGCCAATCTGTGCGGAGGTCGTCCCGAGTTCGACAATTCCCTAGTAAATATAAGGATTTTGTGACTAAATACTGAAAAAACTGCAGTTTGGGTTCATATGTTATTTGTAAATAAAATGATTCTTATGTGATTGTAAAAAAAAAAAAAAAAAAAAAAAAAAAATTTGTCTATAATTAATTACCCCTTACTTGAATACTTTAGGACGGGGAAAATGTTATGATTTAATTTGTTGTTAAGAGTTATCCCCCTTGGGATTGACATTCATAATAAAAGCGCCCTCTGTTTCATTTTCCCGCTCGATCCTTTCAAGAGCGTACGTGTATTTTACAGTTAATAAAACCTTTCTAAAAGGCAATTCTTTACTTACTGATACTATTCACTTCTATCGATATTTTATTTTTCCCCCCTTTTTCTATTGAGGGATAACAATAAATGTATTTTTTTTTTCTCTTAATCCGTTAAGTTTTGATTTACATAAGCAAAACTTAACGAATTAAGAGAAAAAAAAATCCTTTCTTGGTACAGCTGAAAAAAAAAGTCACTTTTCTCCTTCAAGACAATTTGCATAATTTAGTTCACGATGTACTAGCGAAACCCCTTTTTTTTTCTTCTTTGACTTTCGTAGTCACTTTGAAATGGTTATTGATATTTTGCTTTCAAGTATCCAGTGTTTGAATAACTCGTTCGACAATTTTGTAGTTACTTTCATTTGTTTTTCTTTTGTTTTGAGTAAATCTTCGCTCGACAAATTTTTGAAGTTACTTTCGTTTGTTTTTCTTTCCTTTTTTTTTTTTTCGATCGTGATAACTTTCCACGTAAATTATTTTTCGAATATTGTGTTTGTGTCTAACAGTGAATTCTCGAGTAAATCTTTTTCAAAATCCTCGATGTTACTGTTGTAGTGTTGTGTTCAATAATAGTTTTTGTTTTTTTTTTCTTCGAGTACGTTTTTTTTTTTTTTTTTTCAATCTTTCTCGAGTACGTATTTTTAGTGAATTTAGGAAAACTCGTCCCGGGAAAACTCGTCTCGGGAAAACTCGTCTCCGGAAAACTCGTCTCCGGAAAACTCGTCTCGGGAAAACTCGTCTCCTTTCGCTAGGTAGGAAAACTGGTCCCGTATTGAATAAATATCGATTGAAAACACATTTTATGATCGTTCTTGAAGGAGATATTGCTTTTTAAAATAGACTATAGCCCCCCCCCCATAATATTTTAAAAAAATATTTTTATTTGTTTAATGTTTTTTTTTGTTTTTTTTTTCTACCTAACTGGCTAAGTTCTTAGTGGTTTCACTTATTTTAAAGCGTTTATTATGTTCATACAAAGTTAATTAAAAAAATTTTTGGTTCTTATTTTAACGATGTTTTTTGGAGTCATAAAAACAATAATAAAAAAAACAAAACAAAAAAATTAAAAACTGGGAGCGTTACTTTTTTGTTTTGGTTTTTTAATTATGATAGTTTTTTGTTTTATGTTTTCGTTTTCTCTCATACCAAATGCAATGCACTCATGCGTTATTTAAAATTATAATTCTATCAATTATCAACATTTATTGTCGTCCTGTCAAATTTTGCAAAAATTAACTAATAAATCAAAAGCGAAATATTTTTTTGGCGCGAGAGATGCCATGTGCTAACAATCTCTCGTTAACTCATTTTTAATTTTTTTAATTTTTACTTCAAAATTCTAAAATCAATCATTCAGAGAAAAAGTAATCACTAAATAAATTTATTAATCAATTTTATTGAAAACTCCGCTATCGTTTATCAAGAATCTTTTTAATTTCATTTTTTGTTGGTTGTTTTTCCGAGGGAGATATACTCCCCCCCCCCTCTCTAAATTATATTTCAAAAAATATTAAAATTTTGGTTTGTATTACTGTACACATAGATTCGAAAAATAATAAACTAGACAAAATACTGTTAGAAATTCGCTCAATATATATTACCGTGACATAGGTTGACATATATTCGGTGTTTTTTTTAATAGTATTTTGTCTAGTTTATTATTTATAACACCTATTCCCGAACTTACTGTGTTTAAGAGAGAGTCGGCCGCTATTTTGAATTTTCCAATACATCGGTAAACACTGTATGTTTTTCGAGCTGAATAAACATGTTACATTGAATAAAAACACGAAAAATATATCCAGTTTGGTAGGAAAGTAACTTATCTTGCCTTTGATAACATTTATTTGTTATATATTTGTTTTTTGACAACTTTTTCGAATCTATGTGTACAGTAATACAAACCCAAATCGATTTTACCCTTTTATAACAACAGTAAATAAGTAAATTCTTTGTATATTAATATAAAAAAATATGCGGTCTCGTTTATGAACATAATAAACGCTTTAAAATAAGTGAAACCACTAAGAACTTAGCCAGTTAGGTAGAAAACGGACACTTAGAAAATCGATTTTATTTAAAAAAAAAAAAAAAAAACATCAAACAAGTAAAAAAATTTTTTTTTTTAATATTATGGGGGGGGCTATAGTCTATTTTAAAAAAACAATTTCTCCTTCAAGAACGATCATAAAATGTGTTTTCAATCGATATTTATTCAATAAGGGACCAGTTTTCCTACCTAGCGAAAGGGGACGAGTTTTCCCGAGACGAGTTTTCCGGAGACGAGTTTTCCCGAGACGAGTTTTCCCGAGACGAGTTTTCCCGGGACGAGTTTTCCGGGCACCATTTTTAGTACACCACTACCACTGTTGAATTTAGTAGTGGATTTTCCCGCGTAAGTCTTTTTTTTTTAATTCTCGAGGTCACTGTTGTGTTAAATAGTGGATTTTATACTGCGTAAGTCTTTTTCGAATTCTCGACGCCGCTATTGCGTTTTAATAGTGGATTTTATCATGCGTAAGTTTGTTTTTTTTTTTCGAATTTCCGTCGCCACTGTTGTGTCTGCACAAATAATTAACAAGAACACGAAAGTAAAGGTATACAATAATATATTAGGAAGAAAAGTTATATACATATTTACATGTCTTCAGGTATACTCCAGTTGGAGATATTTCGGCAGGTGGCGTGTTGCATGTCTTACTGGAGGCAGGCATAAGCGTCTTGCCTATTTGACGGTTGTTGCCGGACTCCCCCGGTATTAGTGATTGATACCTTTATGTATCTCACTCACATGCCTATGTTAATTAGTAGGCGTCTCCACAACAACAACCTTACCATAAAAAATTATATCTTGCTACATTTTTATACAACCTTACTATAAAAAATTATATCTTGCTACATTTTTATACAACCTTACCATAAAAAATTATATCTTGCTACATTTTTATACAACCTTACCATAAAAAATTATATCTTGCTACATTATCCCAATACAATTTCACAACCTTACCATAAAAAATTATATCTTGCTACATTTTTATACAACCTTACCATAAAAAATTATATCTTGCTACATTTTTATACAACCTTACCATAAAAAATTATATCTTGCTACATTTTTATACAACCTTACCATAAAAAATTATATCTTGCTACATTTTTATACAACCTTACCATAAAAAATTATATCTTGCTACATTTTTATACAACCTTACCATAAAAAATTATATCTTGCTACATTTTTATACAACCTTACCATAAAAAATTATATCTTGCTACATTTTTATACAACCTTACCATAAAAAATTATATCTTGCTACATTTTTATACAACCTTACCATAAAAAATTATATCTTGCTACATTTTTATACAACCTTACCATAAAAAATTATATCTTGCTACATTTTTATACAACCTTACCATAAAAAATTATATCTTGCTACATTTTTATACAACCTTACTATAAAAAATTATATCTTGCTACATTTTTATACAACCTTACCATAAAAAATTAAGGACCATGTGGTTATTTTTTAGAAGAACAGTCCATAAATCATATAAGCGGATACGTGTGTGTGTGTGTGTGTGTGTGTGTGTGTGTTCATATCATGAACAGTAGTTCAAAATAAGATTGGTTGATCTGTCTGGTTTTGAGGGAGTCGGAATAGAACAACTTGCCAAACTGGTGTTTGTCACAGGATTCCCTGATGCCATATCCATCAAACTCCAGCAGACACCAAAAATTGAAACTCTAACTACGGGAGACTTAATAGCAAAAGCAAGGGTGCTGACATCAACCAGGGACCAAAGCCTTCATGTGGTTGCAGCCGTGAGTCCATCAAACAATAAATCTGCTGTTCCTGCTGGGAATAGCCCTAGCACAGAAGTAAATTCCTTCAAACGTGATCACAAGGGCCACATAGCAAGAAATTGCCGAAGACATGGAACGCATTGTTACCAATGTGGCAAGGTTGGACACTGGGCCCAGGATTGTTCAGAAAACGAACAAGGGTTCGAGGTATAAGCGCCAGCCTACTCTTCACCAAGATGTAAATGTGGCGATCCCGGAGATTGTCGTCTACGTTGATGGAATGCGGTGTTTAGCATTAGTTGACACAGGATGGTCACATACAATAATAGATGTGAATCGATGTCGATCTTGGAAGACGGCAAAAGTGGACACCCTGACTATTGGATGCTGCGGAAGAGAAGAAGTCACTATTTTGACAAGCGATAGTGACTGATAGGATCGATGCTTTGGTGGTTCGTGGTAAACACTAGGATTGGATCTGTTGTTATGGATCGATGCTTTGGTGGTGCGTGGTAAACACTGGGATTGGATCTGTTGTTATGGATCGATGCTTTGGTGGTGCATGGTAAACACTGGGATTGGATCTGACCAGAGTATGATCAAGAACTCGGGGCATGGATGGACAAGTGTTGGCTTGTGCTATATCCAGAAGGTAGACTCGGACCTCTCAAGGGATTAATTCCATTGATTGCCGTGATGCAGTGGAATAAGGCAAAAGTGCGACCAGTAATGGACTACTGCAAACTAAATGATCATATAGATGCATTTACAGCGAATGCAGATGCTTGCACTGCCAAGATACGCGAGTGGTGCCAAAAAGGGGCAAACGTATCACTACTTGACCTCTGGAGAGCATATCTCCAAGTACGAGTCCACGAGTCTCTGTGGCCATACCAGATGGTATAGGTCGATGGAAAAAGATACTTTGACACGCTTAGGGTTTGGCTTGAACGTGGCTCCACTCATAATGAAGGCTATTGTTAGCAGAGTGCTATCACCGGAGGAAGTTGTGGACTATGCAATGTCGGCTTACATCGTTGATGAAGACTTTGTACCCATTTCTAGAGTTCAGGAACATTTAGCTCAATTCGGACTTGAATGCAAGGACCCAGAACGACTTGGGGACGGCACATGTGTACTGGGACTGACATTCTTAAGAGAGCATGGTATCCTGCACTGGAAACGAGGAAACGCAATCCCAGAAATTCCTAATATCATAACAAGACGAACTGTATTCTCCTTGTGTGAAAAGCTGATAGGACACCTCAGAGTCTGTGTGTGGCTGCATGTGGCTGCATGTGGCATGCAGAGTAATAAAGAGAAGAGCCTGTTTGATCGCAAACAGCTGGAACGAAACGGTATCAGATACCCTACTCTGGCATATGATGTGCGAGACAGCAGATGACCGTATGGGTTGATGCCAGCACGCTAGCAATTAGAGTGGCATTAGAAAGAGATGAAACTGTGGTGGAGGATGCTTGTTGGCTGCGACCTGAGAACGATGTGCAGCATATTAATCTGGCTGAATTGGTTGAGAGGAATTAACTTGTCACTCCAGTGGCAGACCAAAGTGTTGCACCTTAAGACTGACTCTGCCTGCGTGCATAACTGGGTGTCAGAAACTCTCAGAGGGAAAGCACGAGTTCATATGAAGGTCGCCAGTAAGATGCTCATTAGAAGACGATTGAATACACTCAAATAATTAGTGAGGGAATATGAGCTCTCAATAGATGTGACATTGGTTGTGTCAATTCACAATGTGGCTGATCAATTGATGTGTGTACCACAACGATGGTTCAATGCCATAAAGAAAGATGCAGGACCCGAACCACTGAGCGGTGCAGTGCAGGTTGCTGAGCTGGATGCGGCCCAGATCATGTCTATTTACAGGAACAGTGGACATCCAGGAGTGCGATGCACCACGTATTTCGCCTGGAGAGTTTGCTCTGCAATAATAAAAGCAGCAGTTAGATTGGCAATACGAACTTTCGTCGAATGCCAATCTATAGTTCAGGGCCAGTTCACTGGGAGAAAGGAAAGCTGGAGGTGATCAGTGATTGGCAACGGTTGGGAATAGACATTACACACTAAGGTGCTTACGATTTCCTAACGATCACTGATTGTGGGCCCTTGTGGTTTTCAGTGTGGAGGCAATTAGCACGGCAGGACTCGGCAACTATAATTCGGCAACTGGAAGTGGTCTTTTTTTAATGTGGCCCACCTCACGAACTACTGATAGACAATGACACAGCTTTCTGCAACAAAGAATTCAAGACATTGGAAGATGAATGGGGCATGAACTTGAGATTTTGCTGTGCATATGCTCCAGCTGGGAACAGCATAGCAGAGCGATGCTATCGCACTGCGAAACGGATTGCAACTAGAATGTACTGTTCAATACCAGAGGCAGTCTACTGGTACAAAGTGATTCCTAAAGTTGACAAGTCATCTTTGACCTCACCAGCCAATGCCATATACCGGTACGAGGTCTAGGTGAAAGGAATTGACATTATGCCACCAGTAACAGATCCCGAGCATGGTCCATACCAAGTTGGAGACTACGTGTGGATGAATGCTCCAGAAAATCAGTGTACCACAACGTTTGGCCAGGGTCGGGTAACCGAGATAATCAGTCCATAATTCGTCTTGGTGGATAGGGTGCCCCGACACGTGAAGGACCTACACCTCCGATACTATGTACACTCGTCAGAAGATTCCAAAAGCACAACATCCTTGGAGAGCATGCCGGAAAGTCTGATATCTGATGATGAAACGGACTCAGAAGATGGTTATGAGCCAGGAGTAGAAGACACGCATGCTCCTAAGGAAGTGCACAAGTTCTGAAGAGGCCCCACAATTGTAAAGAAGCACCTGACAAAGACGACCACTGCCGGGATGTAGCCTATGTGATCATCAGTTCACTGGGGAGTGTAACGGAACTGAACAACACTGAGGTTACAAAATGATGTGCACAAGAACCACCGCCATTTGAACCCAGAATCTATCGAGTACAAGAAAAGAGAAGGGAAAAAAGATATTTTTTTACATGGTAGTCACCACTTATCAAGGCCCGGAAGCCACTCGGGGATAAGGGTTATTGCGTGTACAGTAATCAATGGGATAATATCGTAGTAATCATTAGTAATGGAGGCTTGATAAACTGTCTTCCTTAAGGGGGCGGTTTATCAGGAATTTGTTTATGTTGGACTTGAAGACATTCAAGTTGTAGTTAGGTGGGAAACAGGCAAATAGAACAGAGTTCCACAGTTGCACTTCTAAGAAAGAAGCTTTGTTCATGGAATCTATGTTTTGATTTAGGCACAGATAAAGAGTGGGGAAAATTACTGACAGTGGTTTCAGCTAGCGGGTGTTTTTAGTGAAATATTGGCAGGGGAGACCAGGGATTGGAGCTCAGAGAAGCACTTCCCATGGAAGTAACGATAAAACAAAGACAGGCTCGCAACGTCTCTCCTGTGGGAGGGAGGTTGTAGGGAAGAGAAAAGAGTATCCCCCACTAAAGCACGAAATCTATTTTGTACTCTGTCAAGGCAGGATAGGCTGTTTTTAGCAGCTCCTGCCCAAATGTGGCAGCAGTACTCCATCCTTAGACTACTTGGCTTTTATATAGATAGAGAATTGCATCAGCAGTGAGATATCTTTCTGGGGCGGTAGAAGGATCCTACCATTTTTCCAGCGATCTTGGAAACAGACTTGATGTACGTGTTCCATTTCAGGTCAGGAGTCAGGTCAATCCCAGAAGCTCGTGAAAACATAGAGTCTCACCAAGACGAGAGCCATCCATTTCAATCGATGCCAGATGGGGATCAGAGCGTTGATGATGTAAGGATAGGAGCTTGGTTTTAGATGCATTAAAAGTAACCAGCCACCTCTTCTCCCACTGTATCACACACTCAAGATCAGAGGAGAGAGAATCAGAGAGAACATTGTCATTTACGGCCTTTGATATGTTGCTATAGATGGTCATGTCATCAGCATAGACGTCAATGAATGATTTAAGTATGTGTTTTGGGAGATCATTAATGTAGATCAGGAAGAGAGTTGGGCCAAGGATGGACGCCTGAGGGACTCCAGCATTAATACTGTGGGCATTTGATTTCCATGAGCCTATCAGAGAAACGATTTAATAATTGAGAAAACATTTCCAGTTATACAGTAGCTGGAAATCTTGTGAAGTAGGCCCTTATGCCATAACTTATCAAAGGCCTTTGATATGTCAAGAGCAATCGTCCCTAGAAAGGAAGCCTTTGTTGAGAGATTCACTAATCCTATTATAACCGTTAGCACATCTGCTGTAGATCTGGCAGAACGGAAACCATATTGCACGTCACTAGAAGTTTATTTCTGCTTAGGTGGTTGACTACTTCTCTATTTAATATGGATTCCAGCAACTTGCTCATCACACATTGGTCTGTACTGGAGAGAGAGATCACCTGAATTCCTAAATACAGGGCATATGCGGAGGTTTTCCAGGGTGTTGGAAAGCACTTCTCCTTAAGGCAACGTTTTGTAAGTATGGGGGCAAGTTCTGGTTGAAGCTTTTTCAACAATATAATTGGGATGCCGTCAGAGTCAGTTACTTTACTGGAATCAAGGTTCTTGATTAGCTTGGTGACCTCACGCACAGATATTTGTATGTTGCATAGCGTGTTGTCTGTTATAGGAGAAAATACAGGGAATTGATGGCCTTGGTTGTAGAGGGTAGAATTAGCTGCAAAGTTCTTGGCAAATAGGTCTGGCCTTGTCTGATACTGATGATGGTTGGGATAGAACACACACTTCTATTCAGGATTCTGTTTGCTATTTGCCAAAACTGGTGGGAACCAAGCCGCTGCTCAGCTACTTTGGATTTAACGTACTGAGCATATAGCTCTCTTGCATTTTTTTATTACTCTTTTACAGTGGTTGCTGGCAGTCCTGAAAGCAGCTTTAGTCTATTACGTTGGTAGCTATGGAAAAAGTGATTTCTGTGCGCGATGGCAGCAGCACATTCTGGGGAGAACCATAGCTGGCTATTAGGTTTTTGTTGGAATTTTTTGGATAGTATGAATCGGTCTATGTCTATAATTATCCATTCGGTCAGGTCTGATACTATAGAGGACACATCCTTTTTTTAAACATGGAACACAGAGGTAGATCAGATATAAATGTGCGGAAGCTATCCCAGTCATCCATAGAGTATCAATATACAGTACAGTGGAGAGGTACGTCTGAAGACTTATTACATTTCATTTTTATCTTAACTGATACCACCGAATGGTCAGAAGATCCCAGAGGAAATAGAATGGAACATGAACATAGTGTAGTAAATAATGGGCAATCAACAATTCTGCTAAAAACGACGCAGAAACAGCCTTTAAATCCAGGAGAAATAAATGTTTTAAAGAATGGACCTGTCCGCAATCGTCCCTTAATACACAGGCCGAGCAAACTTTTACATCGTTTCCATTAATCAGTTTAAGTACCTTGCCTAGTCGACTCCAAAAAATTACAGTTTTATTTGAAGACTTAATTAACATTATTTCTCCCACCGACAACTCCTGAGGGCAATTGCTGTATATATTGGCATCAACTTTTCTCAAGGACAACAAGTAATCATTGTGCCATATGTTTCTGCATTTTTCAATATACCTGTGATTTTTTCAATATACCTGTGATTTTTTCAATATACCTGTGATTTTTTTCAATATACCTGTGATTTTTTTAATATACCTGTGATTTTTTTCAATATACCTGTGATTTTTTTCAATATACCTGTGCTTTTTTTAATATACCTGCGATTTTTTTCAATATACCTGTGATTTTTTTTCAATATACCTATGATTTTTTTCAATATACCTGTGATTTTTTTCAATATACCTGGGATTTTTTCAATATAGCTGGGATTTTTTTCAATATGCCTGTGATTTTTTTTCAATATACCTTTGATTTTTTTCAATATACCTGTGATTTTTTTCAATATACCTATGATTTGTTTAATATACCTGCGATTTTTTTCAATATACCTGTGATTTTTTTCAATATACCTGTGATTTTTTTTCCAATATACCTGTGATTTCTTTTCAAAAGGGTAGAGTTTTATTTGAAGATTTAATTAACACGATTTCTCTCACTGACATCTTCTGCGGGAGATCCTCTCAGGGACAACAAGTAATCGTTGTGCCATACCTTTCTGAATTTTTCAATGTACCTGTGATTTTTTTCAATATACCTGTGATTTTTTTCAATATACCTGTGTTTCAATTCCAGAGATTGCAAAAGTTTTGCTCAACTGGGAGGATCAGGACAAAAATCATGCGATCCATAATTATTGATCAACAAACATGGATTATCACCAGTTTGTAAAAAATGATTAGGAGTTAAAATTCGAGACACTGTTCAGAAGCAGTAATATATGTAAGTGGTCGATCATTGATCACTTTCTCCATATTGGAAAAGATAGTTAAGCAATCAAAATAATTGAATTTCTTTCTACATATTAATTTTTTCAAACATTATTTGATTGTTTTTATTATCCTCTCCTATTCACCTCTTTGCCAAGCCAAATAAAGACGAATGGCAGGATAACTAATTTAAGTTGACTTAAATTTTTCTTTGAATTCGTCTGAAATGAAGATTTCAAATAACTTGATACCAGACGCCAAGAAGGTCTTTGCATTGTCCAAATAAACGTGTATAGAAACACTAAACAGATTTGTAAACGTTAATATAAAGAATGTAGTGTTCATACCAGGTAATAGTTCCATATGTATGGCATGTAGACGTACATTTTTACGTCTTCATTGTTGTATTTTACCAAAAAATGACCGGTAAAGTCAACACCCACTTGTTGAAATGGGTGAACAAAATTTGCTCAATGAGTGGCCTATTGAAAATCCAAGGGTGCTTTATATGGCAACGAACTTATTTTTGTTCACAAGTGATACAATTACAGAAAATTTTCTTTACCGATGGCCTGCCTTGGAGAATCCAGAACCCAGATAATCTCAACTTAGAAAGAGTTGAATTGGTTCCCAGATGGCAACAATTTAAATGTGCCTCTTTAATAATCAATTCAGTTAAACGATAATGTTTTCCCAAAAGTATAGGAAATTTAACTTCAAAAGGGTGGGTGTTGAAATTCAGTATATGTCCGTAACAGACCATCTTTATCAATAAACAAACCGAGAGCCGATATCCTTGGAGGCATAACCTTATTTGGAGGTTGGTTCAAATATTCCAACTCATAGTGAAATTCTTCCCTCTGCATACAAGAAAAGAGCAACAATTTAGTTGGCATCAGTGTGTTGGTGTCTCAAATTATCACAGAAGCGCAAAACTTTCTCAAGGACATTGATTGTCCTAGTTAATGATGAGAATTCAGAAATATTTATTGGTAAACCGTTTTTTAGAACAATAGTTTTTTTTAATTATCGATTTTCTCTCCATTGTAAGAAGATAGTTTTGAATTCTCATCGATTCTGATGGAATCAAGAGAAAGAAAGTTTTCAATTTTGTGTCCGACAGAAGAGTCTTCAAAAAATAGATCAAATGTGTCCAAATAGGATAGAATAGGATTTAACACACTTTCGACCAATAGAAGTAATATTGAGTTAATTTTCGGCAAATTTGAGCAAAGGGAGACAACCCAGGCAGAGTTTCCTTATTAGAGTTGGGCATCAAAAAATTATACCCATTACCAAAAGGGGTAATGCTATTGGAAATTTTCCATGCAAGACAATTTTCCATTAAGACATTTAACTATACGGAAATTTTTTATCTGCTGGATCAAGTCTAAGCCAACGAGACCATGAAGCACAGTGCTGTTTAAATCTTTATAACCATGCATAATTCTGCCTGCAGGATTTCGCCTCTGTCATCTTGGCGGTAATTTCATCAAATCTGTTTACTTGGAATTTTAAATTGAGACTGTGAATAGGGCAGCAAAAAGAAAGAGTTTCTGTGCTCCCAATTTTAGGGAGACATTGAGCTCGATGAATTTCGTTCCAATAAAGGTGTTCACAGGCATTACAACGGGACTAGGTACTAATTTTTCCTAGATCTCAATACTTGTAAAAAAAACCTGGGAGAAAATAAAATGTTTGACTTCATGTCCAAAATGCAGTGGAAAAACTGGAGGTCTTCAAAGACACTAATTACAGGAAAAATGCAAATTTTGATCGGATAAAGTAGTCCTTCCCACAAAAGATTTTGTCTTTGGATACATCACAGAGAAGTGAGTTTTCAACCTACAAGTAGTACATGGATAAGGAAATCCTTTCTTTCCGTTACACTTCTGATCTAAGTGATAACCAAGACACTTAATATAGATTCGAAGATAGCTCGTTGAACCTTAGAGTAGTCCTTAACAGTATGGTCTGCCAATTTACACAATTTACAAATTTTAGACTGTTTACTAGTGTTAGTATGAAATTTTAAAGGATCCATACCTGAATTAAACAAATCTTTAAAGGATCCATACCTGAATTAAACAAATCTTTAAAGGATCCATACCTGAATTAAACAAATCTTTAAAGGATCCATACCTGAATTAAACAAATCTTTAAAGGATCCATACCTGAATTAAACAAATCTTTCTGAACAAATTTTTTCACAGAAAACTATACTTCTGCTATATTGGTTGCTCACATCCTATTCTGCAAATTCCCAATTAATGTCAGAAGGGAATTAATGTCAAAAACGAAAGAGCGTTATCCTTCGTTTATATCTATTATTCTATGTCTAACTTTTTTGACAAAATAGATTTTCTAGAGGCAGCACATTTGAATGTAAAGAAACGAGAGAGTTTCTCCCCCAAACCGCTGTTTTTTTTTCTTTTTCTAGTTCATCAGCAGAAGGTCAATCCAATATAGCGATTAACAGTTTTATAACCAGAGCCGATCGCTTTATTGGATTGACCTTCTGCTGATGAACTAGAAAAAGAAAAAAAACAGCGGTTTGGGGGAGAAACTCTCTCGTTTCTTTACATTCAAATGTGCTGCCTCTAGAAAATCTATTTTGTCAAAAAAGTTAGACATAGAATAATAGATATAAACGAAGGATAACGCTCTTTCGTTTTTGACATTAATTCCCTTCTGACATTAATTGGGAATTTGCAGAATAGGATGTGAGCAACCAATATAGCAGAAGTATAGTTTTCTGTGAAAAAATTTGTTCAGAAAGATTTGTTTAATTCAGGTAAGTCTAGTTTTACTTGTTCTACATAGGTTTTAAGTTCTTCCAATTTCGTTATCTGCACCGCCTGAGGAATTACTTCCTCCAAAATTCGATCCTTGATAAGAGAAGTATTCAGGAATTTTTTTTTCAAATAATCCGAAGCTACAGTATAATTATCAGAGGAAATATCAATATTAGAAAGTAAGTCATAAAGCCTTCTTTTTCAACTTGGATTTAAGAAGCAATTTATCAGCTTCCCCTAAATTGGTGGTACAAAATTCAAATCTTCTCAGGAAGGTTCTAAATTAAAATTTATAATGGTGACCTGCTAAAGTTTAGACATTCCAAGTTCAACCTTAAAGGGGTTTTAACATCACGGCCAGACTTTCATTTATGCAACACTTCCCTAAGTTGATGAAGAAGATTACAATGAGTCCATCTTGTACAAAGCTTTTTCTCAGACTGAAACTTCAGTTGAAATAGGCCCCGTGCTCATGCGGATTAATATTTTGAAATCAGCCCATGAGAAAGGCTGTTTCAAAAACAATGTGTTGAGGTGACACTTGTGTAGTTTCTCACAACACCTATCGCTACAAGATGCGCAATTTTTATTTGCATCGATTAATCCATTTATTTGGCAATATTGAAACATCTTCCGGCGTCTGCAACTGTTGATCTAAGGTGGAGATATTCATCATGTATAAAGTTGTTAAGAACGGCTGTTCGAAGGTGTGTTGTTTAATTAATTCATTAATATTTTTCTTCTGATGTTTTCCTCAAACATCGTCTGCCGCGCATTTATTGGCTGATCGGCGTCTTATGACATATTACAGTTCAACCTGAGCATATGCTGTCATGTTCCAAGCAAAACCTAGCGGACGGTTTGTTATGTCTGGTTCAAATTCTGCACAAGTACCTAAGTCTACAAAAACAAATTAACAATATTGATTAATTATTTCATTTTTGAGAGAATTTAAAAAATCGCATTCTTTTCATTGTTTACGGCAAAATATGTAGAAATAACATGCAGTTCCAATTTTCCTGTTTCTAGTTTTGGGAGGAGTTTTTTGAAAATTTATCGGTTTTACAGAAAAAAAAAATATGAGATTTTTTTTTAGAATTTTTCTTTTTGTTTAGTCGAGAGGTGATAAAACTATCTGATGAACATGATACCTGGAAACGATATCGTCAAATCAACAAAAAGAAGTACAAGAAATCTTCTTTAAACATTAATACAGCATAAATCTAATAAAAGCAATACATTTATTTATCTATTTATTTTTGTATTCATTATCACTGAGACGTAAGGGGATGCTATAAATTAGAGACCATGACTACAGAAGTACTCTAAGTAGAGAGTTGATTAGCAAGCGAGATGTCTGTTCACATTAGGTGGCGGGATTTTGATGTGTGTCAGGTTAGTAGTGAGTATTTACGTCGGCAGTGGGGAGGGACACCATGCTATGAGTCAATCAGAGCACATTCCATTAAAGTACTTATAAAACAAGCACAGGAATGCAACACAGTAGGAGTCCACTTTACTTGCAGTAGCCTTAGCAATTGTCTTATATGTATTTGCTTCAATTTATGAACGTTAGGTTAAGAAATTTGTGCGATTAACACTTAGCAAGAGAGTTATTACATTAAGCAACAATTTTTTTTTACTTTTTGAATGTTGTCTAGAATTCTACTACTGATTTAGGGTGTTTTTGTGCTTCTGAATTAGAATATGGTATCCGGTTCTCTCCATCAGGTCAGGTTTGTTAGTTCAATTAATACTTCCACGACGTATGATAAACATGTATTACTGTTAACCAGACGCCATATTGAATATCCACTCAAGACAAGGGGCATAACTAAATATATAGAAGAAGGCCACCAAGTTCGATAATTCCAACTTTAACATTGCTGGTGTCTTCTGGTGTCAGGTGTCAGTCAAAGTTCCAACAAAAAGAAAAAAAAAGACAAAAAACAAACAAACAAAACGGCTTATTAACACAAGAAGTCTCTTAGAATTTCAGTAGAGATTCCCATCTGTCAAACAGTTTCCTGTCCCCTGATCCATTCAATTTGTATTTCTCCCTTTACCAACATTTCATTTACTCTGGCCACATCAACTCTCAAACGTCTGTCACTTAGAAGATTTGATGATTTTAAGGTCTCTACCAAAGATACGTTGTTTGTTTTCCAAAGTACTTCAGGCAACTCCGGTAGCTTTCTTGCAGCATGGCAGCTATTAATACACCTGCATCAACTGCTTCTCTGAGTGCAAGAGTCTCGGGTGCCAATGGTCTTTTTTTTACTTCATCAAGGAAAAATGATGAGCTGAGTGAAGAGGAGAAGACAGATTTAAAAAGACTTAACAGATCAAATGATGTATCGACCTGATGTATTATTTGTAGTGTGTAGGATAAGTAATAACTGAAAAATCTTTATCAAGTGACATGAATGCATCCTGTAGAATGTTCTTTCATGTCGGATCAATACACACTGACCCTATAACACGATTAGTCAGTCACTGGCGTATGATTGGCCTTATGTGTTACACTAAATGTCTTAGAAATGGTCACAGGAAGATGTGAGGATGGCCCAGTCGTTAGGGTCTGTGTATCGAGAAAAAATCATACCTGAGATGTTGGATGCGGGTGTGTGGCTCCTTTATTCTCTCAAGATGACATCTTCACCCTGGTGGCATTCTGGCTGGAATCTTCTTCCTTCATCCTCCAGACTGCTTTGTTGTTTAATGGAGACATTTATGGCAGACACAAGAAAACAAATAACTCGACACAATCGTAACATATATGAAACATAATAAACTATTTATTCTACATTATGTATATGTAGTGAAGTAGAAAAAAAAAATTTTTTAAATATATATATAAGACACAGCTGTTCCTTCTAAAAGGTCGAGCTCTTCAACGTTCAAAAATAATTCACCATCACAAAAAGAATTTGCCGTCACTTCTTCCAACCGCCGTTTCACTCTCTGCGCTCTTCACCCTGCTTAAAACAAAAATATGCTGCCCATTTCTCCACTTATGCAAATTGACTATCAACCAGAGCCATCTAGTTTTCCATTTCTCCAAACAGCCAATTTGCAAAGGGGGACAACTCAAACCACACGCCCCCTTGATCTACACGATCATCACATGTCAACCCATCACGTAGTCGCTCAACCAACATGGCGGCCGTCTCTCTCGCTGCGATCTCTGCAGAGCCTCTTCGTGAACATCGCTACTTGGCTCGACGTCGCTGTCTTCCTCTGATGACACCACTACCAGCTGCACATCAAGGATGTGTCAAGGGATGCCGTCGATAGATACATTGTTCAGGAACTGTACACTTGCCACAATGCCCCTCCCCCAGCGTGTGGTACAGCGAGCATCAGGATCCACACTTCCTCTTCCACTCACACAGTCGCTCGCTTCTCGCCTTCCTCCGCGGGTACCTGTGCAGTTCGGGGATGCCGCCACTCGTACTTGAAGACTGCCCTCTGCGGCACTGACTCCACTTTTTGCCCTGACTTTGGAGCCATATTATACCAGAAGACAGCTTCTGGCAGCGAAATCTGGCCCCTTTCAGTTATAGCCTTAATGGTCCTGTGATACCGCTCCACAATTCCGTTTCCGCCTGGTCTATATGCAGCCCTGAAATAGCGCCGCACTCCCCACTTATCCAACACATTCTCCATGGCAGCTGAGCGAAAGGCAGTTCCATTGTCCATTAGCACTTCCGTCACTGGACCCCTCTCCAAAAACACCTCTTTTAAGACCTTTGCAATTTCACCTGCATTTTCCGCCTTGATTTACCTCTAAATGGCTACTCTTCCTGGTCCACAGTCGACCATTGACAGATACAGCCTCTGTCGATAGTGCGTTATGTCTATCGCCAACCTGCTCCAGTTCTCTGCCACCTGAACCTCACCAGCTTCGTGTCTACTCGGCGCAGGGTCGATTGATTGACACCGGCTGCATCTCTCAACCACTGTCCTAATGGCCTCCTTTGTGATTCTGGGGTCACCTTCCTGGCCAAGAACAAGGTTCTATCCACTCCAAAATGGTGCATGTCGTGCAAATCCTTCAGAGTGTCTTCATTCAAACAACATATTACAACAGCCGCAACCAAGCAGCATCTTCTGCAGTAACACCACCTATCTCCAAGGTGACCCCCACTGCTATACAGCTTGCATCACACCACACAACACCTTCTGCACTGTTGGGTACATGCCAAACACCTCTCACTGGATCCTCCCTTTTCACCTCTTCAATAATCTCCCTCATAATGTCCACAGTCTCTTTATCAACTCCATCCTCCCACTTCGCTCCATTAGCTCGCCTTTTGATATTTTTTTTTCTATATTCAATTTTCACCCCAAACAAGGCACAGTGCCACTTTGAAGCAGGGGGCTACTATCAGGAACTTAATTAGCGGGGTCATTATGAAGGGAGATGAGTAGAAAGATGTTTGTTAACATTACACTTGAACTTCTGCATATCATTGCAGTTGGGAAAGCAGAATATGATATAGCTACATGCAGTCCGTAGCCATCCTGCAATAGGGTAATGGCCCACCAGTCTTCCGCATATTGAGAAGAGTTCTTGCCTGCTCAATTTTTCCGACACCTCCAGGATTTCATTTCCCCTCCGGAACACTAACCGTCCTATCCGGTCCTTTCTTAGTTGGAGCCCTAACACAGCTCCTCTCTCCAACGATTCCGGGCATTTTGCAATTAGCCCAAAGCTGTTGAGGTGTTTTACTACGTCCTCCGCAGTTGTTACCGTCTCATCCACCAAAATATTATCAATGTAGGAACTGGTGGCTCTTCTGACTGCGTCCTCCTTGCTTAGCACCGTTTTGAGGGTCGCTGCCATGATTTTTGGTGCAGAATTCAGGCCAAAACACAACCTAGTCAGGCAGTACGTTCGGCCCTTGTATCTGACCAGCTGGTATTTCCAGAATTCCTGTGAAATGTGGATCTGTAGGTATGCAGATTTTAAATCCACAATCGTCGCAGCCTTCTGAATCTGCCTCCACTCTCGCATGGTCTCTCCGCACATATCCATCACATCGCCTCTCGTGTGACACACAACCTGTACGTTCAGCTCCCTGAAGTCCAGTACTGGCCGAACTTTTTGTTTTGTGGGCTAAACAACCGCCATTAAAGGCAGCACACCTTCCATCTTCTCCGTCCATGGTCTTAAAATCCCCTCTGAGATCCATCGGTCCACCTCCTTCTCAAATTCAACTCTTGTGCCTCCTCGCAACGTATGCTCGTAGCATTCCACTCTGTTGTCCAGTATGGGAGGTTCTCCCTTCCATGCCCACTTGACTGTCCATTTCTCACCATCAAAGTGTGCAGAGAAATCTTGGTCCTCTATCGTGCAACTTTTGTCTAACCCGGCCATTCCTGTGACACCTTTTTCGAATTGCACACCTGCAGCCCCTTGATGTCCTCCAAATCTCACGGAGTTCCTATATACCGTAACGCCCCCTAGTCAAGCAATTGCATCCATCCCTAGCACTACATCGACACCTGTGACAATTTTGTTAATAACAATCGCCTGGATTGTTAGTGACATCCAACGTACCATCAACCGAACGATACTTGTGCCTTTGCACTTCACCTCTCTGCCGTCAACTGCCGTAATGCTGCTGGTTCTATTGCATGTGTCAACCATGTCTTTGGTGACAATTGTTGAAGTACAGCCCATGTCGAGAAGAGCTTTTGCACTTCGTCCATTTAGGGTCACCTCTACTTGTGGTGACATACCCTGAAGCACCTTCATCAAATAAGTGGGGTAGCCACCGGCGCAGTGGCTTCCCCCTGTTCGTTTCCCTGGGGGGCAGAATCTGCTGATGTGGCCGACTTCCCCACAGCGGTAACACGTGACTTCTGGCTTTGGCTCCCTGCACTCCCTCGCCATATGGGGGCCTTGGCATCGGTAGCATCTGCCAGAGAACCTGGGTCTCTGCCACAGTCCTCTCTGCTTTTCGTCCTTCACAATTTCCTGCTGCAGTTTGCTTCGTTGAGCGACAGCTACGATTCCCTGTTCACTCTCTTTTTTCCTGGCCAGCACCCTAGCCTGTGTAATCAACTCCACCACCTCCATAGTATTTACACCGGGCAGTTGCTGCAGAGCTATAGAAATATGGTCCGGGAAGCCATTGATAAAGGCCATCTTAACCATCTGTCAACGGCCTCCTCCGTTGAATCCTGCTAGTCCCGTCAACCTTCTGATATTGTTGGCGTAAACATCGACAGGCTCTCCGGTCCACACCATACGGCTTAGTTTGCCATATGCCACAAACGGTCCTTCGGTAAATGCTTCCTTCAACTTTTCCTCAATGGCGTCAACAGACAGTTGATCCTCCTCCTGCATCTCCAGATATAGGGCCAGAGCATCACCATCAAGATACAGCGGTATCAAGCTGGCTACATCCGCGATGTCCCGCAACTTAGCGACAAGTTTAACCTTGGTCAGTCAGGTTATAACATCTCCCTCTCCAGAGAACGTCTTAAGCATTTCACTGCTGATCCTCTTTGCTTCCATAGTTCTCGCCAAAATAGCTTGTAGTGAAGTAGAAAAAAAAAGAAATTTAAAAAATATATATATATAAGACATAGCTGTTCCTTCTAAAAGTTCGAGCTCTTCAACGTCCAAAAATAATTCATCGTCACAAAAAGAATTTGCCGTCACTTCTTCCAACCATCGTTTCACTCTCTGCGCTCTTCACCCTGCTTAAAAAAATAGTACCGTTTATATGCTGCCCATTTCTCCACTTATGCAAATTGACTGTCAACCAGAGCCATCTAGTTTTCCATTTCTCCAAACAGCCAATTTGCAAAGGGGGACAACTCAAACCACAAAGAGCCATCTAGTTTTCCATTTCTCCAAACAGCCAATTTGCAAAGGGGGACAACTCAAACCACACAGAGCCATCTAGTTTTCCATTTCTCCAAACAGCCAATTTGCAAAGGGGGACAACTCACAACACAGTATACAAGATATATTACAATACTTTTACAATTTACAAGTGATAATCTTCAAAATTAAACTAACTAACCTAACTAATGATGATCCCTCTCCTCTCATTTACAGAGAGACAGAAAATACATGCTCACCTCATGCTGTCCGGATGAAAAAAGAGGGCAATAGAGGAAAGGGAATTCTGGGGTTGCATTTCTATGTATCACTCCGCCTACAGCCAAATTACCATGCAGGGTGAGGGTGCATAAGCAACTACCAACCGTGGCACTGAGATATAGTGCCACATCCCTCTTTACCTAAAACTTTGGCAAGGCCACACCATTCTTTATAGTTTTGTCTTCTATAGTAAACACTGTTCCCTATCACAAATCGTTCATCCGTATAACGTCTTATATTAAATTGCTGTCAGTTCGGCCGATATCTGTGATGTCTAAGTGTTGAATGCATTCTAGTATGTTTTGTGGCATAGACAAAAATACTGCTGGGCTCTGTTTTTCCTTAGGTAAATCCTTGAAGATAGACCATATACTTATGTCTTGTTTCCATTCAGTGTACATTTCTTAACTCTGCAAAATAGGTGTCTGATTCGTAAATGATGCTATCTTTCTTTCAATTGTGTTTCAACATAGTTTGAACAGATATAATACCTCTCATATGAAAGAATGCGCTCTGCTAACAATAGTATACTTAGTATATCCCACGACATAGGATAAACACATGTTACTGATAGCCGGCGCCATATTAAATGTCCACTTAAGACAAGGGACATAACTAAATATATAGAAGAAAGCCACCAAGTTCGATATCTCTAACTTTAACATGGTTTTTGTGCTAAGTTGATTTAAACAAAAATGAGATCTTGTGAGAAAATCGATTACATTTTTGTGGCATTACCAGCTGGTTTTGTCCACACAAATCCCAAATATGTTTTTAATAGAAAAAGAAATGTTTTGCCAACAACATCTATTGATTACCTGATAGAAACATCGATTACTATAAACTGAATAGTGAGTATTGATAAAATATAAGTACATGTAAATTGCATGTTGCTTCACCATTGTTCAAACTTCACGGTTTGAAATTCTGTTTCTTTGAACTCTTGGAATGCTCAGCGGTAGTGAGGTTTCTCTTCACATTCCAATAGTATTAAGCCATCATTACTGCATCCTAGTGATCCTGATACATGGGCTTCATATTTTTCAGGTCCTGCTGGAATCTCTCCCCTTGCTCGTCACTCATTGAACCCAGGTTCTTAAGAAACTGGTCCATATGTAAAAAATAGGTAGTATATCTTGACACTCATGTTGCAGCCCAGGTTTCTGAATGCAGTCTGTGTAGTTTCTGCCTTATTGTTGCCAAGTCTATCAGTAACAGAATAAATGCCTTCCAAACTTCCAGTACCACTTTGTTCATTAAGTTTTCGAACTCAGGATATCTGATGAGCTGCCGGATCTGAGGATTGTCAAAGATGCTAGCTTTCTACTTCTCCATGGTACATCCTAAAGAAGCTTGGCACAAATAAGTGGAGCAGTCAGCATCTTTTCCAAAGCCTTGGTGAACTACCTGATTAAGTCGAGCTTGATGTGCAGCAGTAGAAAGAATATTCTGTCTCTGTCCATCAGAGTGTTGTTGATGACATTCCTTTCTTTGAAAGGTACTAATTTCTCCAGTATAGGCTAGTCTTTTTTCGTGTAAGCTAAGCATCAAATTTTGGAAGATTTCGATTTTTTTACTTCAAACTGATCCCTTCTCGCCATAATCACTCAGAACTATCTGACCTCAATACTTCTTGTCATCAAAATAATCATTTCAAATCAAAACATGGCATTTTATGCCCACCAACTTCTTCTAAAATGCTCTACACAAGTGTACATGTGAACATAAACGTAAAAAAAATGCTGTGATAGCTTAAAAAACTTGATTTTATTGAACAAAATTAATGTTATTTTTTTTATTTAACACATCAGATTAGTCGTAAATCAGCTGAAAAAAAAAGAAATTTTTTTTGTTGACCAGTGTAATCCATGCCAATCAGTGGCTGGAACGGTTCTTTGTAATTGTTCAAGTAAATGAACTTTTATCTTAGCAGCATCAAATATGTCTGCATTCCATTACAGACTAGATGTCATTTTCTAAGAGGTTAGACATTTCCTTGGATATGTGCACATTTGTTTTCCCCACATATCTGGTATAGAGCGTGGTGTCATCAGACAATCTCAAATATCATTTCATCATGTATATAAATATCAGCAACTTATCTGGATCACATCTGTATTAATGCGCACGGCCATCAAACACAACCTTGATTTTTCTCTTATCTAAGAAGGATCTGATTATATTAAATATTCGTCCAGTAATATTGTACAATTTAATTTTAACGAAAAGAACTTCAGATAGACTTGCTTGGGATATTTTAAGGGTCCTGCTTTATTCATTGCATAGTATATTCAGAGATGATCGTTAGAATATGAGGCTTGCCTAAATCCATACTGTTGTCCAGAAAGAAATTTAGTATTTATGAGGTGATGGATTAGTGATTGGCTGATTAATGACTCAAAGGTTTGAATAAAAAGGGAGAGGAAACTGAGACAGTAATAATTGAGTGATTCATTTTTTTCATCAGAATTCTTGAATATTGATATCACATAAGCAATTTCCAGATTTCAGCAGATTCAATAAGGCATCTGTTGTAGAATTTGGGAAGAACAGAGCATTTATTTATTAGTATAGCAAGGATAAAATCAAGCTCACACTTGGGGATGTTTAGATGTTTTATAAAATGACAGGCATAAGAGGGGGGCGATTTCTGTCTGCAAACAGAAATTTGGGAGAGAGTGGTTTGTGGGATTTAAGGTGAAGTTGAAGGCGAACCACTGAGCAAGCAATTCAGCCTTCTTGGTTGCCGTGCAGACGACATCATGGTTGTTGCACAGTGGGGCAATTGTATGATTGCCCATTATACACTACACTATTATAAATTTTCCAGAAGTTGTGAGTTCTTAATTTCTGTGACTTAATACACTTTCTGGTTATTTTGGTAGATCTTCTCTTGGCTGCTGCAATTCCACTTTTACAATGATATCTAGCTTCTATAAATGTTTTGCCTATTTGTATCTGACCTATGATTGTTGCAATAACAGAATGTTTACAGTGTGGGAGGGTATATATATATATATATATATATATATACATATATATATATATACATATATATATATATATATATATATACACACACGCACACATATATATATACATGTGTGTATATATACATGTGTGTGTGTGTGTGTGTGTGTGTGTGTGTGTGTGTGTGTGTGTGTGTGTGTGTGTGTGTGTGTGTGTGTGTAAAGCAGTATATATAAAGTGCATTGGGTAAATGATGAGTTATGTATATAGTGAAGGTTTTTTTGCGTCATCTAATGTTCATAAATGCTTGTGGATGTGTGTGCGTGTGGCATGGATTTCAGTACATTTACAAAACAGATAATACAAAGAGGAGGGAACACAGTTCTGGGTGGTTATACATCTTGCCAACAAAGAAATCATATCTTTGCTCATTTAGATCTTGGTTGAGGAATCTGCTAAAAGCTGAATTGAACATTTCTTCCAAAGACATGACCAGGAGTCCTCGGCCACATTCTAAACAGCCCTCATTTCAGTGTATTTCCCTGTTAGAAGACTACGTTTGTCCTAGACATTATCTCACCCCCGTACAGGGCTATTACAGCCCTGTCTCCAACACTCTCTTCATCTATCTAGCCTTCTCTCTAGCTTTGCTCCTTCTAACTCCTAACTATCTTTGCATATATGTAACTATTCCTTGCCATGATGCAACTCAACTCACACATCCCAACATGTGATCCCTTGAATCACGTTTTACTATCTGTTAGAAACATTTTGTTTATTACCAAATTTTTTCTTTGGTTGTTTCTAAGTTAATCAAAATATTTTACTAAACATGCCTTTGTTTCAATAACATTCTCTCTGCATACCCGTTTTCTATAATATTCAATAACATTTCAATAACATTTTCTCTGCATAACTTTTTCTACATAACAGTTACAAAACAATAATAATGTTCATTATCAAACATTTCACTTTTTTAATAATAATAATAATAGTCACTGTTCTAAATCGACTACTCGATGTTGGTCCCAGCATAACATAACAAAAAGTCTTTCTGCTTTTTACACAATGGCAGCTGCATAAATTGTAGTGAACCATTGGGGAGAACGAGTTTTGATATAGAAGATGTGCTTCTGTGTCTGCTTTGACCCATTCAGTTGACTCATTTACACACTGTTTAGCAAGGAAAGATATTTCTACATAAGAAGTCTCTGAAGTGGTTTCTGATGGATTTCCAATCATATTTTTTAAAATCTACTCATTTTGAGCAATGGAATTGAAAGCTTATCAATAACAAGGTGGCTTAGTGTTACCTAGAGGGCTATGAGCATTTGTCCAACATAATGTAGTCAAGAACAAATCAAGAAGTGAGGCTTGCTGATGCTCACGAACTGGAAGGTGAGTTGAGAAAGTGACAGCCACATTATATAGTATCTAAAGAGAATGTTGCACCCCTACTGTGAGAAAATTGGTCAAGCAGGGTACAGTCCTGGGTTGAAGGAGAATGGTAGATGAAATATAAGTAACGTTATAGCAATTGGAGTGGATTGAGGAGTGATGTTAAGTGTCGTTTAGTACTATAATATCTGGGGAGTTTACTACGAGAAATGATATTACTTCATTTAGGTTAGTTCTAAGCTGTCATATATTTATAAATTCGAGTTTCATGGAAGGAAGTGATTTGGTTGTATTTAAGTAGACGTCTACTTTGATTTTACTTTTTGTGATGTCATTTCATATAATTGCTTCAGTATTTGCATAGGATCGGCTGGGAAAATTTGATATTTGCTTAATGCCAGTATGCGCACACAAGCATAGAGTTTTTAGTAGAGTTTTTTCTATGAAGTCTTCGAGAAAGCCCATTGTAAATAAGTGCAGGAACCCTTTCCATACACAACATGGCACTACAGTTATCCTGCTATTATACAACTAATGAGAGAGAAGCTGCCTTTAGTGCTATCTAAGAGTTAGGGCCCATCTACTATCAGCCAGAAATAGAAGCCAGGTTTACTGTCAAATCTGTACTCACAACCTGTCCAGCAAGAGCGATCCAGTCTAGCCACATAAAAATATGTGTCAAGCAATTGTTCCAATTTATCAAGATTGAGAAAAAGATGGTGGGATAGTGTACATTGTCCTAGCCAGTCGAGCACGGAGTAGTCTCTGAGATGATACCTCTGTGCCTTAGTAATAGACAAAGAAGGAGTGTAGAAGCCGGGAAATAGGCAGAGCCTACAAATTCCTGAAAACAGTTAGGTTTGCAAATCAGTAAATTGTAGGAAGGTTGCTTAATTGGGGGTCCTCCTCCCCTAATTTTGTGCTGAGGCATTAGAAGTCCTGGTATAGGTTCTATATCAGAGTTTTCCAGAGAAATAGGGAAAAGAAAAAAGAAAAGAAAAAAATAAGTATATGCTTAGTATAAGTTTTCCTTAATTCCTCTAGGTAATAAAATGATATGTTCCCCCCACCCCAGCCTGAAAGCGTGAAGAAAAATTAGGAGTGGAGATTGTTTTATTTCTATTTAAGCTTGTGTAAAACCTGAGAGTTTATAGGAAACAACAAAATACAATAAAAAATGAATAAATGAATAAAGTACACAATAAATTTTAGATAGCAAAAAATGTTAAAAAGTTAGGACCAAAAATTAAATTAAACTGAACTGGACAAAACAAGGACTCGGGGTATATTCATCAAAGAATTAGGAAACTAATGAATATGCACTTGAAGGCTAATACTGCTTAACTCTATGTAAAAAGCAAAGAAGGAACAAAAAGACTAGTAGATAAAGATTACATGGATGATACAATTGTTGTGAGTTTAGAGCGCTAGTGCGCATGCGCACCAGATGTTTACAAATAGAACGAAATTGGCGCCTTTTCCCAGCTTAGTCGTTCGTTACCGACCATGTTGTTGTACCTGCTGAATTTTGTGTTGAATAAAACCTTTCTAATATCTTAAAAGGTCTTTATTTTTCATTACAATTTATTCAACATAAAATTAAAAATTAACAGCAACAATGGATGCTATACTGAGACCTGTTAAATTCGAAGGATCGTCAGATACAACCGCTGACGAATGGAATCATTGGTATCGTACCCTCATCAACTGCATCGACTCTCTCACAGTCGCTCATCCTCAAAATCCTCCGAATAAGTTAAGTATTCTGATTAATTTCATCTCACCGAAGGTCTATTCTCTTATATCTCATTGTTCAACATTCGAGAGGACTATTAGCATCCTTCAAGCAACCTATGTAAAACCGGTAAATTCTGTGTTTGCTCGTCACCTTCTCGCCACTAGGAAACAAAATCAAGGTGAATCTATTGATCAGTTTCTCCTAAAACTAAAGAATCTTTCTAAGGATTGTAAATTTGAAGATGTTACTGCCTCTCAACATGCGGAGCTAGCGATACGTGACGCATTTATCACAGGTCTCACTTCCTCAACTATTAGGCAGAGATTACTTGAAAGTTTTGAAATTAACCTAGATCATGCCGTAGCAACTGCACGAAGTCTAGAAATGGCCCAACATAATGCAGCAGCTTATGACACATCAATTGTAGCAAAGGCATCTATTCATGCAGATGAATCTGAAAATAACTCTAGTTTGGAACTAACTAATGAATGTGCTGCTGTTTCCAGAAATAATCAGGCGACTCACTTCGCCAGATGCCAATTCTGTGGACGAGAAAATCATTCTCGAAATATTTGCCCAGTTCGGAATGCTGACTGCTTTAAATGTGGAAAGAGGGGCCACTTCTCTAAAGTCTGACGATCTAAAATAAAACAAACAACTTATAATACCAGGACTAGTTCTGCATATATTGCCCTCATTGCGTCATCCCAATGCACTCCATGCACACAATATTCTGTAGTAAATGCAACAATTAATAGTACCTGTTTGAAAGCTATGGTAGACAGTGGAAGCACTCATAACTTTATACGAATGAACATCGTGAGATCACTCGGCCTTAGTATATTACCTTCTAATGATACGGTAAGCATGGCTTCCTCGAATCTCACGAGCAAAACCTTAGGACACTGTGTTGCGTCCATCGCTGTTAATGGACAAATTTACACTAATATGCGTCTATCTATCCTTCCCAACTTGTGTGCTCCAATTATACTAGGACAAGAGTTCATGCAATTGCATAACCGGGTGGAATTCCATTATAACGGAAAGATACCATCTTTACAGATTTGTAACGTCACTCAGATGAAAATCGAGCCACCGTCTCTTTTTGCTAATTTAGCAAAGAATTGTAAACCCATCGCAACAAAAAGCAGAAACTACTCAGCATCGGACTGCGAATTTATCCGGAATGAGATACAAAAATTATTAAAAGAAGGTATCATAATCAAATCGAATTCCCCATGGAGAGCCCAAGTACTAGTAACTAGAAATGAAAGACATAAACGTCGCATGGTCGTTGACTATTCTGCAACTATAAATCGGTTTACACTTTTGGATGCTTTTCCGCTTCCCAAAATTTCGGATATCATACGCCAACTATCACAGAACAAAATTTTCAATAAGTTGGACCTGAAGTCTGCATATTATCAATGCCCTATACGTAGAAACGAGAGAATTTACGCAGCATTTGAAGCTGACGGAGGACTATACGAGTTTTGTAGGTTACCTTTTGGGCTAACGAACTCAGTAGCTGTGTTTCAACGTATTATGCATAATCTGATTCAAGAACATGAACTCCAAGGTACATTTGCCTACATTGATGACATTGTCATCGGAGGAAAAACTAATAAAGAATTAAACGAAAATATGGAAGCTTTTAGAAAGGTTATCAACCGTCTTAACTTGCAACTAAACCCTGTAAAATGTGAATATGGTATAACCAAACTAAAGTTTCTAGGGCACTTATTGGAAAATGGAACAATCAGTCCTGATCCAGACAGACTTACACCACTAAAAGAATTACCGATTCCGAACTGCAGTAAGTCACTCAGGCGGGCTCTAGGTCTCTTCTCATACTATTCACCATGGATAGAGAATTTCTCAGATCGTTACATTACGTCCTTTCCTATCACTGAAAAACTTAAAAATCAATTTCAAGCCATGAAAGATGAAATTTGCAAGGCTTCGGTTGCAGCCATTGAGGATGAAGTTCCTTTTACGATAGAAACTGATGCATCTGCGACAGGATTAGCAGCCTGCCTTTCCCAGAATGGACGTCCAGTAGCATATTTTTCCAGAACCCTAACGCAGTCAGAGCGTCGACATTCAGCAGTGGAACGTGAATCGGCAGCCATTGTAGAATCTGTGCGTAAATGGCGTGACCTCTTACTCGGTCGACACTTTACCATTATTACTGACCAACAGGCTGCATCATTTATGTTCAACACGCAGACACCAAATCGTATTAAAAACGATAAGCTGCTTCGGTGGAGACTTGAACTTTCAAACTATTCTTATGAGAATCTTAATAACTCTGCAGATACCCTTTCTCGATCATGCTCTGCTTCGCGCTCATTATCACTAAAGGACCTGCACGCAGCACTTTGTTATCCTGGAGTAGCGAGACTCTATCACTTTGTGAACAGAAGAATCTACCATTCTCCATGGAAGATGCTAAGCGCACCTGCGCTGAATGTCAAATATGTGCTGAACAAAAACCAAGGTTCTTCAAACCTCCATCAGGTCGATTAATCCATTCTCGATCCCCCTTTGAACGTCTTTCAATAGATTTCATGGGACCGAAACCATCTACGAATAATCTCAAATACCTACTCGTGATTGTAGATGAATATTCACGCTATCCTTTTGTCTATCCATGTCAGGATATATCAACAAAAACTGTTATAAATTGTCTCCAGAATTTATTTACCTTTTTTTGGCTGCCCAGATTCCATCCATAGTGATCGAGGAAGTCAGTTTATTTCATGTGAACTAAAAGAGTTTCTCTGGCAACATGGAGTTGTGATTACCCACTCAACTCCATACCATCCTATCGGCAATGGACAATGCGAGAGAGTAAATGGCACAATTTGGAAAACGATCAAACTTGCACTCAAAACCAGGCAATTGGATGAACGTCACTGGCATGAAGTACTCGACATAGCTTTGCACTCTATTCGATCGCTACTTTGTACAGCAACTAACGCAACCCCACACGAGAGAATGTTTAACTTTTCCAGAAGGTCGGGCACCGGATATACCTTACCCGAGTGGCTGCAAGGAGGACCGGCCCTCCTTAGGAAGTTTGTCCGCCAACACAAGTCAGATCCCCTAGTGGAACCAGTAGATATAATATCTGCAACTCCCAATTTTGCCAGAATTCATTTCCCTGACGGCCGTCAGTCAACAGTCTCGACAGAAGACCTAGCCCCCATTCCTGTCACTGACCCCTCCTCTACAAACTTGGAATCTCCTGTCTCCCCTGATCATGGTACATCACCAGATTCTACTACTCCATCAAACATCCGCGAACCGGAGTTGATTGATCAACAGGAGACTTCAAAGAATAATACCTCACCAAATGGAGAGTCTTTCTCTTCAGTCGACAAAACAAAGTGTTTAGAAATAGAAGAGCAGCAGCAACAGTCTGACTCGAAGAAGGGCGTTTTAAAATTTCTTCCAGAAGCAACAAAAAGGGGAAGGAAGATCACCTGCAACCCGAAATATAAATAAAATGTGGTGGAGAGTGTTGTGAGTTTAGAGCGCTAGTGCGCATGCGCACCAGATGTTTACAAATAGAACGAAATTGGGGCCTTTTCCCAGCTTAGTCGTTCGTTACCGACCATGTTGTTGTACCTGCTGAATTTTATGTTGAATAAAACCTTTCTAATATCTTAAAAGGTCTTTATTTTTCATTACAACAATATAAGTATAAAACGCAAAGGACAGGGAGGCTGATTACTAACGCTAAAAGCAGCACTAATGCAAACAATACAGAAGGCAGCAAAATGGGAAAGAATAAAGATTAGAAAATCAAAATAAGAAGACAAGCAATTATGTAGTCAACTTATAAGACTGGCCAAAAAATAGCATATGAAAACACAAACATAAAATTCTCTGCAACATAAAAATACAAACATACATGTTCATCTATGAAAGAAGACCGGGCATGATAATGCCTAAAATGAAGGGAAAAATCTGACAAATAGTAAATGTTGCAATTACCGTAATAATAATAATAATAATAATAATAATAAGAAGAAGAAGAAGAAGAAGAAGAAGAAGAGAATTTGGTTGAAATTCTTAATGCTGATTTAGTACATAATTTCGATTGGTTGTTTCAACGAATTGTAAAAATCGCCTATTGGGGTCGGGCACCTGTTCTCATTATTTATATAGGTGAGCGTCCACATCCTATCACCAGAAAGATGTAGTGACAGACTCAACTTACCACAAAAATCCTTTGTCAGTCATGTCAGTAAATCAATAGCCCCTGAATATCTGAATATCAGAAAATAACACACAACATAGATATATAGCGACAACTTGTCAGTCATACGTGTTACGTATAGCTAAACCCCCACCACTGTCCTCACTTGCCCTCTCCCTTTTCTATAGAACTCTCCTAAGAAAGGAGGAGGACTAGTTCTTGTAACATGGCCGCTCAATAAAACTGCTATTATATTTTAACTTCTATGTCGTCTTCACTCTGATACTAACCCGTGAACGTAACATGGTAGCAACGGTGTTTATGGAATTGACAACATCCAAGGAGATCGACAAATCATCAAAGAACGTGTTAGCAGTATTACTTTTTGTTTTAATTTCTGCTATGTTTTCTTTTTATCGGTCGGTTGCTCCAATTAATGGCTTCCCTTCGCCTCGTGATCCCTGCTAATCTCTGCAGTCTGTTATTATTATGATCGTTATTATTGATATCGAGCTGCTGTCGCAAGTGATTCTTGCCAAAACTTTCTTTTTTTTCTGCCTCTTTGCATTGATTAACTTTCAAAACAAAACACTTCTGCCTCACGGCGATGTCCACCGAAGAGAATATGTCTGCTGCAACTAATACCGTTTCATTGACTAACGATATGTCCAGCTTACACATAAGGCCACCAGAACGACTCATATTTAGTGAGAATAAGGCAGGCTTCTGGAAAATATTTCATAAACGATGGTCCAACTACTCGTTATTGACTGGTCTGGACCATAAACCATGAGAAATTCAGGTTGCCCTTCTGGAGAACTGGACACCATGAAAATATACCAGGTCATGCAGTTTGACACCCCGGAGACAGAGCGCACTGTACAGGACATACTACAAGCACTGGAGGAGTATTCCGTTGAAATTCTCAACGAAACCTATGAGTGATTTGCGTTCCGTCAGAGGAAACAGGGTGAGGGAGAGGCTTTTGACAAGTTCTACAACAATTTAAGAGTACTGTCAAAGACGTGTAATTTTTGTACCTGATGCAGTGACTCACTTCCAGATTGTAGGTGTCCGTGACAAATTAACCAAACAGAAGCTACTGAAGATACAGCGCCTTACTCTGCAGAAGAGTGTTGACATATGCAGAGCGGCTGAAATGGCCTCAACGCACAGTCAAGGAATGGGACTGGATACAGCTCAGGTGATGAGGGTACGTGAAACCAGTCAAATGAAGGAACCCGTCTCCAAAAGAGAATGCCTATTCTGTGGCTACGCACATGTGCCAAAGCGCAACAGATGCCCAATGAGAAGGGACATTTTGAATCCAAGTGTCCCAACAAAGACAGAATGATGCGAAAACAGAAACAGAGCACACGAATGTATGAAAGCAAGAAACGTATTACACCCTCACCACGAGTACACCAACTTAATATATCCTCAACAGAGAGGGATGAAGAATATATCCACTGGGTGAATGCGATAAACCCCCAAAAAACAAAACAAGCAAAAGAAGCCAAGTTCCTTATGCTTCTGAACAAAATTCCAGATTGACACAAGGGCATCCATTAATACCATCCCTGAAAGATCTGCAAAGAGGATGCAACCATACAAAGGGGTCTTATCAATGTGGAATGGGTCTTTGATGAAACCACTTGGTGTATGCCGAAGAAAGATAAGAAACCCCAAAATGCAGCAAACCTACTCAGTGGAATTTGTAGCGTTTAGGGATGGAGATGATTGCCAGCCACTGCTTGGCCTGCGGGCGAGCGTACAAATGGGCCTTGTGGAGATAAAGCCGAAGAACTTTCACCGTGTCGCAGCAGTCAACATAGAGGAAAGCTACAAGGAAGTATTCGATGATCAACTGGGCAAGCTGCTGGGCGTTGCCACTCTCCAGTTCAAGCCAGACGCAATACCAACTATAATGCCCAATCGGAGAGTCCCTATAGCTATACGCTCTGAACTGAAGAAGGAGTTAAGTCGACTGACCACATTAGGAGTGATCAGACCAGTAGATAAACCCACTCCATGGGTTAGCCAACTTGTCATAACAAGAAAAAAAAACGAGACAATGAGAATATGCTTGGATCCTCATGAGCTCAACAAAGCACTCATGCGAGAGCACTACACCATACCAATTCTCGAGGACGTCCTTCATGACATGAGAGATGCAAAAGTATTCACAAAAGTGGACCTCTCATCAGCTGAGATATTCCAAAGAAAGCTGAATGAACAATTCCAGGGCATGCACGGAGTTGTTATCATTGTAGATGACTTGGTAATCTATGGGAAAGACCAAGAAGAACATGACAGACGGCTCCACAAGCTACTCCAGAAATGCCAAACAATAGGAGTTAAACTCAACCCAGAAAGGAGACCGGACTAGACGCGATCACTTTCATGAGGCATCGCATCACTAAAGACGGCATTGGAGTCGACCCAGAAAAAGTAAGGGCTATCACTGACATGCCAGCACCAGGAAACATTGGGGCTCTCCGCAGATTCCTAGGTATGGCGAACTACATAAGGAAATTTATTCCAAATCTTGCAACAATGAAAAAAACCCTCCAGAACCTCACTAAAAAAGGTGTCATGTGGCCATGGTCAGATTCCTAACAAGCAGCTTTCAACACTACCAAAGAAGCAATTGTGAACTCACCCGTCCTTACATACTACGACCCCCACAAGGAGCTGATTCTCGAGAATGATGCATGTGAGTACGGGTTAGGAGCAGCGCTAATACAGGTTGACAAACCAATTGCATTTGCAAGTAGATCCCTATCAGATGCCAAACAAAGATATGCACAAATTGAGAAGGAAATGCTGGCAGTTGTATACGGCCTAGAGAAATTTCACCATTATATACATGGAAAAGAAGTAGTAGTTTTGACGTCTCAATCAGCAAAAAGCCCCTATCAAAGGCACCAAAACGGCTACAGAACTTCCTACTACATGCCCAGCAATACAACTACACACTACGATATAAGCTAGGGTAAGATATCCCATTAGCAGATACGCTGTCACGAGCACCAACAAGCAAGCCAGAGTTGGAAGAAATAATGTCAGTGAATAATCTGACAATGCAGCCGATACAAGACCACAGGCTCGCAGAGATTCGCCAAAAGACAGTTGAGGACTCCAACACTGGCAGAAGTAATCGCTAAGGGGTGGCCGCATAATAAGGAAAGCTTACCCAACTCTGTCAAACTGTTCTTTGATTACAGAGATGAACTCACAGTACAAGATGGACTAATACTGCGAGGACAAAGAATAGTCATACCGCATGCTATGCAGAGTGAGATGAAACAAAAAGCACATGCTGGCCACCTCGGCATAAATAAACATGTCTGCGACAAGCGAGGGACCTCATATTTTGGTCAGGAATGTCTAAAGAGATTAGACAATACATTGAAGCCTGTAGCACCTGTGCAACCTATGCAAACCTCAAGCCAGCCGAAGCACAAATCATAGCACCAGTGCCGGAAAGACCTTGGCAACAAGTAGCAGCAGACCTCCTATCATGGGGAGGGAACAACTATCTGATCACTGTAGACAGACATAGCAATTTCTTTGAAATTGATCAAATTGGATACGCCCACATCAGAAGCCATGATTGAATGCATGAAAGCGCATTTTGCACGCCATGAAATTCCAGAGGTACTGACATCTGACAATCGTCCTCAATTTTCGTCTTACGCATTCAGAAAATTTGTACGAGACGATGTCGCCAGGCAACAGCCAAGCAAATGGTGCTGCCGAAGCAACAGTAAAAATCGCCAAACGCCTCTTCCGGAAATGCAAAGCATCAGGAGAAGCTCCATTTCTGGGACTGCTGAACCTACGCAATGCACCAACAAGAAGGACTAAGCACCCGCCCAGCACAAAGACTCTTTGGTAGAAGGACAAGATCAACCGTACCAGCTGTTGAATTAAACCTCAAGCCCCGTTACCCACATTTAACTGATTAAGCATGGAGGAAACGGGAGGATTAGGCACCATAAGACGGGAAAAGAGCTAAAAGGCCTCAACGTGGATGATAATGTTCGAGTCCAGCCACACAGTCCTTACACAAGAGAGTGGAGGGAAGCAATGGTCCGAAAACGAATCATGGGTAGGTCCTATGAAGTGGAAGCAAAAGACGGACAACAATATCGCCAAAAGAGGCGATTCCTGCGCAAAACGCCTGAGTCAAAACATTCCTTCCAAGGACACCATCAAGCAACACACACAGCTGATGATCACCAAGATATCAAGAAATATTAGTGGTCAAAAAGTGGGGGGTTACTTTTCTATAATGATTTAATGTAAAATGGGCACTTTATGGCCACACGGTGGGGCAACGTACATTGAACACAATTTAACATTCCAGGGAACAAGTAGCTTTATGAAGAAATGCACAGTTAATATCAGCGCGCTAACAGTTAATTAAGCAACGTTTGGGAAATAATTATTTTTTTCCACTTACATGTTTCCATATTTAACAAAGTGAGACTTCCTTTAACATCCGGGTTCTTTTATGGACAAAAGAGTATTATAGGAGACGCACCAAGCCGTTAATTTGGTTGTAAAATCCTTTCATTTAAAAAAAATATATGGATTATAATATATATAAATATTGATAAATTCTCATACAGGAAGAATCGGAGCAAGCCAATCTTAGTAAAAATGGAACCGGTAAGTGATTTTTTGGCAGTTATATATTTATATAAGAATTCGACTAGCATTTGTTTTGGCTTTCCGTGAAAACTTTCTCAAACAAAATCGAGGGAAAAAAAAATTGTATATTTCTCGATTAAATCTTTTATGATATTAAAATTGGGTCTTTGCTCATTTTATTGAAATAAAAATTAAGGTTTGAAATTACATTTTCATTTTGTTATAAGCTTTATACATTGGAGGGGTCTATTTGAACAGTCGTTTGTTATGGCGGGTCGGCTACAATTTTGATACACCTAGAGAAGCGATTTTATTACAGTTTTTAATTCATGTATTTCTTACAATATATTCTTTTGCTTTCTTTGTCTTTGTGAATTGTACTCGCATTCAAAGCATTATTATTGAAATGTGTGCGAGCCTTTTCTAGTCTCACACAAAAACACGTGTTCACATCTCAAGCCATTTTTCTTTTCATACACATACGCGTACACAAACATATGTGCGCACGTACACACATGTGGATATATTCACATTCACGTACATACACTCACATTCACATGCATACACACACGCTAACGTACACACACATGTACGCGCACATATGCGCACACGTATGCACACATGGACAACGTCACTTCCCTTTAAAGGAAATCCACACATGCACAAAAAACCACCGGAAACAACTATAAAAGCAAGAAACATAAGCTGTTTCTCTCTTTTCAATTCGGCTTCCGACCTGAGAGGTCGACGGACCAACCGGTCCCTTTCGGGGCGCATGCGCCCGCGTGCCCACGTCACATACTACTATGTGTGGGGCAAGAGTCAACAGACAGTATGTACACCTTACACGCTTTCTATCTCCATGGCCTGGATTGATTTTCTCTTTCTCTCTCTCTCTGTGTACAACAATAGACTTTCCCTCTCACCAGTTAACAGTGAGAGACGCACGCTAAACTAAACACGTGCTGTACCCTTTCATTTAATTTGTTTCTTCACAAAATAAATTCTAGTTCATTTATTTCAATAAACGCATTGTTCGTTCCTTCCTCAAAACAATTCATTTTCCTATTTCCTAACGACTGGGGGATATATATAATATATCCACCAGTCCCACTCCAAATCGGTGACCCGACGTGAGATGAACATGCATTTCCTTCTATACCCTAGACTACAACAAAAGAATTAAATACCAGGATTGGTATTCTCAGTCCTAAAAGCGGTAGCATGAAACTCAAAATATATAGAAGTGAAAGTTAGCAAAGATGGATTAAAGTTGCAAATGAGAAAAAAAAAGAGTTCATTACCCATTATTCCCATTCTCATTAATAGACGATGTGGAGGGAAGGGGGCTCATTGCCATTTTTCCCCTCCCAGAATAAGCCAATTGAATTTATATTAAATATAATACTTAGTTGTTGTTTTTATTTGTTTATTTGTTTTGTTTTGTTTTTTTAATGAAGAGTAGAAAATGCATTGTGGATGCTATCTGAGCAGCCCTGTAACTTTTGCTCCTTTTATTTTGTCCCTCAGTCCTCATTAACCGTGAGTGATTTTTCTAAAAAAGAGGGAAAAAAAACTGCATACTCGGTCAGAAGTTTTTTTGTTGTTTTTTTTTTCAGTCGCTTGAGATGTCTTAATTCTTCTATTCCTATTCTGGAGCACTGGAGGTTAGCGTTAGGGTTGGGGTTAGCGCTGGAGGTACCTTTTACCTGGTTTGTTATCCCCATCTGATAGTCGGAGACCTATATCTTAGATTAACCCCGAAAGGAGGCCGTCCTATCAGCAGGTTTAAAGTACTGGGACGGTGTTATTGCCATTTGCTGAATGGAGTTTGGATTGCAGCTGCTTCTAGTGTGAGCTTTCCATATTAGTGGGAACTTATGTCTTTTCCTTTTCATGATCTTCAAAAATCTTATAACTCTCTTTCTCTCTCCATTTCTTCTCCTCTGTGCCCTGCTCTAACCAAATCTGTTGACCTTTTCCACATATACATCTCATCATGACAAGTCTCATGAAATAATACAAACTCCAACTTTCAACATAGAGCATTGAGTTTATATTTGCCCTCTATCGTCCCCATAGCAACAGAGTTACTTTCAGAGAAAATTGATTACATCTTGTCTGCTCATTCCTCAGCCAATATTCAGATCTGTGGAGACTTCAACGTTCACAACGTTGAATAGCTAGTTTATTTAAACAAGACAGATGATGAAGGGATATTCTGTCATGATTTCACCCTTGCCTATGATCTAACAAATTGTTAATGAACTCACCAGTATGCCTGATGCTAACGGACAGTTTGAAAGTCTCCCATATCTTTTTCTTACAACTTGCTCCGAACTGTGCTCATGCTCCATTCTGTTTCCACTGGAATCTTTTTTTTACAAGGAAGTCACCACTTATCAAGGCCCGGAGGCCACTCTGGGATAAGGGTTATCACATCTACATTAATCAATGGGATAATATCTCTGTTGGACTTGAAGACATCCAAGTTGTAATCAGGTGGGAAACAGGCAAACGGAAGAGAATTCCACAGGCGTGCACTTCTAAGAAAGAAGCTTTGTTCATGGAATCTACGTTTTGGTTTTGGCACAGATAAAGAGTGGGGAAAATAACTGACAGTGGTTTCAGCTAGACAGGTGTTTTTTGGGAAAGATTGATGAGGGAGAAACCAGAGATTGAAACTCAGACGAGCACTTCCAATGGAAATAACGATAAAACGACAGGCTCGCAACATCCTTTCTGTGGAAAGGAGGTTGCAGGGAAGAGAAAAGGGCACCCTCCTGCTAGGCTATGAAGTCTATTTTGTACTCTGTCAAGGCAGGATAGGCTGTTTTTAGCATCTCCTGCCCAGATATGGCAGCAGTACTACATCCTTCGACGTACTTGGCTTTTATAGAGATAGAGAATTGCATCAGTAGTGAGATATCTTCTAGAGCAGTAGAAGGTTCCCACCATTTTTCCACCGACCTTGGCACCAGACTTGATGGATGTGTTCCATTTCAGATCAGGAGTAAAAGTCAAGCCCAGAAGCTTGTCAAAACATGGAGCCTCCCCAAGCCTCCTCAATTGATGCCAGATGGGGATCAGAGCGTTGATGATGTAAAGAAAGAAGCTTTGATGATGTAAAGAAAGAAGCGTTTTGGATGCATTAAAAGTGACCAGCCACCTCTTTCCCCACTGTACCACACGCTCAAATTCAGAGGAGAGAGAATCAGAGAGAACTTTGTCATTTATGGCCTTTGATGTGTTGCCATAGATGGTCGTGTCATGCCAATGAATGATTTAAGTATGTGTTTTGGGAGATCATTGATGTAGATCAGGAAGAGAGTTGGGCCCAGGACGGACCCTTGAGGGACACCAGCATTAATACTGTGGGCCTCTGATTTTTGCCCACCAACCACTATTCTGATGAGCCTATCAGAGAGAAATGATTTAATAATTGAGAAAATATTTCCAGTTATACCATAACTGGAAATCTTGTGAAGCAGGCCTTTATGCCATACCTTGTCAAAGGCCTTTGATATGTCAAGAGCAATTACCCAAGAAAGGAAGTCTTTGTCGAGATTCACTAATCCTATGAGATATAACCGTTAGCACATCTGCTGTAGATCTAGCAGAACGGAAACCATATTCTTCCGATCACTTGGTTGTCCCAATTAAAATAAAAATAAAATGCAATATGTTCTCAGATGTCCTTCTTCATTGAACAGCGTATTAATACTCTATAGTTGACTGGGATAATTTCTAAACATTTTGTATTTCAATATTTAAAAAGAACGTGTCCTTTATAGTATCAGACCTGACTGACTAGTTAACTGTCGATCTGGACCACTTTATACCGTCCAAGAAATTCCAACAAAAAACAAACAGCTAGCTGTGGTTCGCTCCAGAATGTGCCACTGCCATTTTGCACAGGAAGTACTATTTTCTTTGCTTTCATCAAAATAGATGTTCTGAAACTAAGTTGCTTTTAGGACTAGCAACAACCACTGCAAAAGGGTAATAAAAAATGCAAGAGGCATATGATCAGTCCGTCAAGTCTTAAGTAGCTGAGCGGTGGCTTGGTTCCCACGAGTGTTAGCAAATAACAAACAAAGTCCTAAACAGATGCATGTCCTCTATCCTAACTATCATCAATGAACCTGAAGTAATTTTGTCAGTTTCTGTCACAGTCAAACTCTTTGCTAAGAACTTTGAATCAAATTCCACTCTTTGCAATCATGGCCTTCTACCTCCTCTATCCCCCCCACTGTAACTGAAAATATGCTATGCAACACTCATATATCTGCCCATGATATTACTAAACTTATCAAAAACCTTGATTCCAGTAAAGATTCCAGATGTGATGTTACTAGTCTCAGTCTTTTCTACAAATACTATTATGGCATGTGTTCTTCAGAATTCAAGCTACTCTAATCACCACTTGGCTCTAATTGAATGGGAAAGCATTATACTTTGAAAAGGCTTCTGGGACTGACCTTCTAATTTGAAATGGAATACTTACATCAAATCTCTTGCCAAAGTCGCCGGGAAAATGGTTGGATAATTCTAATGCTTCAGTATGTAATCTTCTACCTGTATAAGAGCCAAATACGCCCCTTAGGAATACTGCTGCTACATCGGTTCAGAATGCTCTTTCTTGCTTGGACAGGATACAAAGACGACTTCAAAATATCTGCTCCATCGTTATTTTCATGGCAGGTGTTCGACTGAGCTTCACTTTATACACCCCTATAAGATTCGCAACAAACACTCGATTAGCTACAACCACTATCAGCAATTTCCTTTTCTCTCTGTGTCTTAAAACTAAGTGAAAATTCCATGAGTAAAGCTTTTTTCCAAGAACTGCTCGTCTACAGAACAGAGGTGCTTCCCAGTTCACAGCTGACATAGTTGTTTTCAAGTCCTGAATCTAACTGAAACTTCATGTTTATCTTTAATATTTTCACCACCACCTATTTACATATGTTTTTATCGTCTTTTTTGCTTGTTCTAATGTGTCATACCCGATATTTAATTTTGTCCTTTGTGCTACAATGGGAGATTTTATGTCAAATTCTGTTATAAGTTAAGCAAGTTTTTGTACGTTATAGGTAGTCGTTATCTCAATGCAGGGCTCCGCATTCATAACATAGACTTGGTTGTGACTTACTTTGATATTCAATGAATTGTCTTTTCTGTGTGTGGAGGGGAGTAATGTCTTTTTTTTATTTGGAGGATAGGATTTTGATTTTTATGTATCTTTCTTACGTATGCGATGCCAGATTCTTCAATTTTCTTTGAATCCTTTTTAACATTAATCATTCATTGGCAATCTTCAACCAACATTTGTAGTGTCAGGTTTGGTTCACTTTCTAATTTAGTTAAACGTCTATGTTGAATTTTGGTGTCTTTTGTCAATATCAATCCTTGTAAAAATATCAGGAATTTGAAATCATCAGTTATATCTCATAGGATTAGCAAATCTCTCGACGGAGGCAACCTTTCTAGGACAATTGCTCTTGACATATCTAAGGCCTTTGATAGGGTATGGCATAAAGGTTTACTTCATAAGATCTCTAGCTATGGTATAGCTGGAAATGTCTTCTCAATTATTAAATCATTTCTTTCTGATAGATTCATAAGAGTAGTAGTTGAGGGGCAAAAATCAGAAGCTCACAGTATTAATGCCGGTGTCCCTCAGGGATCCATCCTGGGCCCAACTCTTTTCCTGATCTACATTAATGATCTTCCAAATCATATCCTTACATCATTCGTAGACATTTATGCTGACGACACTACCATTTATGGTAGCACATCTAAGACAGTAAACGACCAAGTTCTCTCCAATTCTCTCTCCTCTGATCTTGAGCACGTAGTACAATGGGGTAAGGAGTGGCTGGTTACTTTTAATGCATCTAAAACCAAGCTTCTCTCATCAACATTCTGATCCACATCTGGCATCAATTGAAATGAATGGCTCTCGTCTTCAGGAGGCCTCAAGTTTTGACAAGCTTCTTGGCTTGACCATTACTCCTGATCTTAAATGGAACACGTACATCAAATCTGTTGCCAAGGCCGCTGGAAAAATGGTCGGATCTTTCTATCGATCCGGTAGATATCTCACTGCTGATGCTATTCTCTATCTATATAAGAGCCAGGTACGTCCAAGGATGGAATACTGTTGCCACATCTGGGCAGGAGCTGCTAGAAAGGACTTGGCCTGCCTTGATAGAGTTGAAAATAGACTTCGTAGCCTCGTAGGAGATGTCCTTTTCTCTTCCTTGAAACCTCTATCTCACAGAAGAGATGTTGCGAGTTTGTCTCTGATGTATCGTTATTTTCATGGAAAGTGTTCGACTGAGCTTCAATCTATGGTCCCCCCTCACCAAACTTTCACAAGAAACACTCGTCTAGCTGTAAACACTGTCAATAATTCCCCCCACTCTTTATCTGTGCCTAAACCTAAACATAGATTCCATGAACAAAGCTTCTTTCTTAGAACTGCACGCCTGTGGAATTGTCTTCCGTTTTCCTGCTTTCCGGCTGACTACAATATGGTTGTCTTCAAGTCTAACGTAAATAAGTTCTTGATGAGCCGTTCCATATAAGTTATCAAATTTACCAAATTTTCATTACTAATGATTACTATATTGTCCAATTTCTACTGTACACTCTTTAACCCTTATCCTTGAGTGGCCTCTTGGCCTTGATAATGTGGTGATGCCTATGTAAAAAAAAAAAAGTACTTAGTTCAGCTAGTTTAAAATCCTCACAATGTTTGTTGACTATTGATGCACATGTTAAATAGTCTTTCTTGTTTAAATTCAGGCATTTCCATATCTTATGACTTAATGATGTTTTGGGGCTGAACAGTTAGGTGATAACTCCCCACCGGTATTTTTTTATTTATTTTGGTGTTAAATTCTTCTTATTATAATTCTTTTGTTGGAGGTGTCTCTTGGATAAGAAGAAAAAAGTTTGATACCTTTAAACTGAAATTACAGTAATGTATTCCATTTTCATTTCATTCGAAAATATGGGAAGGAGAGTTTATCTTCAAATACCTTTAATTTCGAATTAGCGCGATGGGCTTATACTAAGTAAATATTAATAAGTCCTTTAAAACCCCTTTCTTTTAATGGAGAGTAGACAACGCATTGTGGATGCGTTATCGGCAGCTCTCGTTACTCTCGCTTCTCTTATTTGTCCCTCAGTCCTCATTTCCAATGAGTGATTTTCCTGACAAAGGGTGAAGAAAAAGATGCTTCCCAGGTCGGTAGTACTTTGTGAAAAGTAGTCTGAGATGTCAGAAAATTTCTGTTTCTATGTCTATCCTTGTGGCCATGTCACAAGTAAGGTGCTGGTTTCATCTGGGCTGACGTTACCCGTCAAGGACCCAAACATTGGATTAACCACAAAGGAGGCTGTACTATCAGCAGGTGCAAAGTAATGGGGCTGCTGCATTGTCATTTGGTGAATGGATTCTGGACCATACAGTAGTTTCTGGTGGGGCCTCTCGATGCCATACTAGTGGGTAATTCTTACAGCTTTACCTTATCATGTGCTACAAAATAAAAGAAAAACAAAAATTCCTGTCTTTTTCTCTCCTGCTTTCCCTATCTGTCCTGCTGTAACCAAGTCTGTTGACCCGTTCCACAAGTCCCAAATCCTCAACATGAAATATCTCCAGAAAAAAAACACAAATAAACCTAGAACCCCATCCTCCAACGTAGAGTCCTACTACCATATCTCCTCCAACATCAGGGGTCTACATTCCAACCTTCCAAAGGTTGAAACACAATTACAGGTGACGAAACCGGATATATTCTTCCTAAGCGAAACTGGCTTCGGACCGTCCACTTCCTAGACGAGTTCATAATTAAAAGATATGCTAACTTAACATCTAAATCTGACCCCCAAGATCGCCATGGGCATGGAATACCTGCCTACATTAAAGATGGCTTTCCGTGTGGTAGGGATATCTGCAGAGAAGACTCTAATTTACCTTACATGGGCTTCCAATTTGCACTTGCTTACACCACTGCATTTATATTTGTCCTCTATCGCCCCCACAACAGCGGAGTTACTATCTTTAAGAGTATATCTGAAAAAATTGACCACATCCTGTCTGCTCATCCTTTGACTAACATCCACATTTGTGGTGACTTCAATGTCCACAATGTGGAATGGCTGACCCATTCAAACAAGACTGATGATGAGGGGCGGTTCTGTCACGATTTTGCCATTGCCTATGACCTCACTCAGATCGTTCATGAACCCACCGTGTGCGCGATACTTCCGGTCAGTATGCAAGCTTTATAGACCTTTTTCTCACAACTTCCCCTGAGCTATGTTCATGTTCCGTTCTATTTCCTCTGTAATCTTCCGACCACTCGGTTGTATTAATTAAGATGAAAATGAAATGTAATAAGTTTTCAGATGTACTTCTCCACCATACTGTATATCTATGGCTGACTGGGATAGCTTCTGTACATTTATACACCATACTGTATATCTATGGTTGACTGGGATAGTTTTCGTACATTTATATCTGATCTATGCCTGCATTCCATGTTTAAAAAGGATGTGTCCTCCATAGTATCAGACCTAACTGAATAGTTAATTGTAGCCATAGACCTATACTATCCAAAAAATTCCAACAAAAACCTAACAAGCAGCCATCGTTTTCCCCAGAATGTGCTGCTGCCATCGTGCACAGAAATCACTTTTTCCATAGCAATTTCCTTTTCTCTCTGTGTCTTAAAACTAAATAAAAATTCCATGAGTAAAGCTTTTTTCCAAGAACTGCTCGTAGTAGATGCACTGGAACTAAAGCTGCTTTCAGGACTGCCAGCAACCACTGTAAAAGAGTAATAAAAAATGCAAGAGGGCTATATGTTCAGTTCGTTAAATCCAAAGTAGCTGACCAGTGGCTTGGTTCCCACCAGTTTTGGCAAATAGCAAACAGAATCCTGAACAGAAGTGTGTGTTCTATCCCAACCATCATTAATGAACCCTGAGGTCATCTCGTCAGCATCAGACAAGGCCAAACTATTTGCCAAGAAATTTGCAGCTAATTCTATCCTATGCGATGAAGGACATCAACTCCCCATATTTCCTCCTATAACAGATGCTATGCAACATACAAATATCTGTGCGTGAGGTCACCAAGCTAATCAAGAACCTTGATTCCAGTAAAGCAACTGGCCCTGACGGCATTCCAATTATAGTGCTGAAAAAGCTCCAACCAGAACTTGCCCCCATACTTACAAAAATGTTTAAGTGTTGCCTTCAGAAGTGCTTTCCAACACCCTAGAAAACCTCATCAGTATGCCCTGCATCTAAGAATACAGGTGATAAGTTGTCTCACTCTCAGTACAGACCAATAAGTTTCCTGTGTGTCATGAGCAAGTTGCTGGAATCCATATTAAATAAAGTAGTAGTCAACCACCTCAGCAGAAATAACCTTCTTAGTGACATGCAATATGGTTTCCATTCTGCCAGATCTACAGCAGATGTGCTAACGGTTATATCTCATAGGATTAGTGAATCTCTCAACAAAGGCTTCCTTTCTAGGGCAATTGCTCTTGACATATCAAAGGCCTTTGATAAGTTATGGCATAAAGGCCTGCTTCACGAGATTTCCAGCTGCGGTATAACTGGAAATGTTTTCTCAATCATTAAATCATTTCTTTCTGATAAGTTCATAAGAGTAGTGGTTGATGGGCAGAAATCAGAAAGCATATTAATGCTGGAGTCCCTCAGGCGTCCATCCTGGGCCCAACTCTCTTCCTGATCTACATCAATGATCTCCCAAAACACATACTTAAATCATTCATTGGCATCTGTTCTGATGACATGACCATCTATGGCCGTAAATGACAAAGTTCTCTCTTCTCTGAATTTGAGCGTGTGGCACAGTGGGAGAAGAGGTGGCTGGTTACTTTTAATACATCTAAAACCAAGCTTCTATCTTTATATGATCAACGCTCTGATCCCCATCTGGCATCAATTGAAATGGATGGCCCTCGTCTAGGGAAGCTCCATGTTTTGATAAGCTTCTGGGCTTGACCTTTACTCTTGACCTGAAATGGAACATGTACATCAAGTCAGTTACCAAGGTTATTGGAAAAATGATGGGATCCTTCTATCGATCCAGTAGATATCTCACTACTGATGCAATTCTCTATCTATATAAAAGCCAAGTTTGTACTGCTGCCATATCTGGGCAGAAGATCCTAAAAACAGCCTATCCTGCCTTGACTTTGTGGCTTAGTGGGAGATGCCCTTTTCTTTTCCCTGCAACCTCTCTCCCACAGGAGAGACGTTGTGAGCCTTTCTTTGTTTTATCGTTACTTCCATGGGAAGTGCTCGTCTGAGCTCCAATCTCTGGTCCCTCCCCTCGCTAATCTTTCACGATAAACACCCATCTAGCTAAATCCCTGTCAAAAATTTTCCCTAATCTTTATCTGTGCCAAAACCAAAACATAGATTCCATGAACAAAGCTTCTTTCTTAGAAGTGCACGCCTGTAGAACTCTGTTCTGTTTGCCTGTTTCCCACCTGACTACAACCTGGCTGTCTTCAAGTCCAACATAAACAAATTCCTGATGAACCGCCCCCTTAAGTAAGACACTTCATCAAATCTCCAATACTAACGATTACTACGATACTATCCCATTAATTACTGTACACGCAATAACCCTAATCCCGAGTGGCCTGCAGGCCTTGATAAGTGGTGACTACCTTGTAAAAAAAAAAAAAGAAATAAAAAGAGTTTTAAGGTTTCAGAAAAAGTTGTAAAATGTTTTTCACGGTAAAATGTAATTCACAAATGTGTTATGTTCTGTGGATCCCAGTTTTTGAAGCAATAAGCGGGTCTTTTTACAGGCTGTCGAATCTGTACAATCAATGTTACACAGGTTCTCATACCTTCTAAAGTATGAGGCGAAAGTTTTGTCTTCATTCGGGGCGTGAATTGAATTGGCAATAATAACGTTCCAGACTGTGTTTTGTGAGATCCTTACGTTACTTTCCGTGACTTGGGTTTTATTTGTTAAAGTTTGTAGTAATAAGTCTGTTTTCTTTATGGTTCCGGTAACAGTTTTTTAAATCTTTCTTCTATTTTTTGTTTTTCTTCACTTTTTTACTGTTTCTGTTATCGTTCCATTTGATATTTGACCTATTCAGCTTCTCTTTTTCCGTTTTTTTTTTTTTTTTTTTTGCTGCGTCTGTTGTTGTGCCATTTGATATGCAACCTGTCTTCGTTTTTTTTTGTTTTTGTTTTTTTTTTTTGCTATAAATCTATCTGATATTTTCTCCATTGTACCAAAGTTGATTTTAAGTCCTCCATTGTTTTTACTTTTCTTTTTTAAGAAGAAGGAAGAAAAATGAATATATGGCTTTGAATGCGGTGATTCTCTTCTGGGACGCCGGGACGCCAGGATGTGTAGAGGACTAGAATATATAAATCCTAATCCCGTTACAAAAGAAAATAATGAAACGAATGGAATGAAGGAAACAAAAACTCAATTGATGGATAAGATAAACGTGTCGTTTATTTACTGTTGAAAGAATGAATGTTTTAGATATAACACGTGTTCATGTCTGCGTGGGTGTAACCATCGTTTGTTGCGGGACTGGTGGTGTAGAGAGAAAAGGGAAATGTGTGTTCATCTCACTATCGTTTGTTCGCGCGTGAGAAGAGGAGTGAGTAATATAATAGAAATGAGAATGATGGTCCAACGTGTAGACAAAGAAAAGGATAGAGGGTTGACATCAGTTAAACTGTGCACCATGTTAGCCGTCAGCTACACGGTGGTATTCTCTGGCACAAGTAGTAGATAGAGAGAGAAAGAGTGAGACTGTCAATCCAGTTCATGGAAAGAGAAAGCGTATAAAATGTACATACTGTCTGTTAGCTCGTGCCCCTTACATAGTAGCAGGGGACGTGACGCACGCGGGTGCCCCAAAAGGGGAGCAAATGGTCCGACGATCACTCAGCTCGAGAGCTAAGTCGAAAAGGGGCTGGAAACAGCTTGTATCTTGCTTTTATAATTGTTTCCGGTGGTCTTTTGCGCATGTGTGGATTTCCTTTGAAAGGGGAAGTGACGTTGTCTATGTGTGCGTACATGTGCGCGTGTGTGAGTATACACGTGAATGTGAGTGTATGTACGCGAACGTGAATATATGTACGTGTGTGGACGTGGGCGCGTATGTTTGTGTTCGCGTATGTATATGACAAGTAATATAGCTTGAAATGTGAACGTGTGTTTTTGTGTGAGACTAGAAAAGGCTCGCGCAGACGCCAGCTCGCCAAAAAGACGCCACAGGCCAAATTTCATTCCGTCATTAAAACAAATTTATACAGAAAAAACCCTTATTTTTACACTTTTATCTCGCGAATAAACATGAAATTATATATTGAAAACCGTGTATATTATTTTTGATATCCAACAACGGAATTGAAGTCAATAATTCCGATTTTAAAACAAACCTAATTTTTTTGGATAAATCTCTGTTTGGCGTACTCATGAATTATCTTTTATAAAGAATAAAATTGAATAAAGTTTATTTTTACCAGAATGTTCAGAGATTTACCTAGCAAATAAGCATAAAATATATAGGGAAAACCGCGTTTATTTAAAAAAAAAAAAAAAAAAATCCAAATTATACATCGGGTATAAAGTTGACTTCCTTTTTTTTTCTTAAACGAAAGTGACTTTGTTTGATAAAATTGTGCTTGGCGTACTGATGAATTATTTTTCTAAAGAATAAAATTGAATAAAGTTTATTTTTACAAGAATGGTTAGACATTTATCTAGCAAATATAGCATAAAAAATATATATGAAAAACCACGTTTATTATTTTAAAAAAAATCAAAATTATACACCGCGTATGAAGTCAGCTTCGTTTAAGAAAAAACAAACAAACAAAAAACAAAACAACTTCATACCCGATGTATAATTTGGATTTTTAAAAAATAATAAACGCGGTGTTTCCTATATAGTGTATGCTTATTTGCTAGGTAATTGTCTGACCATTCTTGTAAAAATAAACTTTATTCAATTTTATTATTTAGAAAAAATAATTCACGAGTACGCCAAACAATGTAGGCGAATAAATAAGAGCAGCGGATTACCGGTGTAGGGTAAGGAGTGAGGTCCCTTGAGAAAAGAAGAGAAGAGTCCGTACACATGAGGCACGGACGCAAAAAGTTCTTCTCCTAAAAGACAATGTTGGACAGGCAGAGTACAATTCTAGAATACAGTCCTCACTCCTCCCGTAAACCCCACTATTGAAGTGAGTAATCTTTTTACCTTAATGTTCTGAATTGCAGTGTTGTCATGTTTTCATGTTTGTTAATAAATTCTTGTCGTTTATACTTGTTGTACGTTTAGTAATTATTAAAGCTGGTCGGTAGTTTTGGGACTTGGAAGAACCTAAACCCGTACCAACAACAATTTTATCAAACAAAGTCACTTTCGTTTAAGAAAAAAAGGAAGTCAACTTCTTACCCGATGTATAATTTGGATTTTTTTTAAATAAACGCGGTTTTCCCTATATATTTTATGCTTATTTGCTAGGTAAATCTCTGAACATTCTTGTAAAAATAAACTTTATTCAATTTTATTCTTTATAAAAAATACTTCATGAGTACGCCAAACAGAGATTTATCCAAAAAAATTAGTTTTGTTTTAAAATCGGAATTATTGACTTCAACTCCGTTGTTGGATATTAAAAATAATAAACACGGTTTTCAATATATAATTTCATGTTTATTCGCGAGATAAAAGTGTAAAAACAAGTTGTTGTTTTTTCTGTATAAAGTTGTTTTATGATGGAATGAAATTTGGCCTGTGGCGTACTTTTTGGCGAGCTGGCGTCCTGGCGTCCTGGCGCCCCAGAAAAGAATCACCTCTTTGAATGTGTGAAAAACATACTTAACGATTTTCCACGTAGCCTGTTTTCTTTTCTAAACAATCAACACAGTTGAAGTAAAAAATAAATTAATTACACCTCTTTCTCTCTCTCAATTAAAGTTCATATTTTTCTTTGATAACAAAAAAAAATGTTATGATTAAGTTCTTTTTGACACAACACTTATCTTTTTTAGAGAAAAGCTCAATGGAAAAAACTAAAACCGAGAAGTCACTTTGTAGTTCAATAGAAAAAATCAGCTTACAGATTTTTCAATTATAACTTTTTACCCGTTGAAAATTTTATTATCTTTTGCATTTTTTATTTTTATTTTTTAGTTGATACAGCGAACTGAGAGTTTGTGGTTCCTGGAAAACAATCCTTCAGAACCTTGTAGTTCGACTTTCAGAGTTGCTTCCTAGTCCTTAAACGTTTAATCGTTCGGTTCTATGGTACTGACTCTCTGAATTATTTGTTGGTGGTGTTTTTTGAATATCATCTGCCCGTTCGATTACTTCGTCGCAAGATCGATGTAGTTGAGGTGGATCCTTTGTTAGTTGGAATATGTTATGGCCAGTTGTTGTGGAACACTGAGGTTATTTAAATTCGACTGTTTAACGTGTGCTAGTTCTTGAACCCTTGTCGATAGTTGTTATGACCCTGGAAAAAAGCCATAAAGAAAGACATGGTTTAGGTAGAAAGACTATATTATACAAAAAAGTGAATATATAAAAAAAATTGTCGGTATTTATCGACTGTTGAGTTAGACAGTCTGTAGTCTTGCGTTAGGTTTCGATAGTTTCCCAGGAGAGTATTAATTTTCACAGTTTTTATTATAATAGAATAGTCCAGTATACGTGAGTGGTAAGTCCCTATAACATATATATTATATATATAATCCTTCGGTTTACTGTATACTCTGTCCTGTGGCAGTCATCTGCGCCGACAAAGGTTAGCAGTAATACCACAATGTGTGGTTGTTCTACACTAAGTCTTCACAACTATAAACAAATCATCTGTGTTGATTTCCGAGCAAGTGACGGAAACTCATGCATCGAAATTGAGGAGAGTATATATATATATATATATATATATATATATATATATATATATATATATATATATATATATATATAATTGGGGGTACAAAATTTAATAATAGATATGTACAGAGTGAATTTTATTAACGATGAATTATATAATAAAAAGTAAAAAGCTAGCTGACCAATTTTAAACCTCACTCAACAGAGCTAAAATCGAGGTTAATAATAATTAAGAAAAAATATATGAGATGGAAATATAGTGGGGGGAAAAGTAAGAAAAAGAACAGGAAAAGTATAAGATAGAAACTTACATTAAGTCCTAAAAGATTTTCTCTTTTCTCTTTGTTTACAAAGAGAAGGTCTCAAGGACTTAATATAGATAGTTTCTAAAATTTTCAAATGAAAGGAGGGTGTGGCCTGCTCAGAATGGGGAACAAGTTAACACTGAATTTTAAGCCACAAATATTGTTATTTATTAAATGTTCACAAATAGCCGAACCATAGGTATTATGCAAAACACCTGATGGTGCATAATTTGCATGTCGAATCTTGGATGGGACGTGTTGTTTGATATGAGAATCCAAAGTCTGTGCTGTCCGCTCAACGTAGTGCATTCCCAACTACAGTTAAATAAATAAATAATAGCATTATTATGATGAGGGGGGAGACATCTTTTCGGATAGAAGACAGCATATGTCTTGAATAAAAAAAATAACACGAAGACTCGACGCAAAATAACAGCCAGTGAAATTTGTTTGGTAAATCGGTCACTAATGTTGCGTAGCCAAGATAAGCGAAGATAAACACGCTATCTATCTACTAAATTTTCTGTGCTTTTTCAATTGGAAACTTTATTTTTTGTATTAGATGTTTACGATATCTAAAGGATAACCATTGTTACACAGAGTCTTAATGATAAAATCTATCTCATAATCTAAATAGGACTTTGAACAAATCATTAAGGCCCTATGTGTAAGCGTCTTAAATAAATTAATTGTTCGTTTTGGGGGACAAGAAGTGTCCCAGCGAGTATAAAGACCTGAAAACAATGCTTACCGAGTTCTCTCTGCTGACTGAGCATGATTCTCAAAGGGGGTTAAAGAAGTTCCTTAGGAGACAGATGTAATCAATGTGCTTTGCAAGTTGGTTCGTCAGTGTGTGGCCTAATCGCTTAGCATGGACATTGATTTGCGAGAGAAAAAATAAATTGCTTCTTTTATTTGTGATTGCTATAAGATATCGACTGGAATAATGGTAACCACTTCTGCTGTAGTTGTAAGTCGTTTTATGTTTACCTTTATTTATTTATTTTTGTAAGTAAAAACAATCCATTTTCATAAGATCCAACCTTTTCATCTTAGAGAAAAAAAAATAATTAAAGATTTATAATAATATTGCTTGAAAAAGCAATAAAAAACAATTAATTTGAAAAGCAAATAGATTTTTTAAATTAGCTAATAATTTATTGAATTACACAGAATAAACATAGAGAGGAGAGGCGAGAATCTGTCTCAGCAGCAGGCTGAAAGACAGAAAAAGAAGCGAATGGCGGCTGTTGTGTTTTAAAGCCTCTGGTCACACATAGATCTCGAGCAGTCTCGTGTGGTATATGCAAATTGGGTGTGCCTGAAACATTATAAAAGGCGAGTCGCTGGGACGAGTTGGAGAAGCGTTTAAAACATGTGAATAGAGAACGTCGACATGTATCTCGTGTTGTGAACAACAAACTCTACTCGACTCAACTTGTGCCTAGCGAACCTCTGCTTGACGTTTTAGCCAAAAAGTTTTGTTGCTTTGCATTAGACAAAGACTTCTGATACAAGCTACTTCGGCTGTATTCTAATTATGGCTCTAAGACAGTTTGACCTCTGAATCATCCCCAAGTTTAGTGGCGCAGCAACGGACGTTCCAATAGTAGAATGGCTAGAGGATGTAGAGTTAACGTGGGAGCTAACCAAGGTGCAGTGAGTACTGCCACTGCAGCTGAAGGGTGTGGCTCGTGAGACATATCGGCAACTCTCGGAGGACCAATGGAGTGACCTCAAGGAAATCAAGCGTGCCATTGTAAAGGCTCACGGGACGAATTCATTTACGGCATTGGAACAGTTCACCGCCCGTAGCCTTTGGCCAGGGAAGACCATGGATGAGTTTTTGACAAATTTGCAGCAGCTAGCATGCCTTTTAGGTGAAATGCCACCAGAGTGTTGGATAAAAGGAGCCTTCGTGAATGGATTGCCATGCCATGCAAAGGGACTTTTGTGAGCCTTAACCTGAATGGACAAGTTGTCATTGAAAGAGCTACTTGAGAGGGCTCATGCTGTGCTGATGGCTACCAGAGATGAGGAGGTCGTTGCCACAGTGCAACCTCCAGAGGCCACATGTGCACCTACACCACTGCTTACAGCTAGCAAGAACACCGTGATTGCCTTTCGTCGCGGTCAACGACCCAGAAGCCTAGTAGACCGCAGTGTCAAAATGCAAAAACCAAGGACACCTGGCTCGCGCCTGTCCGGGAAATGAGCAAGGAGAGGAAGTTACAGCGCCAGTCTTCTCCCCAGATCATCATTAAACAAGGCGCTACCTGCGGTGAGCATATGCATTAACAGGCGTGAGTGCCAAGCACTTGTGGACATGGGTTGCGCCCAGACACTTGTGCGCAAAGAACGTTGCAACACTTGAAAAATGACAAGAACACCGGTGCTGACTGTAGGTGGGAGCTCGTTGTCCTCTTGCGGAGAAGGTATCATCCATGGCAGCATCGGTAGCAGGCCTGCCGTAGCTGTGCAAGCTCTGATTATGGACAGGAAGCTACTTGGGTACGATTTACTCTTAGGAATGGACGTAATTGTGCAGCTGGGTGGAGTTGTAGTAGATGGAGCCAGGAACATGACGTTCTCCTAACGCAAAGAGTGTGTTTGCGCATCACTCACCCTAGATAAGCCTGATTTTCATGCAGAGTTCGACCAGTGCACAAAGTCCTGGACTGTGGATTGGAAGTGATCAGACGAGCAACTGCGAGAGAATTTGTTCAATAGAGTGCCAGAGTACAAGATTTCCCATGGAGCTCGCATAGAGTATGATAGGGAACTACAGACCTGGATCGACAATGGATGGCTGGTTTCTTATCCTGAGAAGGCATTGGGGTCTCCAAAGTGTTTAATCCCACTAATGGCGGTTGTCCAGTGAAGCAAACAAAAAGTGAGGCCGGTGCTCGATTATAGGGAGTTAAACAAACATGCGGACCCCTTTACGGCTCGGGCAGACGTGTGCACTGATAAATTACAGGAATGGCGGCAAGCAGGATCTAATGTGTGCGGGCTTGATCTTCAGAAGGCGTACTTTCAGTTACTATGGCCTTATCAGAAAATTCTGGTTAAAGGGAAGAGATACTGCTTAACCTGTATGAGGTTCGGACTCAATATGGCGCCATCAATTATTCAAACGATTGTTGACACCATTCTGGCTCAGGATGAGCACATAAGGCAAGCAACATCTGCATATATTGATGACATGTATGTGAATGAAGGTGTTGTATTCGCGACGCGTGTAGAGGAGCATCTCTGCAACTTTGGACTTTTCAGTAAGGAGACAGAGAGACTACAGGACGGCGCACGGGTGCTCGGTTTACAGGTCCGGGGAGAAGATGGAAATGGGGAAATGAAGTCTTAGACATGCCCCGTGATGTCACGCGAAGAAACATTGTTGGAAAGCCCCTTTGGGCGGCTGGCTTTGTGTTGCGGTGGCGTTCATAAAGAGGAAAGCGTCTGAAGTCACCACTGGATGGGATGATGTGGTACACGACACTCCTCTCAACATAATGCCAAAGAAAGTCCTCACCAGAGTGCACAAGGAGGACCCTGCATGGGGCAGATGGTGCGTCAACAGCTGGGACTTGAGTGTGTGGGTTGATGCAAGCTCTCTTGCCACGGGCGTATCAATAGTCCATGATGAGGCCGTGGTGGAAGATGCTTGCTGGTTACGCCCAGAATGGGACTCCCAGCATATAAACCTGGCAGAGCTTGATGCCGTTATCAAGAGGATAAACTTGGCGATCCTTTGGAAGTCAACTATCCTGCAGCTGTTTACAGATTCTGCCTGTGTCCACAAGTGGATTTTAGACACCCTTACCGGGAGGGCCAGAATACGAACTAAAGCTACAAGCAAGATGATCATCCGACAGCTACTCAATACCATTAGGAGAATCAAAGAAGAAAATGCGCTGTCAATGGAAATCTCCCTGGTCAAATCTAGCCTGAACAAGGCCGATTGTTTAACAAGTTCCCCACAGATGGATTGATGCCACTCGAAGGACAATTGAACTAATACAACCAGCCTGCGCCGCAGCCATGTGTTCTGCTCAGTTTGATCGAATCAAGGAAGTCCACCACCAAAGTAGACATCCAGGGATCAAGCGAACCTTGTATTTTGCTAAGTTGGATGACCCTGAAGTACAAAAAGCAGACGTTAAAAAAGTGGTTGAGAGCTGCGTGGCTTGCCAATCCATCGACCCCGCATCCGTTCACTGGGAAAAAGGAAAACGACATAAAGAGCCACTGCAGCCGGTTGGCAATAGATATTACTCACCACAACGGTGAGGATTACCTAACACTCATTGACCGCAACCCATCTAGGCTTGCAATATGGCGGCCGCTCCGCTGGCAAGATACGGCTGCAGTCATCCATCAGCTAAATGGCATCTTTCTCGAACATGATCCCCCAACATAAATACTAACTGACAACGGCACCGCTTTTACCAGTGAACAATTCAGAAAGTTTGCTGATAGCTGGAGAGTACATCTGCGGTTCCGATGTGTCTATGTACCAAGCAGGACAGGGACTATTGAGCAGAACTACAGGACTGTTAAAACTATTGCTGCCAGAATGGGCTGTGTGGTGTCTGAAGCAGTTTATTTATACAATGTGACAGCAAAGTATGCTGTATCACCCTCTACAGTGCCGGCCGACACATTGTACAAGTATCACGTTAGGGTGAAGAGCATAGAAACGAACTCAGTACCTGAGACAAAAGTAACTGGATGGAGGCTGGAAGAAGGGTATGTTGTCTGGATCAAGAATCCGCATGGCAAATGTATGACTCAGTATGGACTTGGACGCATCACTGAAGTGATCAGCAAGCAAGCAGTGTGTGTCGACGGCATGCCCCATCACATTAAGGACTTACGGCCGACAACACAATCGCGGCTACCCGTGAACAACAGGAGCGAGTCTGACACCGAGTCAGGGACCAGTGAGATCGCTCTGGTTCACAGCAGCTCCCTCAGAAGGTCACTCTGATATCAGTAGCCTCCCAGTGGAAAGAGTATTATTCAACCCCCAGTCTGCAGACGAGAGCTTAAGTGAAGAAGTGAATGGCAGTTGTTGTCTTTTAAAGTCACACCAAAGATCACAAGCAGTCTCGTGTGGTATATGCAAATTAGATGTGCCCGAAACATTATAAAAAGGTGAGTCACTGGGATGAGTGGGAGAAGCGTTTAAGACATGCGAATAGAGAATGTCGACATGTATCTCGTGTTGTGAACAACAAACTCTACTCGACTCAACTTGTGCCTAGCGAACCTCTGCTTGACGTTTTAGCCAAAAAGTTTTGTTGCTTTGCATTAGACAAAGACTTTTGATACAGCGCGCTTTTCTGGAAGCAAATTACATATTTTGTCAACGTCTATAAGCTCCATACGTAATTGATAGGAGCAACAAAAAAATTACTGCTTTCATGTGAATGATGAAAACATTTAAACCAATGTCCAGTTCTTGAACTTGCTTTTGAATCAGATTCATTTCTTGCAGCATTTTTTCATAGAACTGCAATTGTAAATGTTGCTCGGTAGAAATAAATGTATAGAATAATTGCATCTTGTTACAAAATAATCTAAAAATTATATATGTAATAAATGACACCAGAACATTTATTACCGTGATCCAAATAAATCCGCAAATTAAGAATAGAGATAACAATCTCGAGAATATTTTCCCAATCTCGATATTCCATATCAGTCTCGAAGTTGAGATTTTCAGAACTGATAAACCATTGATCGACTAATAGACATATACATTTAATGATTACTTAATGGAATATATGGAATTACTTGATGGAATATATTTGATATATTGAATACATAAACATCTGTGTGATGTATTTTATAACTAGCAGAATCCGTGACCAGGCATTACTCTGAAATTTGATAAAAAAATTTTAGGTCCCCAACATTAAAATATGGGAGTGAATGTTTTCTGGAATATTTCGTAAGCTAATAAAAAACACCAACATGTTACATTATAGTTATGTATAAAATTAATTCTCCACTAAATTCTAAAATTAATGTGTGTTTGGTATGTCTACAAAATTTGAATGCAACTCTTTATTTTTTATTTTTTCTCCAAGGAGTAGTAGTAGTCGTGAAGTAATATTTGTAATAAGGAATGAAGACGAAGCCTGATTGAGGAAGGGCCGGAGCAGCGTGTTTATTTTCTAAGGTACAGAAACCGGAACTTCCAGTAGTCCCGCATGTATAAGTGCGCCCACAGCATATGAAATTTCATATTACAACATCACCCCCTGTTTAGTCATATATTTGTGTGTGTAAGATTCAGTTCTAAGTTAATTAAAGTTCTTCTGAGAGGGTGCTAGATAGGGTGTATGGGTGTAAAGTGGTTAGTCTATTATGTTGGCCAGTGTTGTGTGTGTTTAGTGTGCAAGTTGTTTATATTTAGTTCTTGAATCTTGTTGGGGGTTTTTATGACTCGTTCAGATCAAGTACGAATTGAGCTTTCGTTGACTTGGTCATCTTCTAGTGTGTTTTTTATATTGTTGTAGGGTGTGATAGTTTGTTTTGGGCCGTTATGTACATACATTCTGTGCTGTTGTTGGTGTTGGGTTGGCAAAGTGGACTTTCTTCCCTGTGGTCGGTATTGGTACAGCACGGAAGTGGGCTCTGTTGCGGCAGAGTCTTGTCCCATTTAGAGTTTGTGCAATGTAGCTCCTTGAGTTGTCATTATCCTTCCGGACTATGGTCCCAGGGTACCACACTCTGTCGGCTTTGTTTATTATGGTCGCATGTTGTCCTGAGTATAGTGGTGGTAGGTTTACAGATTGCATACTACTGTCATAGTTTCTTTTCATTTTTTTTTTATCTTTCCTCTAATTGTTGTCAGTGTCCTTCTTTCCCTGGCTTTACTCGGCTGGGTAGTGTCGTGGGTATAGCTTGTCCGAATAGTAGTTCAGCGGGTGATGGTAACTTGCTGACTATCGGGGTTGCTCTGAACTGCGGTAGTGCTAACTGTATGTCACCTTTGCCTTTAAGGCATTTTTAATTACCGATTTGACATGTCGTACATCTCAATAAATCCGTTGCTTCTAGCAAACTGTGGTGAGCTGGTGGTGTGTTTAATACCCCATGATGTGGTAAAGTTCTAGAAAGCTTGTCCAATGAATTGTGGGCCATTGTCCATCATGATCTGGTCTGATCGCCTGAATAGGGGTGCGTAGCTCTTGATTTTGTCAGCTACTTCTCTGCTCGTTACAGATGTAGGCATTTCATCAATCACTGGGTATTTTGAGTATCTGTCGATAGTAAGGAGGTACTGCCATTCATTTATTTCGAACAGGTCTGATGCAATGTGTTGCCACGGTTGTGACGGAATGTTGTGTGGTTCGAGTGGTTCACATTTGTTTGCATCCTGGTGTCCCTGGCAGAGCAAACACGACTGGCACATTTTTTCGATATCCTTGTTGATGTTTGGCCAGTAGATACTCTCTCTTGCAAGGCGGTGGGTTTTCTCAATGCATTGATGGGCTTCATGAAGTTGACGTAGAATGTCATCTCTCATAGTTTCTGGAATCAGAACTTGTCGTCCTTTGAAAAGTATTCCTGCCTCGACAGCCAGTTCGTTGCACAATAACCAGTATACTCGTATGTCGGTTGGTAGATCTCGAACAGTTTTTGGCCATCCTTGAAATACAATTTCTTTCAGGAGATTCAATGTTTTGTCTCTTGTTGTTTCTTTGCATAGCAAAGTTCTTTTTTCCATTGAGAAATTGATGGTTGCGATGGTATGATGTCCATCATCAACTTCTGTGTCTATGCCATTGATTCTTTCATCCAGGTCAATGATATTGTTGTTTTCTGGGTTGGGCAATCGGCTAAGTGTGTCTACAAGGATCATATCTTTGCGTGGTGGTGCTGAGTGTAGTGGCTTTGCACATATAGTGATGAGCGGTTTGTGGTCGGTCACTACTGTGAATGTGCTTGCGTATAGGTACATATGGTAACGCTGGATACCGTGCACAATTGCTAGCATTTCACACTCAATGTTACTGTATCTAGATTGGCATTCGGTCAGCGTTTTGGAATCAAACGCAATTGGTTTGCCTTCCTGTGTCAGGGCTACTCCCAAACCCTTCTGCAATGCATCTACTTCCTGTGATAATGGTTTTCTTTGGTCGTAGTATAAGAGGGTGTCGGCAGTGATTATTTCTTTTAGGTCATTATAGCGTCGTTGGTGGTCTGGATCCCATATCTGATCTTGGGAGGCTGCGCAATGGGTGTGCTTTTTCAGCAAAGTTTGGTATGTATTGGGAAAGATAGTTTAACATCCCTAAGAAGCGCTGTAATTCGTCTTTGTTTTGCGTTTGTGGCATCTGTTGAATGTCACATACTTTGGCAGGGTCTGATTTGATGCCGGTAGGTGTGTATATATTGCTGAAAAATGTAATACTACGTTTTCTGATGGCATATTTTTTACTGTTAAAGACAAGACGAATTTTAGCTGCTCGGTTCATTAGGTTTAACAAGTTTCTGTCATGTTCTTTGTCCTCTCCGTATACTGCCACATCGTCAGCTCTGCTAGCAACACTATCTAGACCTTCAAGGGTCTGATCCATCTTTGCCTGGAATATGTCTTGCGAGACACTTAGGCCAAATGGCAATCATTTCCAGTAAACCCTTCCAAAGGGTGTTCTACAGGTTGTCAGTATCTGGGATTGTTCATCCAGGTGAATTAACCAATATCCCACTTTGGCATCAAGCTTACTGAATACTTTTGCCTTTGCAAACTTCGGCTTCAATTCTTCTACTATGGGTATTTTGTAGGAACATCTCTTCAAACTGGAGTTTAGTTTCTGAGGGTCAATGCATATCCTGAGAGATCCATCCCTTTTTATGCTGAAAGCCAAACTGGATCACCAGTCTGTGTGCTCTTCTACCTTCCTTAGCACATCTTCTTATATTAATCTTTCGATTTCTTGTTTGATCTTATCCTTAAGGTGGATGCTTCATTTGCAAGGAGGGTCAATAAATGGTTCTGTATCTTTTTTTAGCAAGAGTTCCACTAAAGTTTCTGATTCTGTCAAACTGTTCTGGGTATGCATCCTTAAGTTGCTCGCCATCGCGGATGGGTGTAGGAGGTGGCCTTGGTGTTGTATCCTTTATAGTATTGACGTTTATCGTAATGAGGTTGAGTTGTTCGCTTGTAGACAAACCTACAACGGCTGGTCCTTGGAACATTTACAACATAAAAAACGGCGTCTATCCATTTAGAATCTTTGTAATGGCATGGTTCCTGTGCAGGTGATTCTGTCACTGCTATATGACGTGAGTCTTATGTGCGGTTTTGGTTGTAAGATGTTGAAGGCAGCCTTGTTTGTTCCATACATTTGTTGAAACGTTTTCATTGGGAGAGTGTTACCTGATACCCCGGAGTCAATTTTCAAGCGGAGTGTATGTGGTGAGTTAGGGATGTGAGGAAGTCTTACAGTTAGGGTCGTGTATGCCTCATCCCTGGATTGTTTATCTATGCTGTCCATGCATTTGTCACTTATCGTGATTGCATAGAAATGTTTGTGCTAGTCGTTGCAATCGCTATCAATGTCTATACTGTAAACATTTTGGTTCTAACCACCACGTTCCAGTTTTCTTCTCTGACTAAGACGCTGGTTGTATTGGGGTTATTTCTATGGCCTTTGCTATGAGTTCTATTTTCTCTATGTTGTTTTGAGGACCTACAGCATCTGCCCCAGGGCCGCGTGTTCCCACATGCGGAACATTCGTCATGGTATGCGGGACATTGTCGTAGCTTGTGGCAGGTGTCACAGTTCTTGCATTTCCTGCCCCAATGTATGCTGTGAATTTTTTCGCTTTGTGACCTGCAGATTTGTTGCAGTTGGTTATTTCCGGCTGAGAGGGCTTCAAATTTTCTGCCTTCGGCAAGAGCATTGCCAATCTTATGTCCTTTGGGTTTGCCATAAAGTTCATTCCTGAAGGCATCATATAGTGTGGAGGCAATAATTAGTTCAATGATTAGTTCTTTGGAAAAATCGCACTTTAGTACAAGTGTCCGGGCCCTAGTGACGAAGACGTCTATACTTTCATCAGCTTTTTGCCTATACTGCATTAAATGTAACCTGTGGATTTGGAAGTGCACATTAGTGTTAATTTGTGCTGCATAGAACTTCCATAATTTTTGTGGTGACCGTTTTTCTTATTCTGTCAGACGACTGACGTTAAGCCATCTTAAACCTTCATCACCTATGCCACGGCAGATTTTTCTGGTTTGTTTCACTGTGTCTGTTTGTCCTCATACTCTAAATACAATGTCATTTTTTATTTAAATAGTGACTTCGCTTCGCTAAGGTCAGGGTTAGACCATTGCATCTCTGGTAGACGGGCTGCCATTTTAAGGCTCTTGTTTTAGCAAGGTTTTTTTCTCTCTCTAAAGTATGCATTACTTCTAGCTAGTTAATACATAACCCTAAAAGTATTACTTCTTAACCAGTTTTTTAAACGAGTAAAAATAACCAGACTTTCCAATTTGATAAAAGTTCCATTATAGCATATTTATTATGGGGTGGAGCTGCAACGGTCGAACATTCTAGCTTGAGGTAGATAAAGGCAAAAAGTATCCATGCATTAACATGGGAGGGGAGACTATCTTCAAGTACTATCCTAAACTGGGAATGTGGCAACAGACTTATACTAAGTAGATATTAATAAGTCCTTCTAACTTTTTATTTTCATTTTTTTTTTTTAATGGAGATTAGATAATGCATGTGGATGTGTTATCAGCAGCTCCAGTAACTCTCGCTTCTCCTTTTATGTCCTTCAGTCCTCATTTCCAATGAGTGATTTTTCTGACAAAGGGTGGAGAAAAAGCTGCTTACCAGGACGGTAGTACTTTGTGAACAGTAGCCTGAGATGTCGGAAAATTTCTGTTTCTATGTCTATCCTTGTGGTCATGTCACTAGTAAGGGTGCTGGAGGTAAACGTTTCATCTGGGCTGACATTATCCGCCTGATAGTCAGGGACTCGAACCTTGGATTAACCACTAAGGAGGCTGTCCTATCAGCAGGTGCAAAGTACTCGGGCTGCTGTATTGCCATTTGGTGAAGGGATTCTGGACCATACAGTAGTTTCTGGTGGGGCCTTTCGATGCCATACTAGTGGATAATTGTTACAGCTTTACCTTATCATGTGCTACAAAAAAATAAAAAACATTCTTGTCTTTTTATCTCTTACTTTCCCTCTCTGTCCTGCTCCAACTAAGTCTATCGACCTACTCCACAAATCCCAAAACCTCAACATGACAAATCTCCAAAAAGAAAACACCAATAAACCTACAACCCCTACTACCATGTCTCCTTCTCCAACATCAGGGGTTTACGTTCCAACCTTCCACAATTACAGGAGACGAAACCAGACGTATTCTTTCTAAGTGAAACTGGCATAAGGCCAACCACTTCCCTAGACGAGTTCATAATTAAAGGATACTTTAACTTAACATCTAAATCTGACCCTCAAGATCGCCATGGGCATGGAATATGTGCTTACATTAAAGATATCTTTCCATGTGGTAGGGATATCTCCAGAGAAGACCCTAATTTACCTTATATGTGCTTCCGAGTTGCACTAGCTTACACCACTGCATTTATATTTGCCTTCTATCGCCCCCACAACAGTGAGGTTACTATTTTTAAGAGTATATCTGAGAAAATTGACCACATCCTGTCTGCTCATCCTTCGGCTAACATTCATATTTGTGGTTACTTCAATGTCCATAATGTGGAATGGCTGACCCACTCAAATAAGACCGATGATTAGGGGAGATTCTGTCATGATTTTGCCACTGCCTATGACCTCACTCACTGTTCAAAAAACCACCCATGTGCCCGATACTACCGGTCAGTAACCAAGCCTTCTAGACCTTTTCCTCACAACTTCCCCTGAGCTATGTTCATGTTCCGTTCTATCTCCTCTGGGATCCTCTGACCACTCTGTTGTAGCAGTTAAGATAAAAAATGAAATATAATAAGTCTTCAGACATACCTGTCCACCATACTGTATATCGATACTCTATGGCTGACTGGGATAGCTTCCGTACACTCATATCTGATCTACCCCTGAATTCCATGTTTAAAAAGGATGTGTCTTTCATAGTATCAGACCTGACCGAATGGTTAATTGTAGGCATAGACCGATTCATACCATCCAAAAAATTCCAACAAAAACCTAACAGCCAGCCATGGTTCTCCCCAGAATGTGCTGCTGCCATCGTGAACAGAAATCACTTTTTCCATAGCTACCAACGTAATAGATGTACTGAGACTAAAGCTGCTTTCAGGACTGCCAGCAACCACTGTAAAAGAGTAATAAAAAATGCAAGAGAGCTATATGCTCAGTCTGTTAAATCCAAAGTAGCTGAGCAGCGGCTTGGTTCCCACCAGTTTTGGCAAATAGCAAACAGGATCCTGAACAGAAGTGTGTGTTCTATCTCAACCATCATCAATGAACCCTGAGGTCATCTCGGCAGCATCAGACAAGGCCAGACTATTTGCCAAGAAATTTGCAGCTAATTCTATCCCATGCGATGAAGGACATCAACTCCCCATATTTCCTCCTATAACAGACGCTATGCAACATACAAATATCTGTTTGTGAGGTCACCAAGCTAATCAAGAACCTTGATTCCAGTAAAGCAACTGGCCCTGACGGCATTCCAGTTATAGTGCTGAAAAAGCTCCAATCAGAACTTGCCCCTATACTTACAAAAATGTTTAAGCGTTGCCTTAAGAAGTGCTTTCCAACACCCTGGAAAACCTCATCAGTTTGCCCTGCATTTAAGAATTCAGGTGAAAAGTCATCTCCCTCTCAGTACAGACCAATAAGTCTCCTGTGTGTCATGAGTAAGTTGTTGGAATCCATATTAAATAAAGAAGTAGTCAACCACCTCAGCAGAAATAACGTTCTTAGCGACATGCAATATGGTTTCCGCTCCACAAGATCTACAGCAAATGTGCTAATGGTTATATAGAATTAATGAATCTCTTGACAAAAGCTTCCTTTCCAGGGCAATTGCTCTTGACATATCGAAGGCTTTCGATAAAGGATGGCATAAGGACGTACTTCACAAGATTTCCAGCTATGATATTACTGGAAATGTTTTCTTAATCATTAAATCATTTTTCTCCGATAGGTTCATAAGAGTAGTGGTTGATGGGCAGAAATCAGAGGCCCACAGTATTAATGCTGTTCCTTAGGGGTCTATCCTGGGCCCAACTCTCTTCCTGATCTACATCAATGATCTCCCAAAACACATACTTAAATCATTCGTTGACATCTATGCTGATGACACGACCATCTACGACAACACATCAAAGGCTGTAAATGACAAAGTTCTCTCTGATTCTCTCTCCTCTGATCTTCAGCGCGTGGTACAGTGGGGTAAGAGGTGGCTGTTTACTTTTAATGCATCCAAAACCAAGCTTCTATCTTTACATCATCAACGCTCTGATCCCAATCTGGCATCAACTGAAATGGATGGCTCTCGTCTTGGGGAGGCTCCATGTTTTGACAAGCTTCTGGGCTTGACCTTTACTCCTGATCTGAAATGGAACACGTACATCAGGTCTGTTACCACGGACGCTGGGAAAATGGTGGGATCCTTCTACTTCTCCAGAAGATATCTCATAGCTAATGCAATTAAAGCCAAGTATGTCCAGAATGAGCTCTATTCATTTTGCTGGCGTAATATTAGTGAGGTTGGTCCCCATGAAAACAAACAAACGACTCTATTTAATTCTTGAACGAAATTTATGCACTCAAGAGTAGATTGGGAGTTTGTTGATTCTATCTAAATTAATTTCGTCTATAGGATAAAAATTAAATCGCTTGTTTTGTTGGTGTTTTGTTCATGCGTTTAACTCGTGCTTAGCCACATGTTTCACTCGTATTTTGCCGAACGTTTCACTCGTGGGTGGTGAATGCACTCGTGTTTGGAGAATGTTTCACTCGTGTTTAGCCGGTAAGAGAAGGAGCGGGGGCGAAGAAAGAAAAAGGGGAAAAAATGGAGCCGGTGATTTGAAACCGCGACACTTTTAAAACAGGTACAGAGATTCAACATTGCGACAATAGGACAGTTGACATAGTGGGGCCTAATAGATTGAATGTAGACCGATTTTTATTTTGCTTTAATCAAGAAATTCCAAGATCCAATATTTAACTATGGAAGTGACTGTATATGTTAAAATAAAAGGGGAAGAAAAGAAAATACGATTTTGATGTACCTTTCAATACTTTATAAAAATCAACGTTATATTCAAGTTCCATGCGAAACTCCCCATTGTAATAAATGTGTTTCTGCTCACTTTGATTGAAATCTAAAATAATTGTGTGCGTAATAATAAAACAATTACATGTTATGTTAACGTTTTCTTCTGCCTCAAGTGAATCCTTGTTTTGTTAGTAATTCAGAATAGTCGCCAGTTTATTTTCCCGTTTAATGAAGAAATTCGGAGTTCGAACTACGGGAGTGATTCGATTCTATAATGAAAAGAGAAACAGGAATATGAAAGTATAACTAGCTGTAAGGTTTTGAAGGGTTTAGCATAAGAACAGAACAAAAAGAGAAATATGAAATACGACAGGATTAATTGACTCACTCTTACAGCCTGCGTGGGGTTCGATTACATTACATTTCTTTGTGTCTCGTTCCAAAAGAGTTCAATAAGAGGAAAGAGGATTAACAGTCCAAGGGAGGTAATTCCGATTATTCCACATCCCCTTTCAAGTCCCAAATTCATAGTGAAAGTTTCTCTGGTGGTTGAACTTTTCTTCCACTCTTTGTATATTTTACTTTGGGACTTTCTGAGTTAAAGGATTGCATATCCTCGTTTACAGTTGACTGCACATCTGTCTGGTTAGTTTGTCCCATTAAATTATTGTAGCTGCACTCAGGAATGTCTCTGGATGCATTTGGTAAGGCAGACAATTCTGTCTGTGCAGCTATTTGAGGAAAATCGATGTGCTCATTTCTTTTTCGAAGATGGTTTCTGTTTCTACGAAACAATCCTGAGTCCGTTTCAACCAGGACTGATCTTGGAGTAACAGTATCTACCACTTTGGCTGGGTTCGTTTTGGGTGTTTTCACCCAAATTGCTTGTCCTTGGGTAACAGGGGTTTGTTCTCTAGTTCTATGACGTTTATCAAAATACAACTTTTGTTTCATTTTTACCCGAGCGTCTGCTTCTTTGAATTTTTCGACACTTTGTTGATAATTTTCATTTTGGTGAGAAAGTATTGGAATGCGAGTCCTGAGTTTCCTATTCATCAACAATTCTACAGGGCTTTGGCCATGCTGTAGTGGAGTAGTACGGTAATTAAGTAAAGTAATGTAAGGATCCTTTGACTTTTTAAAAAGATTTTTGACTGTCTGAACAGCACGTTCTGCTTCGCCATTGCCTTGAGGATGGTGTGGGCTGCTGGTAAGGTGAATAAAACCATAGATTTTTGCAAACTCCAGGAAATCTTTAGATATAAATGGAGGGTCATTGTCACTTATTATCATTTCAGGTATACCGTACTTAGCAAATATTGATTTGCAGTGGTTTACAATACAACTTGCATTGGTATTTTCAAGATGTGATATTTCTATCCATCTTGAATAATAGTCTATAACTATGAGGTATTTGTGGCCATTCAATTCAAATAAATCCATTGCAACTTTTTGCCAAGGGTAGTCTGGCAACTTGGTTGGTTGTAGGGGTTCTGGCGGATATCTTCTTTCTCTTTCACAAATACTACATTTTTCTATTTTCTCCCCTATTTGCTTTGAAAGTCCTGGCCATCAAACATTACTCTGTGCCAATGCTCTACATTTCACTATACGTTGGTGTCCCTCATGAAGACGATCCAAGATGTCTTTTTGAAGATCCACAGGGATGATTAGTCGGTTCTGATACAGTAGAAGTCCTTGACAGACTGTAAGGTCCTGCCTTATAAACCAATAGGGTCTTAGCTGAGGGTCTTGTGTAGCGGTTTCAGGCCAATGGTCCATTTTATAATAGTTCATGACTTGACTGCAGATTTTGTCAGAGTGTTGTTTCACCTTTATTTCTTCCAATCTCCTGTCGGTAACAGAGATGTTTTCTATAATTGAACGGATGAACATGTTTGTCTCTGTCTCCTGCTCAAATTCATGTTTGGTTGGTAGGCTGTTTGGAGCTCTAGATAGAGTGTCTGCTGTAATGAGATTTTTCCCAGCGGTATGCATGATTTCATAGGTGAATCTCATTAAGCGCATACGGAAACGCTGTATTCTTGGGGTTAGTTCATCAAGCCGTTTTGTTTTTAATAATGCCAATAATGGCTTGTGATCCGTTTCAATCATGAACTTATGCAGCCCAATCAAAAAGTCGGCAAATTTTTCGCAACACCAAGTGACTGCAAGGGCTTCTTTCTCAACCTGAGCATATCTCTGTTCCATTTCATAAGTGCTCTCGATGCATAAAATACAGGTCTCCAGTCATTCTCTTGTTTCTGGAGCAGTACTCCTCCCAAGCCATAGGAAGATGCATCAGCCGAAATTTTTGTTGGCTTATCAGCACTATAATGGAGCAGTACCGGTGCAGAACCCAGGTTTTTCTTTAGTGTTTTAAATGCAGTTTCCTGAGGCTCATCCCAAATCCATGCATTGTCTTTCCTCAGGAGATCTCTGAGTGATTTTGTGGTCTCTGCTAAATTTTCAGCAAATTTACCAACATGATTTGCCATCCCTAGCAGTCGTCGCAGTTCAGACACGTTTTGTGGTCTGGTCATGTTCATGATTGCGTTAATCTTCTCTGGGTTTATTTGGATACCTTCTTCTGAAATGAGTTGCCCAATAAATTTTATTTTGCTAACAGAGAATACACATTTATCATTTAATGATATTCCTGCTGCCTCCATTCTCTCTAGCACTATTTTTAAACGCTGGTCATGTTCCTGTTGGCTTCTCCCACTGACAAGAACATCATCTATGTCACAAATGACTCCTGGTATTCCTGACAAAATGTGTGTCATTTCGCGGTTAAAAAGTTCAGGGCCTGAACTTATTCCAAATGGTAGGCGCTTATTGCAATATCTTCCAAATGGCGTAATAAAAGTGGTAAGCTTCTGAGAATCTTCATGCAACATAATTTGATGGAATCCGCTGTTGCAATCCAGTTTACTAAATATCTTGGCTCCATCAAGTTGAGCTAATAACTGGTTTGAAGAAGGTAGTGGGGAATGTTCACGCTTCACACTTTCATTAAGTTTAGTGAAGTCAACACAAAGTCTGATTTTACCATCCTTCTTTGGAACTGCTACAATAGGAGCACACCAATCAGTAGGCATTTCGATTGGGCAGATGATATCTTCACTTGCTAATCTTTTAAGCTCATCCTGGACTTTAGTTTCATATGAAGTGCTAGTCGTCTGGGAGTTGTAACTGAAAAAGGTTGAGCATTCTTATCCAAATGTATTTTATAAACATGCTTCAGTTTTCCTAGTCCCGTAAATACTTTTGAAAATTTTTTTTTGTATTGGTGATCTCTGCCTTCTATAGAGTTGATCTTGCTCAACAAGTTCAAAGCTTTAATTGCTCGTCCACCCAACAATGGTTCCATCAAGTTCTTAACGATGTACAACTCTTGCAGTGAATTTTTTTCTCTATAACAAAGTATAGCATCTACTTTTCCAATCACCTTTATCTTGTTCTGACCTGGTCCATATAGTCTTTTATCCGTCTGCTTTATTATAGGAGAATTTTTCCTAAAGAACCGGTCCGGCACTACAGTAACATCAGCGCCTGTGTGTAGTACTTACCAACACAACAAACGCCCTCGTGTTTGTGCCTTGTATAGGCATGCGCGACAACAGAACTTGGGTTTTTATAAGCAGAAGTCTCGAGGTTGCAGGAATCTACAGGCGCATGCAGAAGAGAAGGGATTGAGATAGTGGTATAAAAGGCAGGTCGAGTGAGAAGGTTGTTGTTATTATCATTGGACGTTACAGTGACGCGTGTGTTAGCAGGTGATTAAGAGGCTGTTTTTTTTGTGTGTCAAGTCGCACACCTCGGTGAAGATCATATAAGTGTGTCAAGTCGCACACCTCGGTGAAGGTGAAGGTCATAAGCTATTTCGGCTATTTCGTTTTGTCTCTTTTCCTGGACAACTATGGCTGGGGCAAAGTTTGATTTAAAACTGATACCCGAATTTGACGGATCCACTTCTGTTGTATACTGGGTCGAAAGGGTTGAGCTGACCTGCAACCTCTGTGAAGTAAAGGGGGTGCATACCGTGATTCCCCTGAGATTGGCTGGAGGCGCCCTAAGTGTATATCAGCAACTTAGTGCCGTGGAGAAGGCTGATGTTACCTGTATAAAAAATGCTTTATACAAGGCATTTGCCATGGATCCCTGTACGGCCTACGAAACATTTGCCACTAGGAAGCTCATGCCAGGAGAAACCGTGGACGTCTTCTTCGCAGAGCTGAAGAAACTTGCAGTTCTATTTGGCAATGGAGTGTCAGAGCAAACACTGGCGTATGCGTTTGTGGCCGGCCTTCCCACCCATGTTAAGCAACTGTTGAGGGCTTCCACCAGCGTATCTGTAACGCCCATGGACCATTTGTTAGAATGCGCTCGAGCCATTATCAGAGATGAGGAGGACCTGAGGGAACCGGTTGTAATGATGGCGCAGGCAGCCAAGACTAATGCTGAAAAGAGTCCCAGTTTAAGACCCACGACCAATGGGAGATGTTTCTGCTGTGGCCAGCGAGGCCATATCGCAAGAAATTGTACTAACAAGGGGTGGGGGCGCCCGCGCTGTTTCCAATGTGGTAGTTATGGACATTTATCCCAAAATTGTGCAGGAAATGCATCAGTGCCGCCCTGTTCCTCGGACAAGATTTAATTGAGGCGCAACCGACAATAAATGTGTACGTGGACCAAGTGCCTTGTTTAGCTCTTCTCGACTCCGGGTGCTCACACACCATCATGAGTGCCAAGTTGTGTCAAAACTGGACAAAGCAGAACATCAAAGTAACCACAATAGGTGGCAATACGCAAGCTTGCTATGGAGCTGGAACTGTCAAAGTCCACACAGACTCTGGTGTGGCCGCAGACATTAATGTGCTGGTGATGCAAGGGGATTTGCTGGGATTCGATTTACTGTTGGGATATGATGCACTGGGGGGAGTGGTTATCGGAAGAGATGGGACTGTGCGATTTTTGGAAACCCCAGTGTGTGCTGCAGTTCATATTGATCGGCCTGATTTTAAGGTGGACTACGACCCTCACCAAAAAGCATGGACTGCATCGTGGACGTGGACAGAAGGAAGGGCGCCAACCAAACTCAAGAATAGCATTGCAGAGTACTCGATACCCGACAAGGCTCGTAATGAATACGAGACGGAACTTGAGGCATGGATCCAGGATGGATGGTTGATCCCTTACCCCAACAAGCTGGGACCACCCAAGGGTCTGATTCCCTTAATGGCGGTAGTCCAGCATAACAAATCAAAAGTTTGTCCGGTGCTGGACTATAGTGAACTCAATAGATACATTGAGACGTACACTGCCGATGCTGACGTGTGTGCCAGCAAGCTGAGAGAATGGTGCCAGAAGGGCTCCAATGTGTCTATAATAGACTTGTGGAAGGCTTATTTGCAGGTGCGAGTGGATGAGACATTGTGGCCGTTCCAGACAGTGTGGTTCCGGGGTCAGAGATACTGCCTTACTCGGCTTGGCTTTGGGCTGAATGTGGCACCGCAAACCATGAAGACCATCGTAAATGCAGTGTTGTCCCAGGAAAAGACCACTGAGGACGCAACATCGGCCTATATTGATGATGTCGTACAATCTGCGTCGCACGTCAAAGAAAAGTTAGCTCAATTCAGTTGGAGTGCAAGGATCCCGAACGTCTGAGGGATGGAGCACGGGTATTAGGATTGGACATTTGCGGGAAAGACGGTACCTTACAATGGAGGCGTGGCAGTGAGATTCCAAACATCCCTGATGTTATTACGCGGCGGACTATTTTTTCCTTGTGTGAGAAACTTATTGGTCACTTACCAGCGTGTGACTGGCTCCGAGCAGCTGTGGGCATCATCAAACGCAGGGCAAGTTTAGTAACTACAGGTTGGGATGATGTATCTGATGATTCTCTTCTAACTCTGATGACGACAGAAACCCTAGAGAGAGTTAACAAGGTGGACCCTGCCCGTGGAGAATGGTGTGTCGATGGGGACACTGTGAATGTGTGGGTTGCCGCTAGTTCTTTGGCATTGGGAGTGTTATTGGAGCAACGTGGAAATGTAATTGAAGACGCATGCTGGCTGCAACCCGTGAATGATGCTCAACACATCAACCTGGCGGAACTGGATGCTGTTGTGAAGGGTTTAAATCTGGCACTGCAATGGCAGTCGAAGAAGTTACACTTGTACACGGATTCTCTCTGCGTCTACCACTGGGTGTCCGACACTCTTTCGGGACGAACGAGAGTCCGCACTAAGGCAGCCAGTGAGATGTTAATCCGGCAGAGGCTAAACACCCTGAAGAGTCTGGTATCAGAGTATGACCTGTCGGTGAGTGTAACGCTCGTGGCATCACACTGTAATCGTGCAGACCAACTAACCCGTGTGCCTCACAAATGGTATGAAGCTGTGAAGACAGGCGTGAAATTCGCTGTTCGATCTTGCGCAGTTGGCGCGATTAGCTCATGCCAAATACAAAGAATTCATGTGCAGAGTGGACATCCAGGTATCAAAAGAACTTTGTATTTTGCAAGGTGTGTGGACCCGGCAGTGACAAGGGTGGATGTCAGGCAGATCATCAAGCACTGTGAGGCATGCCAGTCTATCGATCCTGCACCTGAGCAATGGCAGAAGGGGTGATTGGAAGTTGAGCAGGTGTGGCAACAATTAGCGATGGATATCACCCATTACAGGGGTAAGCCCTTTCTAACCCTTATCGACTGTGGACCCACTCGTTTTGCGGTGTGGCGGCAAATGACCAGGCAGGACTCAGCGAATGTTGTCCGCCAACTGTCATCTATCTTTTCTGAGCGAGGTGCGCCGGAAGAGATATTGACGGACAATGATGCTGCTTTTTGTAGCCACCAAGTTCGGCAGTTGTTGAATGAGTGGGGTGTCCGACTATGACTGCGATGTGCTCATGTGCCATCAGGGAATGGCATTGCTGAGAGGAGCCATCGCAACATCAAGAGAATTGCTGCCAGAAAGCAATGCACCATTACAGAGGCCACGTATTGGTATAACATCACCAAAGGATGGGAAGATAACAGCACCTGCCAATGCCATACACAAATACCGTGTTAGGATAAAGGGCATTGACACTGTCCAACCAATCGATGAGGAGAGTCATAACAAATACAAGGTAGGGGATCCAGTTTGGGTTAGACCCCCTGGAAACCGGTGCACCACCAAGTTCAAGCGAGGACGAATATCTGGAGTGGTCAGCCAGCAGTCGGTCCTTGTTGATGGAACCCCACACCATGTGCGTGATCTTCGCCCAGCTAGCGAAGTACATCCCATAACTACAGAGAGCGATCAATCATCAGATGATGAGCTGCTGATGAGTGAGGTCACCGAGCAAGAGAGTGATAGTTGTAGTTCGTCTGATCAGGCAGGATCAGAACCAGAACCAGAACCACACCCAGAACCAGAACCTGAATCCGAGAGTGTAAATACCACCCTTCGCAGAAGCCAACGAACTAAGAGGCCACCCCCGGAGTGCACTCTATGTGATTATCAGATCAGGGAGGAGTGTAGTAGTACTTACCAACACAACAAACGCCCTCGTGTTTGTGCCTTGTATAGGCATGCGCGACAACAAAACTTGGGTTTTTATAAGCGGAAGTCTCGAGGTTGTCAGGAATCTACAGGCGCATGCGCAAGAGGATTGGGATAGTGGTATAAAAGGCAGGTCGAGTGAGAAGGTTGTTGTTGTTGTTGTTGTCATTGGACGTTAGAGTGACGCGTGCGTTAGCAGGTAATTAAGAAGCTGTTTTTTTTTGTGTGTCAAGTCGCGCACCTCGGTGAAGATCATATAAGTCGTGCACCTCGGTGAAGATGAAGGTCATACTGTGTCCAACCTGAAGTTGACTATTCTGCTGCTCTTCGTGGTGGTGACCTTTATATTGGCTCGCCAATCAATTTTTTCTTCCTCTTCACCGTTTTTAATGTTTCCCAATGAGATCGACCTTAGGAAGTCATTTTCTTCTTTTGCAACTCCACTTACCGATTTTGTTCTACATTCCGATGCATAATGTCCTAGTTTTTTACATTTATTGCATGTTGCATGCATCGCTGGGCAGTCATCTCTGCCATGTGAGGTAAAATATCCACATCGTGTGCACTTTCTTTTAGTCATTTTATTATTGTACTGAAAATTCTTTTTTCTAAATACACGGTTTATTTGTGTATCTGGTTCTGCTGAGTATATAGCTTGCGACTGTTGCTTTGAGGTTTCATGTGCTCTACCCATTTGCAGGCATTTATCTAGGGTTAAGGTTTTATCGGCTAAAAATTTTTCCCTTAAAATATCATCCTTCACCCCAACAACAACTTGATCCCTAATTAGTTCGTTAATTGTCCAAAATTGCAACTTTTTGCAAGCTGGCGTAGAACCACTATATAGGTTTCTATATTTTCTTCCGGTTCCTGCTTTCGAAGGTGAAATGTGTATGACTCGTACGCTTCCGCTTCATGCGTTTCTCCAACAAAGAAGTCCTCAAATTTTTGCAAGACTTTTTGAAGATTATTTCAATCCTCCTCTGAATTAAAATGTAACCCTTCAAAAATATCGAAACATTCCTCACCGATTATAGAAAGGAAAACAGAAGTCTGATATACTGAATCAACCTCGTTTGACAATCGACTGGCCACAGAATAATTTTAAAAATTTCGTTTAAATTTCCTCCAACTGTTCGCAACATTTCCTGACAGAGACATTTTTGCCGGGAGCGGTATATTGGCGTTGAAATTTCTTTGAGCCATAATTTTATTTTATCTTTTTTATTTTTTTTTTTTTATTTATTTATTTTGTAAAAATAAAACAAACTTACTATTTTTCTAACGAAACTTTTCTTTTTTTTTCTTTAATTTTTTTTTTGGGGGGGGAGTAACTTACTTCGGTTGTCCGGGTTTGTTTGATGTTTTGATGTCTTTCTTTTTTCTTTTTATATATAAAATTCTTTCTTTTTTTTTTTTCTCGATCTCATTTCTGACCCCTTGTAAGGTTTTGATAAGAACAGAACAAAAAGAGAAATATGAAATACGACAGGATTTATTGACTCACTCTTACAGCCCGCGTGGGGCTCGATTACATTACATTTTTTGTCTCTCGTTCCAAGAAAGTTCAATAAGAGGAAAGAGGGTTAACAGTCCAAGGGAGGTAATTCCGATTATTCCACACTAGCAAGACCTGTTAACCGGCGTTGCCCGGTGGAAGCATGCCCTTTCCTCATAAAAAAAATCAACTACTATTGTTGATGGCCAATCCCCAACGTCCTAATGTTAAGAACGGGTTTCGGAATAGACACCCCTAAATTCCTCCTGTTAAGAACGTCGTATGGAATAGACACGGAAAACCTCACCATGGTAAGAATAGCTTTCGGAATAGACACCTCATTTTATGTCCAAGTATTTGCCCCAAGTTCAACCTTAATATATGTTGTCAGCATACCCACTCGCAAAGGCTATGAACCAAAAAAAAAAAAAATTGGGGTTGAGTGGCAGTGTCGTGCGGAAAGAAATACACTTTTTATCGTAGAATAGTGAAAATTACAGTGCATAATGCATGTCATTATATTTCGAAAACTACTTGTCTCCACCAAAGTTCAAATAGATTGTCGTATTCAGCATAGTCTAAAACCTATAGAAGTCGTCAGTTTGAAGGAAGTAGTGTAGGTGGTGGTAAGGTAAAAGAAAAAAAATTTCTGAAAAAGAAATGTTAATGTCTGAGCAGTTTGGAAAAGGAATTTTGGTTGTGATAAAGAATGGATAAGAAAAGAACGAGAGTTAAAGAATACAGGCTTTATTTACAAACTAGGGGAGGGGGTACCCGGCGTTGCCCGATTGTTTGGAGGTGTGTGTGGTCGGGCGGGATTGGGGGTGTGAAAACCTAAGAATAAGCGAAGTAAAAAAAGAAAACAGAAAAACGAACGTTAAAACTTATCTGAAAAATAAAGCGGGGGCACCCGGGGTAATCAAAACAAAAAACACGCACAAAAAAAACTAACGTAAGGCAAACGAACGATTTTAAATGTAAACATCTGAAAAACAAAAACAAAAAAGAAAACAGAAAAACGAACGTTTAAAAATTCTGAAAAATAAAAACCAAAAAAAAACATGAAAAATGGCTTAAATAAGCCTGTTTCAATATTAAAATTTTTAAAATCGGGGGGGGGGGGCGGTTACCCGGCGTTTCCCGAGTGTTTGGAGGTGTGTGTGGTTGGGGTGTTAATGAAAACCTAAGAATAAGCGAAGTAAAAAAAGAAAACAGAAAAACGAACGTTAAAACTTATCTGAAAAATAAAGCGTGGGGAGGGGCCCGGCGTTACCCGAGTGTTTGGAGGGGGTGGGGGTGTTAATGAAAAGCTAAGAATAAGCGAAGTAAAAAAGAAAACATAAAACCGAAGCGGGAGGGATACCCGAGGAGGGGGAATCAAAACAGCGAGAAAAAAAAGCACAAAAAAATTAACATAAGGCAAACGAACGATGTTAAATGTAGAAATCGAAAAAACAAAAACAAAAAAGAAAAAAGGAAAAACGAACGTTAAAACTAAAAATAAAAAAAACATGTGAAAAATGGCTTAAATAAGTCTGTTTCGATATTAAAATTTAAAAAAACGGTGGGTACCCGGGTGTTTTGGGGTGTGTATGGTCGGTTGGGGGTGTTAAAGAAAACCTAAGAATAAGTGAAGTAAAAAAACAAAACAAAAAAAAACAGAAAAACGAACGTTACGTGAAAAATGGCTTAAATAACACTGGTTCAATATTTAAATTTAAAAAATCGAAAAAAAAAAGACATCTCATACCACGATTCGAACCCAAAACGTTTAGATAATGACCCAACGCTCTAACCAACTGAGCTAACACGACGTACATGAAATTTAGTCAGTTCTTCAACTATTTAAACTAAATCAGGTCATAAAATCATCTGACGCATCAGTAGAACCGGTTGTCGTCATGAGAGAACGGTTCAGTTTTTGTTGACCCCCCTCCCCCGCCTGTAGAAAATTGTCGATTTCGGGGGTGAAAAAATTAACGTTTTTGGCCAATTTTTCAATATTTTTCGGGCGAAGGATGTAGCTTCAATATGATATCAAGTTTGTTCATTTTTGTTCTGTCTGTCGAAAGTTTTTAGCGGAAACACAAACACACATACATACATACATACATACATACATACATACATACACACATTTTCGCTTTTATGTATATAGAAGTCGCCATGATAGCAAGTGTATAAAGGAAACAACTCGTCCTAACTACCAATTTGTTCAAGGGACTTAACTAATACAACATCTCCCTTCTTCAATTAAGAATGAGCTTACCTAATTATGTTATTTATTGTTTTATTATTATTATTATTATTATTATTATTATTATTATTATTATTTATTTATTCATTATTTTTATATTGTGTGAGAATATAGTATTATTGGTGCAATATTGCGGTGGGCTCTATAGGTCTAGTCTCTGTGGAGCCTTTATACATCTGTAGGATCTTCTTGGCTCAAGGGTAAATATACAGGATCCATTGATGTGTAATTCATTAGTTGGCTGCATTGTATGTGTAGGTGATGCCTGGCCTTCAGACCCCTTCCTCTGGCTAAGGTCTGGGGATTACTTGCTCTGAGGTGTGTGTGGTGTTGGGAAACTGCTGATGTGCAGTTCCCTGTGTGATGCACTTACTTCAGATGCATGCAGTTGGTCAGATCTGTGCTCAACTATCGAGCTTATTTTAGCTGGTCTGATGAATTATCTATTTCTTCGATAGATGTTACCACTTTGAGCCTTGACTATGTATCATCTTGATGTCACAGCACGATGCTCAATGATTCCGGGCTCCCACAGCTTTGTTTTCTTGTGCTGGACATAGATTTTCTTCCCCACATGTAGAGATGAGTGTTGTCTGTTGTCGTTTGCATGACACTGCTGTCCGAGCTTTCACTTTCTGGTTACCACTTGACGCGTCTTCTCTCCACTCCAAAACGAACTTCTGCAACTTTAGCATTTCTCTCTCCGAATCCGACTTTTCTCTTCTACAAATACAACTTCTCTGCTCGCAATCTAACTTCAGAATGCCTTCCTTCCCCAAATCACTCCTCTTTTATCTCCAATCAGGAGCATCTCATTTGCATACCTCGTGGTCACCCTGTAGGCATATAAAGAAACAGGGCAGCCATTTTTGTTTCTTTCTTCTTCATTATGAACACGAGGTAAGCCACACAAAAACGCGGTCGGTCGTTCTTGTTTCTTTTTTCTTCATTTACACCACACGCCCCCCTGATCTTCGAGATCAATAGGATACTTCGTAATCCTCCATCCAAGCAGGCCGCCTCCTCTCACGTCGAGGCCTCTGGGGGACAACTTCTCGGGGGTTAACGTTTTCAGGTTCACTACAACGCGGGCTTAAGTCAGGTCGAGCAGCATCATTTGCTTCTCGGTGGCCCTCGATTTCCTCTTCTTCACTGCCCTCACTGCATACCAGCAATGTCACATGACGCAGGTCTAAGATATGCCGGGGAACGCCATTCACCATCACATTGTTCTTCAACTGCAATCCTGTTACGACCCCTCTTTTCCAACGAGTGGTACACTGTGCATTGGGGGGTTTCACCCACACCTCTTCACCTACTTTGATAGTGGCTTCTTCACTCTCAATTCCTGCTGTTTTGTTGCACGGATGCCGCCACTTATATGTGAAAACGGCTCTATGAGGCACAGTTGTCTCATCTTGTTTGGTCTTCGGCGAGATGTTATACCAAAACACCGCCTCTATGGGTGATACGTTGCTTTTTTCCGCAGCGGCTTTAATGGTGCGATGATTCCTCTCCACTCGGCCGATACGCTGCTCTGAAAAATTGCCTTACTCCCCACTTATCGCACACCCCTTTCTGATCAGCAAGCGGGGCCATTGTCCATTAAGAGTTCCTCAACCGGCCCTCTCTCCAAAAATATCTCCTCGATGACCCCTCCGATCGCCCATGCAGCTTCTGCCCTGATCTCTCTCCAGATGGCACACCTTCCCGGTCCACAGTCGACCATCGACAGATACAATTTGTGGCGATAGTGTGTCACATCAATGGCCAATCGCTTCCAGTCCTCCGCAACGTGTAGCTCTCCTGCTTCGTGTCTGGACGGTCCAAGGTCAATTGATTGGCACTCTCGACAGTTCTCCACCACCTCCCTAACCTCCTCCTCGGTGGTCTCCGGGTAAACCTCTCTGGCTAGGAATAACGTTCGTTCTCGACCAAAGTGGTGCATTTCGTGTGACTCTTTGACTTCTTCCCCTGCACAGCATACCGAGGAGACCTCCTTTCCCTCCTGCAGCCAGGCCTTCTTCACGCGTGTCATCGAATCCACCTTGTTTTTTCCTGACGGAACCAACACAACAGATACTCTCAACTGGAATTCCGCTATCAGGTCGGTGAGCGCTCCGAGTCTGCGCTTGATCAGCATTTCCGCAGCACCCCTGGTCTTAACTCTCTTATCGCCAGTTACTGCCGACCGAATCCACGACGCTACGGTTGCCGAATCGGTTTTGACTTCAATTATTTTCAATCCCCATTTCAGGGCCAGATTGATTCCTTTTATAGCGGCATCTAGTTCTGTTACGTTGATATGGGAGAAGTCGTTGTTTTTTCTTAGCCACGCCACATCCTCCACAGTTACACCTCCTATCTCTAGTACAACGCCCAACGCCAGGTTACTGGCATCGCACCAAACCACACCCGCGTCTTCGCCACTGACATACCATTTCCCTTTCACTGGGTCCTCATTCCTCACTCTCGCAATGACTTCTTGCAGTATGTTCATGACCTCCTTCGTCACACGGCCCTCCCAGCCATCAGTGCCTGTTTGTCGTTTAATAAAGCTGCATGCTATCCTGAGCCAGCCAGCGATAGGATAGTGCCCGACCAGCCTCCCGCAGACTGAGAAGAGTTCTCGCCTCGTCAGCTCAGATCCAACTTCGAGTATTGCATTCCCTCATTCGAAGACAAGACTTTCTTTTCCATCTCGCCTTAGTTTCAACCCCAGCACCGCTCCTCCATCTAGGGCCTTCGCCGGTTTTGCAGTTAACCCATACTTCTTGACATAGTTTCTTACTTTCTCTGCTGTCACCTCTGCCTCCTCCGCCAGGATGTCGTCAATGTACGAACTAGTGGCCTCCTCCACTGTACAGTCTTTGCTCAGCACTGTCTTCAGCACGGCAGTCATAATTTTGGGGGCTGAACTCAGCCCAAAGCCTAACCTCGTCAGACAATACACCCGCCCCTTGTACCGGACCAGTTGGTACTGCCAGAGTTTTTCATCTACATGGATCTGCAGATATGCCGATTTCAGATCGACAATCTTAGTGGCCCGCCCCTTTCTTCTCCATTTCCTCATGACCTCCTCACATACGTCGATCCCCGTTCAAGTGTGGCAGGCTACGTGTCTGTTCGATTCCCTAAAATCCAGCACAGGCCTAATCTTGTTTTTGGTAGGCTGAACAACCGCCAGTAGTGGCAACACTCCTTTTTCTTCCCCTGTCCACGATTTCAGAATCCCTTCTTTTATCCACCTCTCCACTTCTTCCTCGAATCCTTTTCTTATTTCTCCTCGCAGGGTGTTTTCGTAGCAGCCCACCTTATTCTGTAGTTCTGGGGGCCCGGAGATCCATTTCCATTCCACCGTCCACCTCATGCCATCAAACTTCGCCAGGAAATCTTTGTCCTCAATGCAGCAAACCTCCGGTTTTGGGGTTCTGACGGTTCTATCACCTTCCACTCCTGCCATCCCCACTGCGCCGAGACGTCCAAACGTCACTTGGCCCCCTCTTAACGTAGCGCCCCCCAGTCGGTTAATTGCACTCATACCTATAATCACGTCGACACCACCGACCAGATGATTCAACACTAGGGCTTGCAGTCCAATGGGCACCCCTTGCACCATTACTTCCGCTGTCGTCTCTCCTAGGCATTTCACATCCCTGCCATCCACGGTCCTAATAATCCTGGTTCTGCTCCATGACCTCGCGACATTCATCGCTAACAACGTTGTAGTGCAGCCTGTGTCGACAAGGGCTATGGCTCTCTTCCCAGTGACTACCACCGGTAACCGAGGCAATGTTCCATCATGCGCCATTTCCACAGAAGGGGTAACCACTGGCGCAATAGCTCCCCTTCACTCGTTTCCCTGGTCCCGTGCAGCAACACAATAGCGGCTAATATGCCCCACTTGTCCACATCGGTAGCACGTGATCCCCGGTCTCGGCTCTTTGCAGTCCTTGATCAGATGAGGACCCTGGCACCGGAAACACTTGATGGCAGGTCTCCCCTCCTGTCGCCTCGCCGGCTGCCTCTCATTCAAGTGAGGCCTCATGCACATATTTCCACTCACAGCTGCAGCCACGATTGGGCTTTTAACATTTTTCACTAGGACTCTGGCGTGGACCAAGAGATCGTCCACTTCCATAGAATGGATCCCCGTGATTCTCTGCATGTTCGCAGAGATTTCCTCTGGAAAGCCATTCACTAGGTACAGCTTTACCGTCATCTCCAGCCTCCTCCCCACGTAACCAGCCAACCCTGCCAGTCTCCTGATCTCTGCCGCAAAGACGTCAACAGACTCGCCGGTCCACCTCAAACTTGACAGCTTGCCAAGTGCTTCAAATGGGCCCTCCGCGAAGGCCAATTTCAGCCTTTGCTCCACTAAGGCAAGGTCTTCCTTGTCTTCATCTCGCATCTGCTGGTAAATCGTGAGGGCTTCCCCCTCTAAGTATAACGGCAGCAGGGTGACCACATCTTCTCTTTTGCATCTTCGCCACCATTTTTAATTTCTCCAGCCACTTAATCAGGTCACCCTCCTGAGTAAAGGGTCTCAACATCTGAGTGCTCAGTCTCCACTCAGTCATGTTAATTTGCTTGATGTGCCGAAATAGCTTGTCGTTTGCGTGACACTGCTGTCCGAACTTTCACTTTCTGGTTACCACTTGACGCGTCTTCTCTCCACTCCAAAACGAACTTCTGCAACTTTAGCTTTTCTCTCCCCGAATCCGACTGTTCTCTTCTACAAATACAACTTCTCTGCTCGCAATCTAACTTCAGAATGCCTTCCTTCCCCAAATCACTCCTCTTTTATCTCCAATCAGGAGCATCTCATTTGCATACCTCGTGGTCACCCTGTAGGCATATAAAGAAACAGGGCAGCCATTTTTGTTTGTTTCTTCTTCATTATGAACACGAGGTAAGCCACACAAAAACGCGGTCGGTCGTTCTTGTTTCTTTTTTCTTCATTTACACCACATCTGTTATGCTGCTTGTCATAATAGTTCTTTGGTCTTTCTTTGTTTTGCTTTAGTGCTGTTCTTGTCTGCTCATCACCAAGTTGCTGCTTGGATACTAGTGGTGTCTGTATGTGTTGGCCATTGAGCAATTCTGCTGAAGATTTGCTTAATTTTGCTTAGTTTAATATAGTAGTGGATTGCAAGAATAGATCCATCTGTGATAATGTAACAGAGGGTGAAATTAAAGTCAACACAGTAACTGAAATCAATACTGTATTGATTAATAAATTAGACCTAGCAGAATACGTTAACGAAATAATAAATAACTATAGTAGCATAATATCACATCATAGCGATACAGACAAAGAATATGGTGGAGTGTATCACAGGATTGACACAGGCAGCCATGTACCAGTCTTTGCTAAAGCCAAGCAACTTTCCGGTCCTAAATTAGATGCAGCACAGGCAGAATTTAAGAACTTACTAAATACTGGAGTTATCCAGCCTTCCAGTAGCAAGTGGGCAATACCCTTACACTTAGTGAAGAAACCAGATGGTTCATATCGAGCTTGCAATGACTTCCATGCATTGAATAGCATTACCAAGACAGAGCGCTACCCGATACCGAACATAAATTCATTCTGCACACAACTAGCTAGTAGGCGATATTTTTCCAAGATCGATTTGACTGCAACATATCACCAGTTAAAGTACACCCTGAAGATGTGCCTAAGACGGCAGTCGTGGCACCTTTTGGCTTATTTGAATTTAATTACATGCCATTTGATTTAAAGAATGCTGCAGCCACATTTCAGCGTTTTATGGACAAGATATTTCTAAAATTAAATTGTGTATTCGTATATTTAGATGACATATTAGTTTTTAGCGAAAGTGAACAACAGCACAAGGAAGAATTAGATAAGGTATTCAGGATTCTTAGTGATAATAATTTAAAGATTTCCCTAGCTAAGTGTGTATTCGGAGTGCCAGAGTTGGACTTAGGTTTTCATGTAAGCAAAGAAGGCTTGTTGCTTACTTCAAAAAAATTAAAGTATTAGAAATCTTTCCAGTACCCAAGGATTCGAAAAGCTTGCATGGAATTTTGGGAATGACAGGTTTTTACCGCAAGTTAGTCCCTAATTACGCAACCATAGTGCTACCACTATCCGAACGAATAAGGTTGGACCCTAAAGCAACGTTTGAGCTACACGAAGAAGAAACTCATGCTTTCAAAACAATAATAAGCAAATTATCAGAAATTACGACATTAGCTCATCCGCAGTCTTCAGCCACAGAGTACCACCTGGTTACGGATATTAGTCAATACGCCACTGGTGCTGCATTACACCAGCTAATAGATAAGAAACCAGAACCTATAGGTTTCTTTTCCAAGAAATTTTCGCAAGCCCAGGCCAAGTATTCTACATCCGACAGAGCTACTAGCAGCTTATTTTTCAGTAATACATTTCCGTCACCTCATAGAGAGTCGTCATGTGAAATTATTCACTGATCATAAGCCATTATGCGGCACTTGTCAGTACTTGCCGAATATATTGCTGACGTGGTGTATATTAAAGGAGACGAGAACGTAGTTGCAGACTGTATGTCTCGAACTGCCTTGTCGGTGCAAATAGATGCATGTGATTTGGCTGAAATAGCCCAGGCACAAAAAGGAGATGATGAAATAAAGTCATACGCTAATTTAAAAGAATACTGTGTGTCACGTGAAATTGGCTCAGTCCTGTATGATGCTTCAACCAAGTACCCCAGGCCATTTGTCCCAAAAGAACTTCGTAGGGCTGTCTTCAACAGTTTACATGGTTTAGTGCAGTCCAGAAGTTTGATGTACCATCCGCACGTTTCCAAACGGTACATATTGATATTGTTAGCCCGTTACCCCTAATGCGCAATGAGTCAGATCCTTACCTCAGTCCATACAAATATTTGCTGACCTGTATCGATCGTGCAACTCGCTGGATCGAAGTACAGCTAATGATCGAAATAACTGCGCAGTCGGTAGCAGAGGCATTTATCAATGCCTGGATATCTCGATTTGGAGTCCCATTGCATGTTGTAACTGACAGAGCCAATTTGAGAGCGAATTGTTTCAAAAGTTGGCCAAGGTAGTAGGTTTTTACCGATTGAGAACAACTTCATATCATCCTCAAAGTAATGGGATGATTGAAAGAGCACATCGTACCCTTAAAGCGGCGATAATAGCGCGAAAAGAATCCTAGATGAAAGCAACACCAGTGATTCTACTAGGTATACGCAGCACCCCTAATGAATCAAGTTTTTCACCTTTTACCACTGTTACTGGAGCACCAATATTGATTCTTCATCAGCTGATACACAAGCAGAGAGTAGAAAAAGAAACTCCAGTTAACAACAAGTATTACGTAATTTGTGTGAATGGATGTCGCAAATTGACGTACTCAACGATGGAAAAGGATTTATCCATGGAAATGCAAAATCTCTTATACTGAAAACCTTACTTTCCTATGAGAAAGTATGATTAAGGGTTGATTGAGTTAGGAAACCATTTGAAGCACCGTACTCAGGTCCTTATAAAGTTTTGACTCGATCAGATAAACAATTCCAGGTCGATATGAACAATGGTACTCATGCACACGTATCAATCAATAGGTTAAAACCGTTTACAGAGCCAACTAGCAGTAATAGAACTAGAGTGACCGAGAAAGCACAGACAGGTACTACTAATGATAAGGATGTCAGAACAGATGATACCGATAAAGTAGAGAGTAAAATTGCTGGTGGCATATATAAATCTAGATCAGGAAGAAAAGCGACATGGAAAAAAAATGAATACTTTTTATTTTTAAACAGAAATAGAGATAATAATAAGTCCAAGGATATTAACTAACTCCGTTACAGGAGGGGGACTCGTGTAGTGAAGTCAAGACTACTACTTCTCCATTATATTTCTCTTTCTCTCTACTTTTCCCTTTCCCTTCCTTCCTTCCTTCTTTTCTCTCTATATGACCAGAGGTTGTAGCCAATCAGGACGGAGAACAGTTCTGGTGGGAAAGGAGGAGATACAAAAGTTTGGGGAAGCAAAAAGACGGAGAGACGAGTTGTTCCAGCATCAGGGGACAAATGAAAATCCCGAACTTATTATGACCCGATACCACTTGTACGCCGAAATGGTGACCTACCCAACAAGAGTTACATTATGGTAACCGCCATAGATGCATCAACTGCAGGTATAAGTGCAGCTTTGCTGCAAAAGGGTATGCCAGTTGCATTCGCAAGCAAGATACTCTCGGGCCCAGAAACTCTATACTCAAACATCGAGAGGGAAATGTTAGCTATCGTTTTTGGCTTGTAGAGATTTCACCATTTTGTGCGGGGTCACAAAATAACGATCTACACAGATCATAAGCCATTGAAATTGATAATAATATTTGATATTTGAGATATTTTTTCATGTTATATTTGTTTGCAGAATAAATTGTTATAAAATAGATATGGAAGAGGACTGAGTAAAGCGAGGACAGACAAAAGAGAGAAAAGAATAGCTAAAGTAAGCTTTATTCTGCTAACAAATCTACTTTTACAACAACTCGCATCTGTTAATCAATGTGGAGACCTTTTAAAATGTAAAGGGGCGCAACTCTGCGCTGAAGAATAAGAGGAAGTGACCAAAGAGTTCTACTAATTCACCACAACTAAATTTAGTTCCTAAAATTAAATTCTAACATAAAGTATGCAAAATATTCCATAGAAAATTTTAAAATGTTGGGACTTTTTGCGTTTCTTAAAAATTCAAAATGGCGTCATAGTAAACTGTAGAGAAATAAGACGTTTAAATAAAAGTGGGAAAATATGACGAGGAAGGTGTCACGCAGTGCAAGTTGGAAATAGCAGAGGTTATCTTATAATGAATATGCAACAAAACAAAGGAAGAAAACTGGCAATAATGCACTGAATTATTGGGTCTAGCCCCAAAATTCAAAATTAGCAGTTGAAAATGCTACTTTTGTTCTACAGGTGATCTGGTGACGTTTTGAAGAATGCGCAATATAGGGAAAGGGGAGGATAGAATTGTCGAATCTATTTATGCTATATTCAAAATCAACTTGCTAGATATAATGAGTGCATTCATGGACGAGAAATTCTATCACCAAACTTTCACTTAAACACGTCAATTGAATCAATTAAGTTGAATACTTAATATTATCATTTTTAACGGAGAGTAGACAATGCATTGTGGATGCGTTATCGACAGCTCTCGTTACTCTCGTTTCTCCTAATTTGTCCCTCGGTCCTCAATTTTAACGAGTGGTTTTTTGACATGGGAGAAGA
>NC_136524.1:14449556-14459556 GCF_053919585.1 Euprymna scolopes | reverse complement strand
CTGTTTCAGCCATTTCTGGTACAAAATTTATAGTCTACCACCCGCATTTAATCCAGAGTGATGCTGGTTATTCTGCTAGTATAAATTTGCCCCAATTTCATTCAATCCAGGGCAATGCCAGAAATTCTGCTAATAGATATTTCCATCAATATCCTTCAATCCGGGACAACACCAGGGATAATTCTAGTATATTTTCTCACCTATCTCATTCAATCTTGAGCAATGCCGGGTATTCTGCTAGTGTATATGTGCAGTTATCTAATACAATCCCAAGCAATGCTAAGTATTGGTCTATTTTGTATTTGTATCTATCTTATTCAATCCCAGGCGATGCCAGGCTGTTAGTATTTATTTGCATCTATCTCATTCGATCCTTCTGCTAGCAAACATGGCATGTATCTCATTCAATCCTGGGTGACTCCGGGTATTCTGCAAGTATATATTTGGGCCTATCTCATTGAATTCCATAATTCTTGGATACGTTACTAATTTCGACAATCATTTTTCATGATTTAACCCACATTATCAACCAGCTCTTAATAAATAAGAACTTTCATACATTGTCTGGGCTGTTTATTTCATTACAAACACACCAATTAAATAATTCACATTTCATCATGATAACCAAGCTCATTGTTGTTTAACTTTGGTGATCTACATAAAGCATTCTGTATTCCCAAGTAGTCACCCATCTGATAATGACCAAGCTCAGTGTGGCTTAACTTTTGTGATCTACATAAAGTATTTTGTATTCCCAAGTAGTCACCCATCTAATAATGATCAAGCTCATTGTTGCTTAAGTTTGGTTTTCTACATAAAGCATTTTGTATACCCAATTAGTCACCCATCTAATAAAGACCAAGCTCATTGTTGCTTGATTTTGGTAAGCTACATAAAGCATTTTGTATTCCCAAATAATCACCCATTTATGAATGACCAAGACAATGTTGCTTACCTTTGGTGGTCTACATAAAACATTTTGTATTCTCAAGTAGTTACTAATCCTATAATAACCAAGCTAATTGTTGCTTAACTTTGGTGATCTATATAAGCATTTGATAATTCCAAATAGTTACCCATCTGATAATCACCAAGGCCATTGTTGCTTGACATTCGTTATCTACATAAAGCATTATGTATTCCAAATTAGTCACCTATCAAATAATGATGCAGCTCATTGTTGCTTAACTTTAGTGATCTACAAAAAGTATGTTGTATTACCCATCTGATCATCATCAAGCTCATTGTTGCTTACCTTTGGTGATCTACATAAAGCATTTTGTATTCTCTAGTAGTCACCCATCTGATAATGACCACGCTCATTGTTGCTTAACCTTGGTTATCTACATAAAGTATTTTGTATTCCCAAGTAGTTACCCATCTGATAATGACCACGCTCATTGTTGCCTAACTTTGGTAAGCTACATGAAGCATTCTATATTCCCAAGTAGTCACTGATTTGAGAATGACCAAGACAATGTTCCTTAACTTTGGCATTTTGTATTCCCAAGTAGTTACCCATCCTATAATAACCAAGCTAATTGTTGCTTAATTTTGGTGATCTATATAAGCATTTGGTAATCCCAAGTATTTACCCATCTGATAATCACCAAGCCATTGTTGCTTAACTTTCGTTATGTAACTAAAGCATTATTAATTCCTAATTAGTCATCCATCAAATAATGACTCAGCTCATTGTTGCTTAACTTTAGTGACCTACATAAAGCATTTTGTATTCCCAAGTAGTCACCCATCTGAGAATGACCAAGAAAATGTTGCTTAACTTTGGTGATCTACATAAAGCACTGTGTATTCCCAAGTAGTCACCTATCTAATAACACGGTGTTGCTTAACTTTGGTGATCTACAGGAAGCATTTTCTATTTTCAAGTAATACTTATATGAGAATGACCAAGCTCATTGTTGCTTAACTTTGGTGATCTACATAAAGCTTTTTTTTAGTCCCAATTAGTTACCCATCTGATAATAGCCAATACAATGTTACTTAACTTTTGTGATCTACATAAATAGTTTTGTATTCCCTAGTAGTCGGCCATCTGATAATGACCAAGCTCATTGTTTCTTAACTTTATTTACATAAAGCATTTTGTATTCCCAAGTAGTCACTCATCTGATAATGATCAAGCTATTTGATGCTTAACTTTGATGATAAAGCATTTTATATTCCCAAATAGTTACCCATCCTATATTGACCAAGCTTCTTGTTGCTTAACTTTGGTTATCTACATAAAGCATTTTGTATTCCCAAATAGTTACCCATCTGATAATGGCCAAGATCATTGTTGCTTAACTTTGGTGATCCACATGAAGCATTTTTTATTCCCAATAAGTTACTCATCAAATAATGACCAAGCTCATTGTTGCTTAACTTTAATAGTCTATATTAAGTATTTTGTATTCCCAAAATTAAAAAAATATACATGAAATATAGTAATGTTAACTTGTAAACTGTTTCTGCCATTTCCGGGACTGACTTAATATCCGTCACCCCACTCTTACAAATATACATGAAATATAGTAATGTTTTGTCGTAAACGGTTTCTGCCATTTCCGGGACTGACTTAATATCCGTCACCCTACTCTTACAAGTATACATGAAATATAATAATGTTTTGTCATAAACGGGTTCATCCATTTCTGGGACTGATTCATATCCCTCACCCAATTCTTACAAATATACATGAAATATAGTAATGTTTACTAGTAAACAGTTTCTGCCATTTCTGGGACTGACTTAATATCTCTCACCCCACACTTAAAAATATGCATGAAATATAGTTATGTTTTGTTGTAAACGGGTTCTGCCATTTCTGGACTGATTTAATATCCCTCACCCCCACGCTTAAAAATATACATAAAATTTTGTAATCTTAACTTGTAAACGGTCTCTGCCATTTCCTGGACTGACTTAATATCCCCCACCTCACTCTTAAAAATATACATGAAATATAGTAATGTTAATTCGTAAATGGTATCTGCCATTTCCGGGACTGTCTTAATAATCCCCCACTCCAATGTTAAAAATATACATGAAATAAATATACATGTTTTCGAAATTAATACATAAAAATATAAGACGGTTAGGGATTAGGCAACCATTACTTCAACATGAATTCCTGAGGGTAGTATCAGTCTCAGCATTCCAGTGACTTTACGTGATTTTTTGGAATGTTACAACTAAGCCCTAGCGTGCACTTTATTCATTTACCTAATTTTTGGAATTAACAGTCAGCCATGTGAGTTTTGGAATATGACATCTTATGTCAATTTTTTTGTCTCGAAAGTAGTATCTTACTCTGGATTATAATATCACACCACCCTTCGAAAGCGATTTATATTCATATTCAAAGTCACCATGAGAGAGAGCTGACATCACATCCGGTGATATGACTAAGCATTTTTTCAAATATGTATAAATGTCTAAGTATTTTTCAAATATGTATAAACAATAAAAAGACCCTTAAACTTAACACACAAGGTGGTCAAGTGGGTGATCGCTCTTGGACTTAAGCTTTGTATACTGTCGGAACAGATACTACACTAATCCCAAGGCCAAGAACTGTATTTAGTGTTTGGCCCCGGCCCTGGCATTATTTACTGCCAGAGCCTCATTTAGGGTCCAAAGCACTTAGGCATAAGGCCAGTAGGGGAAAGTGGGGGCCGAGGGTCATGCTAACTTATAACCTAGGTCTTTGAAAAGACTTTATTAAGTTCCCTACACTAAGACACTATCACCATAATACCTCATTCTTACCATGGAGTTTATCTACTTAAAATCTCCCCAGCATATATGACAGCTTTATGTACAATATCTGGAAACAAATAATAACAATTAAACAAAACAAAAATGTATATACAAACAAAAAATTTTTTTCTTTTTTTATATATATATATATATATATATATATATATATATATATATATATATATATATAAATGAGGGATGAGATGAAAGGGAGAGGAGGGGGCAAGCTAAGATTCACCCAAAAAGAAAGAAAAAAAAAACAACTAAACAAAATGCCTATGGGGGCAGGTTAGTTAGGGATCCTCCCAACCTACTTCTAAATATGGAGCGCCCACTGTCTTCCGGTCCTGAAGGTCGAAAGCAAGCAGGTTGTTCCCTAGTGGGAAGTGGGGGACTTAGGGGCGATGTTTCAAAAACAAATTAGATAGGGATGAGTAATATAGGGAATGGACGGCGTCTTCCAAGATAAATGTACGTGTAGGGGCAACAGACCAGGGACAAAACAAAAGGCATCTTTGGAAGCTCTCTTAGTGCCGATGAAAAATAAAATCGGGGACAGGATCAACTATCATACTTTCCCTAGTCTAGTACCTAATAAAGTATTTTCCACTCGAAGTAGTTAAAACCTAACTAACCCTACTCTAATAAACTTTGCTCAGGGCTGGGTTCCGTAGAATCTTAGCACTGCCTGACCAATACTACTAGGGTGGGAAAAAAAACTCAAACCTAGCGCCTCGTTGGATGCACAAACTAGTGTTGTGCACCCATCTGCTATCAAAGTCTATGCGATGTAATCTTTTCCAATCACATCTGATCTTTACTTTAAGCTAATGCTTAAAGTAAGCGATCAGATCCCAATCCAAAACAGATTCAACCCCATAGACAATGTTAAGACATGTAATCCACGTCACTACCCTAGCTACTGCTAGGATCGCGAGAATCATCAACTGTTTCTGTAAACTGTAAACGGTGGATCCATGTTGTCAACGACATACATCAAATCAAGTGACACCAACCGCTAGGGGTCGATGTGAGCAGTTACCTCCGACGTACTCCCAGAGTCTCCGAACTCTGCTGCGAAGGAAAAAGGTGTGATCCTTTGTTTCATCCTCATCCACCTTGCAGTGGAGGCAAAAGGGAATGTATTCATCCCTCTTGCAGTACCTGACAAGCACGCCAAACAGTGGCAGCACATTCCGGACAAGCCTCCATGTTATTGAAAACTCTGAATTATTTAAAAAGCTTCTGGCTGGCGCCCAATTCCACTTAGAGAGGACCTCCTTCCCCGACATGTGCAGCCACTCAACCAGCGGATCTTTTGCAGTCCCCACCACTAAATCTCAATATATATAGCCTCCTCCTAGGCCGTGCAAGGTCACCGGACCCTAGCAATGTCCTAAGGGCATTTGGAGAGGAACTACAATTCTCCCACCGGTCTTCTGCGACCTTCAGCGGCTGGAGTGGATATGAGCTGTAGAAAAGCTTGCTCCAGAGCTGGTATCCAGTGCAATTCCTCAAGTAGTGTCCGACTCAGGAACGCCAATCTTTCCATGTACTTACGACTTAATAAGTCAGGCATTCCCAAGCCTCCCTCGCTGGGTTTCTGTGTACAGACCCGCCTACGGACATACGGCTTTCCTCCTTTATAGGGGTCTGGAGGCAGGAGGAGTACTGACAAGCGGTAAAGGACCAGCAGAAAGACGTAAGTTATGCACGCCTCCGCACGGCCCTTCAGGGACAACCCCCTGCGAATCGAAGTCCTTACTGACGACTCAACCTTCATCTGTACTTCCGACCAATTTTTGTCCTCCTGGAGTCCAGGTCCAAACCACACACTGAGAATCTTAACCGGGCCATCTGTTCAGCCGAACTCACCTGGAAGTGAGTTTACCCCGGTCCAGGTGCCCAATCATAGGCCAATGGATTTGCTGCAATTGACTACGGCCCCTGTTACTTCTTCATACTCAGCAACCACCTCCATCACCGCTTTAATATTGATCCTTCACCCAATGAAAATGGGGACATCATCAGTGTACGCGGACATCTTGGTGAATTTGCTGCCATGTAGAGCTATGCCACGCAGGACTGGTTTAGTTGCCTCATCCCTTAACTTGCGAAGGAAGGGTTCCAATGCCAGGACATACAACAGAGGCGACAGCAGACAACCCTGGCGCACCAACCAAGAGACCCCAAAGGACTCCGACAACCTAGTATTTACTTGTACCGCTACTGCAGGATTACGATACAGAACAGACATCCACTTGCAGAAGTCTAGACCAAAGCCGGCAGTCTGCATAACAGATTCCAAGAAACCATGGCCGACTCTATCGAACGCTTTGGACTGATCTAAATTGATTAGTACGGCTCCTGTGTTGTCTTCTAACCCCTCTATGATCGTGTGCACTAAGTGCAAGTTGTTTTGAATCGATCTCCCCTTCACACAGCAAGTCTGATCCAGTTTGACCAAGTCGCCGATAACAGCCTGCAGTCGGTTTGCAAGTGTATAGTAGAGTGATGGGCCTATAATCATCTAAATCCTCTTCACCATGCCGCTCTCTTTTCTTCAGAAGTGTGACCACTTCTTTAGTTACCTGCCCAGGGATGGATCCCTGAGCAAACCAGTGGTTAAAAATCACCTGTCAGAAGAGGAACAAACATGAGTGACAGCCTCAAATACAGTTCGTAGGGCAGATAATCAAGCCCTGGAGATTTGTATGGTCAACCTGCTTCAACACAGTAATGACCTCATGCTCTGTAACCATCCCATCACAACTAGCTGCTCAGGCCACAGTAAGGCGGGCGAGCCGGCTAAATAGCTGCACAACTCCTGCCCACGGTTGGATAAACTGTTCCTCCAATGTTGCCGAAACTCATTGAAAATTTCTCTAGTCGATACGAGGGTATGTCCTTCCAGGTTTTTCACCTTCTGAATGTACCCATCCGAGTCACATCTTAAGGCAGCCTTACACTCAACAGCGTCAACATTCATGGCTTTGTTAGAGACTCTTTTTAACCTAGCTCTAACTACTTAACCTTCGTAACACTCGCTAAGCAAGCGCTGAAGTTCCCCCTTAATTAATGCTATCTCGAAGGGATCCCCACCAGCCACCACCACCCGGGTCAGCCTATCATCTAAGTGCTTTTTCATCCACGCCCTAGTTAAAGTGAGGCTTTGGCTATATTGGACACAAAAACGCCTAATAGTGGCCTTAAGTTTAACTCACCAGCTACTCCCGGTAACCGGCCCCACTACCTCTCGCTGAATTAGTGTTGTCAACTGTTCCCAAAAGTTGTTTGCCTCCAGTAAGGAGGCATTCAACTTCCAATACCCAGCCAACTTATGCCTATTACCTACTCTCAAATGGGCCATTACTAATTTATAGTCCGAATGACCTAGCATGGAACATGGGACAAGATAAGAAATCAATATCGCCTCTTCTAACTAATATCCTATCCAAGTAGGTACTTGGACAGGAGGCCACACTATTTTGCAATGTCCACATCTCCCTCACTGGGTGATCCAGATGGAATCTGTCAAAAAGACCGCATGAGGCCATCAGGTCAGACAGGCTGCTTTCACACCTCTCCGACCCTTTATTTCCCCCGATCTTATCTATCTTGGAGTCCAGTATGGCATTCCAGTTCCCCATTAACACTACACGCTCTGGACTCGCTGATAGGAACACCTCCACCTGCCGAAAAAAGGAAACCCTCTCTCGTGATACTGGGCACATAAACAACCAAAATCCAGAACTTACCGCTTTTAACGGCAACATCAACCACAACCAGCCTTCCACGAGCCTCCATGTGGACTACAGTAACCATCGCAGATAGGGTGCAGCTCACTAGTACAGAAACCCCACAACTACGAGAATTGCCATATGCTGAGTAAACGTTAGTCGTTCACCAGCATATCGCAATCCCCAGGCCCAACACAGTGGGTCTCCTGAATTGCAGCTATATCTACCTCAAGAGCCACGAGATCCCTCAGCATGCGAGCAGCCTTGCTTTGGGATCTCATGCCCCTCGCATTCAAACTAGCTAGGTTTAAGGTTGCGATAATTCCCTAACTAGTAGTATTCGTTAAATACGGGACTAAAATCCTCAGAGGTTAGAACGCCAAAGGACTGTCCGATGCTGCCAGTTAACAACTTAGTTGTGAACTGACCTCCTCAGACCAGTCCTCCCACGTCCAGGTGGAAGGTTATTTTCAATGCTCTATATAGGGACGGGTGAACGTAAATGGGGACCTTCCCTCACACTTTATTGATATCTGCGTTAAAGACTGGTGCTCGTCGTCAGCTATCTTCAGCCCCAGAAAAGCTTGCTTTGCCTCGGCCAGCATCCTCCACAGCACTCTTCTCCTTTCTTATGAATGTGATCATTATTGGCGCCTCATGGAAGTTGGTTTGCCTCTCTATCTCTTTTTCATCCACCTTGATGAGCTTCTCCAATTTCCTCACGTTTCTCTTCTGACCTGCACTGAGGTCTGCTTGTCTTTGAGTTTCGTCCACATTGCATATCCTCTCCCCAGATAAAAAGGGGCGCTTCCGCGTCTGTTCTGTCCGGACCAGGGTCACCCAGGTGGTGGGCTCTTGCTCTTCTATGTTCTAGTCTTCCATTTTTCTGAAACCTTAGCTTCTAATGTCTCCTCACTAGGAGTAGGAGTATGAAGAGAGGGAGGGGTATTCTGCTCTACCATGAGGTCTGAAGGTTGCACAGGGTTTTCTTGGTCTTGACGGTCTTCTTTAGCTGTTTTATTCGTAATTGTTGGGGTTCTTTCTGTGGTCTTTCTTTCCTCCCCTTCTTCCGATTTGGAGGCCAGCTTTCTCTTTATTCCCGATTTCTCATCTTTCGTTCTCTTGTCTTTTTGCTTTTCTAGGGCTGCTGACTTCTCTTTCCCCCCTTTCTTTGCCACTGTACTCCAGCTATTGGTTGTCTCCTTTGCTGATGTGATTGCATTCTCTGCCACTTTCACCGGGGGCACAACTGCCGTTGGGGTTACTGGTACCTTCTTTGGGCAGACTTTAGCCATGTGGCCTGGCATCATGTACCCCCAGCAGTGTGGCCTCCTACCCTCGACAATTATGGACATTGTCCATGATTCTCATTAACTGGGCAGGAATCACCTGCCCTGTTGACTCTCATTCTCAGCTTATAGCCCCTGTTCATTATGTTCTTAAGAGTGTGAACCGCATTTATTGCTTCCACGTCCAAAAAATGTTCTTCAAAACACCACGGGACTCTTAGAACTGTAACTGTTGTTCGCCTCTTTTCCGGGTATTCTGGTTTACATATGTCGTTTTTGCGACCTTTATCGCCTCTTCTGTTGTAGGGAGCAGAATGTCCCACATTGCGTAGCTTCTGTGAACCAGATAAGTTGTCGGGATGTTGGATTCTATTAGCAGACTTATCATTTTATCTTTGTTAACTCCTGTGAGCCCCTCCTGCTTTTCCTCTGAAGTCACCAGAGATACAATTCTGCTTCTGAGGCTCTCTAATTTTCCAGGGATTGGCTTGATTTAATTATCGTCCGTTATATTTTTCTTGAAAAAGCCTTCAATAGACGTCTGGGCTTTTCTGTTCTTTTGGCCCCCAGCTACTTGCTTTTTCTGGGCTCTTCTCTGGACTTTTTCCAGGACTCTGCTTCGTAGTCATTTGTTTTTGCAGAGCAGGTCGCCCCTTCATTGCTGCCTCAAAATTGAGTGATTGCCACCTTTTTAGTGATGGGGCTTTTTTTTTGTGGGCTGTTATTTGCAGATTTCACCACCCTCTTTTGTCTCTTCCCTTCTATGAACTGGTGCGAGCTATTACTTGGCTTTTTGGGGATGGACCATTCTCCACCTGGCGTGTTCCTTGCATATTCCCTCAAGCCTTTCTTTTCCTCTTCATGTGTCTCTGGCATCACCATCTTTGGAGATATTCCTAACGTGCTTCCCCCCGCAAATGCCCATGGGTTGAGGAAGTCTTCCAAGTCATCCTTCTCAAATCCAGACATGCTTGATGAAGTGCCCCCAGATGTGGCGATCCCCGTCTTGTCTGGCACAGACGCTGAGGCAACCATCCTGTTCCCCTCCACTATGTATATCGGCAGTGAGGGTGAGTAGCCTATACTAGGTAATGGGGCCCCACCGGATGAAGTGTCCCCCATCTTGCATATGAATGCTGCATGCGACGCGGTTGCCCACGGTGCTGGGGTACCACCAGATGGAGTGCCACCGGATGTGACACGATC
>NC_136524.1:14414556-14442056 GCF_053919585.1 Euprymna scolopes | reverse complement strand
TGAGCGAAATTAAGTATCTTGGACATATAATAAATTAACATGGGCGACGTCTAGACCCAGAAAGATCTGAGGCAATAAAAACATGCCAGCACCTAATAACGTAACAACTTTGCAGAGTTTCTTAGGACTCGCAAATTATTACCAATTATATAGAAAGGCATTACCGTACATATTCACACTTTTTAATATACATATGCACGTAAAGTTATGAACAGTACATAGGGCCTGAGCAAATCTGGGCGGAACTGCTAGTATATATATATATATATATATATATATATATATATATATATATATATATATATATATATATATATATATATGACAGATGAGGAATAAGACTTAGATATAACTTTATTATATCCAGGGTTGTGGAGTCGGAGTCGGAGGTTTTAGCTGGAGTCAGACAGAGCCGGAGTCAGAATCGGATTTCTAAGAGTATAAGGAGTCGAAGTCGGAATTTTTTATCCGACTCCAACTCCGACTGCTTAAGTTCAATGAATTTTTTTTTTTTTTACATGGCTTTCCTGTTTGGTTTTACCAGTTTGCTTTTATTACAATTTCTAACCAAACAAGGCACATTGCTACTTTGATGTAGGGGTCTGCTATCAGGAATCTAAGTTTCAGGGGTATTATGTAGGGAGTTTAGCAGCAAGATGTCTGTTTACATTACACTTGAACTTCTGCATGTCAGTACAGTTCAGGAAGTAGGAACCCAGAAGAGAATTCTAAAGTCTAGCAGTCTGGGGAAGAAACTATTAGAGTAGAAAGCTTTCTTACATCTGGGGATCTCTACTGTGTAGGGGTGGGACTTCGCTGCTTGTCGGGTTTGTCAGGGGTATTTTCATCGAAGGGGTATAAGAACTTGTAGTTTGTCAGAGCATCCACCATTAAAATACTTGTAAAACAAGCAGAGAGATGCAACATTTCGTCGATAGGACAGGGCTGAAGCTTAGATAACAGTTCAGGACCTATAAGGTTGGCGACTCTCTTTTGAACACTGTCCAGGAGTTTGAGACTAGTAGCAGATGCACCAGCCGAAATGTGACAGTAGTACTTGATACAGTGGCTTTGTAGAGGTACGGGATACTTTCAGGCGTAAGTAACTTTCTAGCATGGTAGAGAGAGCCCACCTTTTTCGCAGCAGCCTTGGCAATGATCTCAATGTATTTATTCCAACTCATGTTCCCTGTGAACGTTAAACCAAGGAGTTTGAACGAAGTACTTTCAGGTAATGTATCTGTAGCTATTGCTATTGGTGATTGGTAAGGTTTCATGTAATTATCAAAGGAAACGAGCTTTGTTTTGGCAGCTTTGAACGTTACCATCCATTTATGACCCTATTACACTACAGACTGAAGGGCTTCCTTTAGGGTTTTGGCCATTGCCTTAGATATGTGCTCATTAATTTTCCTCACATGCCTGCTATAGAGTGTGGTGTCATCAGCAAATATACCCATGTCAGAGACAACTTTATCAGATAAGGATTGGTTCTTGATGTACATCTGCATTCATATCATATTGTTTGGACGTACGGCCATCGAGAACAACCTGGATTCTTCTCTCATTTAAAAGGATTTAATTATGTTAAGCATTCGTCCAGTAATACCATAGATTTTATTTTCATGAGAAGACCATCGTGCCATACCCTGTCAAAAGCCTTAGATATATATCCCCTGCCTTATCTAGTGCTTGGTATATATGTTCAGAGATTACAGTTATAATATCTGCAGTAGAACGGGCTTACTTAAATCCATATTGATGGTCAAACAGAAGTTTAGCAGCTGTAAGGTGGTGGACTACAGCTTAATTAATTAAAGACTCAAATATTTTGGCAAACAGCGGGAGGAGGTTAATTGGGCAATAATTTAATGGGTCAGTTCGTTTGCCAGAGATTTTGTAAACTGGTACCACAGAAGTAGTATTTCAGCTGTCAGGAAAGCAAGATTCGTTAAGACATTTGTTAAAGAGTTTAGAGAGAACTGGAGCAACCTCAGTGGAGCAATTTTTTAATAGGACAGCCAGGATGAGATCAGGTCCACATGCTTTTGAGGTGTCTAGATTTTTTTATATCATGTACTTGAAAAGGGGTGATTTTCAGCTCATCTAGTGTGGTTTCTGTCCACAGAGGAAAATCAGGGAGGGAATGGTTTGCTGGGTTCAAGATAGAGTTTGAGGGAAAATAACAGGCAAACATAGTAATTGTCTGTATTTTTTATTGATTGAGATTGTCGGACTGACTTTCTCATCTTGGTTGTTATGGTCACAACGTTTCGGCCGTTTTGCCCTCCGGCCTTCATCAGGTGTTTTGTATCGAACTGGGGAACCGTTTGTTAGGAGTCTCGAACTTGGAGTCGAACTCGAGACTCCTAACAAATGGTTCCCCAGTTCGATACAAAACACCTGATGAAGGCCGGAGGGCAAAACGGCCGAAACGTTGTGACCATAACAACCAAGATGAGAAAGTCAGTCCGACAATCTCAATCAACAGGCAAACATGTTAGCTTTCTCAGTTGCTGCAAACAACCTTATGATTGTTGGATAGTGGGGGAATTATTGATTGCCCATTATTTACTATTGTAGGTTTTCCAGAAATCATGAGTCCCTAATTTCTGTGCTTCAATGCATTTCCTGGTGGTTTCAGTATATTCACTCTTAGCTGTTGCTACTTCTTTCTTACAATTACTTATAGCTTCTATATACTTTGTCTGTTGGTACAGGACTTATGCTGGATAAATCTACGGTATGCATATTACTTCTGAGCAATAGCAGCTGCGCAAGTAGAAGTAAACCATTGGGGAGAGCAGGGTTTGCTATAGAACTTTCGTGTAGGAATATATGCTTCAATTGCTGCTTTGAACCATTCAGTAGTCTCATTTGCACACTATTCTGCAGGAAGAGAAAAGATATTTCGCATGGGGCGTCTCTGATGTGATCTCTAATGGCATCCCAGTCATCCTTATTTTAGTACGTTGTCGTTTTGAGCAATGGCTCTTCAACTTGGGGTCGAGAGTTTAGAGTGATTCTATCATTATCACAGCATGATCAGCATTCCTAAATGGGCAATCAGCATTTGTTATACAATCCTCAGGATCTCTTGTCAGAAATAGATCCAGAAGTGAGGCTTGCTGTTCCTGGTGATCTGTGAGACGGAATGTTACTTTCTGTGTCAAGGAATGGGATATAGAAAAGTTATGGATGATGCTACTAGCTGTGTTAGTGTAGTTAGAGAAGCCAAGTAAATTTCTGTGGCGTTAGAGTCACTAAATACATGTAATTAGAGAAGCTAAGCCAATTACTGTGGCGAGCATTAAAGTCACTAAATACATGTATTTGGGTGCTAGTGTCAAGGGAGAGTGCTACATCTATGCTGTCAGAGACATGATTGATTATAGTACGGTTCTGGGTTGATGGAGAGCAATAAAGAAAATACAGGTAGTTAACGCTATGTTGTAAATTTAGTTTAAAGCACATAAAAGCCTGGTTATCTGATTCTAGTTTAAATTCCCTAGTCATGAATGTTACGAATATAGACTCCATTCCCGTTGAAGTCCTTACAACAATGTGGAAGATAAGCAGACATGTTAAAGATGTTAGAGGGGATGGAGGAGTGCAAGTTAGTTTCACTTAGTGCTAAGATATACGGGGAGTTTGCTAGGAGATTCTCTAAGTCCTCTGATATGTGTAAATGCAAGCCCCAAGGCGTGAGTGTGTGTCTGGTTTGAACATTTTTTGGATTGAGCTATCATTTCATTCTATTTAGTAGTTTCAGATCTAGATTGAGGTACTAGGCAAAACGGATGTGCATAGCCACCATCATGCAACATGAGTAGACCATCAGCTGACTCCTCATCCACAGGCCTCGGGAATGCCCACCAGAGATGAGTCCAGGGTGCTTTTCCATACACAATATGACTCTACAAATATCCCGATATTACACAACTGATGACAGAACAGCCACTCTAAGCGCTATCAAAGAGTTAGGGATCCTGTACTGTCAGTTGGAAACAGCAACCAGCAACTGTCAAACCAGTACCCTCAAACCTGTCCGACAGGAGTGTCCCAGTCCAATCATGTTGGCATATATGGTAAATAAGCACTACCCAAAATGCCCAGTTAGGAATAAGGGAATAAGGCAAATGTGGGGGACGGCATTCATTGCTCTAGTCAGGAAACAAGGCTAAGCACTGGGTGTCTCTAATGAGTGCTTGTGGCCGCACCTCTGCTCCTGGTTAATAGGCAAAGAAGAGTATGGAATATAGATAGGCAGAGCCTATCTACTCCTTAAGCAGTTTAGGTTTGTAAACCGATGATTTGATCAAGTCACCAGCTCTAGGGAGATTATCGTCCAGGAATGAGGAGGCTTCCCTCCCCTGTTTGGTGCCAAGACATATGAGATCAGTGGCACAGGTTTACAAATCGGAGGTTTCCTTATCCTAGATGGATGACCTAACCAGATCTACTGGTCCATCAACACTGAGAGGGTTTCCCTGCACCTAGTTTCAAAGGCAGGTATTTTTATGCTCCCGCATAGATAGTTAGGATTGATAGAGTTAGTATCAAAGAATTAGTATTTGCTTTGAAGTTACACTCCTCAGAATAGGATTAAGATTGGTTACATTTTTAAAGGAGGTATGTATGAGTGTGGGGTGTAGATTAAAGGTGAATATCTACTAGGGTTAAGAAAAGATCAAATATGGTTTGTGGATTAGTGACTAATTGGAAAATTATAGTATAAGGCTTAGGGTCTGTTTCGAAATGTGGTTTAGGTGTTAGTTTTCAAGTAAAGATAATCACCAGCACTTTATCCCATCTAATGAAAGAAAGATATAGTTGCTAGTTAATACAGATCACTTATAATCTGGGAACAAACTGTGGCTATTAGTTATCTATTTTATAGATATTCTATAGAGTATAAATATAGGTTAAGCTAATGCATCCCTTAGCAATAGAAATCTATAGATGTTTAGTATTTATCGATTTTGAAAAGGTCAGCCTTCTAAAGTTTATGACTGGAAGCTAAACCCTCCTCCAAAGGTACATGCAAAGTATGTGATTTTATATCAGCTTGGGGAGAAGAGCAATTTGTTTTTTGTCCAGTTGAAACAGAAGAGATGATATATTTACAAAAATACAGCATTAATATACAATATAGATATACAGGGATTTGGGGAGGATTTAAGAGTATAGGGATTTTTAATGTTTATCATGCAAAACAGACAGGAAGGCGTCTTGGAGGCAAAGCATTATCCATTTAAAGCAGATATTTAGAAATAACATTTGTGCCAATTATTTTAGTAACATACATCAGTAACAATATACATGTGGCCAGTATACGCCTTATATTTAAACATTACACTTAGTCATAGAATGAGAAATTATGATTTCCAAAAAGAGGGAAGCAGTATAAGTAAATAAGAGCAGGAAAACAGGTTTGGTGAATAAGCAATAACTTAATTGCTTCCTAAGCAAAGGTTTGCACAATTTAGCAGTTTTTGTATGGTTTTGCTTTTAGTTTTGGAGATATCTCATATTTTGTACTGTAATGCTTCTACTTCATCAAGATATTTCGGTCTGTCAGATCACTGCAAATCCAATCTGGATAGCTGTTTTCGTTTTGGTTGTGACGTCACACAAGATCAATGATCTTTGAGTGGGATCACTGTAGATTACATTGGATAACAATCGGATTGTAATCTGAAAGTTATCCAGTTACTGAATCAAATGAGATTTGGCAATTGGATTAGTCCGGGGATCAATCTGGAATTACAATCTTATCTACCCCACAAAAAAAATAACGGGCATAAATCAATAAGAAGCAACCCATGGCACTATAGCCCTTTATAGCATTTTCCATTTTTTTTACAAAGGAGTCACCACTTATCAAGGCCCAAAGGTCACTCGAGGATAATGGTTAATGAGTGTACACAAGTCAATGACACAATATCCTAATAATCGTTAGTAATGGAAATTTGGTAAATTGGATTACTTAAGGGGGTGGCTCATCAAGAATTTGTTTATGTTGGACTTGAATATGATCAAATTGTAGTCAGCTGGAAAGCAGGAAAATGGAAGAGTTCCACAGGCATGCAGTTCTAAGAAAGCAGCTTTGTTCATGGAATCTTCGTTTAGGATTAGGTACAGAAAAAGAGTGGAGGGAATTATTGATAGTGGTTTCAACTAGATGAGTGTTTTTCGTGAAAGTTTGGCGAGGGGGGACCATAGATTGGAGATCAGACGAACACTTGCTATGAAAATAGTGATAGAGTAAAGACAGGCTCGCAACGTCTCTACTGTGGGAAAGAGGTTGAAGGGAAGAGAAAAGGGCACCCCCACCAGGTTGCGAAGTCTATTTTGAACTTTGTCAAAGCATAAGAGTTTTCCAGCAGCTCCTTCCCAAATATGGCATCTGTGGATGTACGTGACTCTTACTTAGGTAGAGAATTGCATCAGTAGTGCGATATCTACTGGAGTGCAAGAAGGATCCCACCATTTTTCCAGCCTAGAAGCTTGTCAAAACATGGAGCCTGCCCAAAACGAGAGCCATTCATTTCAATTGATGCCAGATAGGAGATCAGAGCGTAGATGGTATAAAGATAGAAGCTTGGTTTTAGATGCATTAAAATTAACCAGCCACTTCTTTCCCCATTGCATCACATGCTACAGATCAGAGAGGAGAGAATCACAGAGAACTTGGTCATTTTGATGTGTTGACATAGATGGTAATGTTATCAGCATAAATGTCTTCAAATGATCTTAGGATGTGATTTGAAAGATCATTGATGTAGATCAGTAAGAGAGTTAGGCCAAAGATGGGCCCTGAGGGACTCTGGCATTAATACTGTGAGCTTCTGATTTCTGCCCACTACTCTTATGAACCTATCAGAGAGAAATTATTTAATAATTGAAAAACATTTTCAGCTATACCGTAGCTGGAGATCTTGTGAAGTAGGCCTTTATGCCATACTGTTAAGTGTTGTGACATAATGTTGAACAAAGATGGAGGCGTAGTTCAGATCAGATCTTTACTGTAATTGGCAGTAACCAAGATGGCGGCTAAGAATCAAATGCTGTCTGTGACGTATTTAGCAGTGAACTGATTGAATCCAGAATTCGACAATTTTTATACTAACTTTGGAAGGTTTTCATTGTTTGTTTAGCACAGCCGGTGGTTGTAAAAATGATTGGTGAACCCACTGGTCTCATACCACCCAAAATAGTAGTCAAAAACAGTTTACAAGGTCTTTGATATATCAAGAGCAACTGCCCTAGAAAGGAAGCCTTTGTCGAGAGATTCGCTAATCTTATGAAATATAACCATTATCACATCTGCTGTAGATCTAGCAGAATGGAAACCATATTGTATGTCACTAAGAAGGTTATTTTTGCTGAGATGATTAACTACTTCTTCATTTAACACAGATTCCAGCAACTTACTCATGACGCACATGAGATTTATTGATCTGTACTGAAAGGAAGATGACCGGTCACTTTAATTTTTAAATACAGGACATACTGGTGAGGTTTTCCAGGGTGTTGGGAAGCAATTTTCTTTAAGACAACACTTAAACAGCTTTGTAAGTATGGGAAATAATTCTGGTTGAAGCTTTTTCAGCACTATAACTGAAATGCCATCAGCGTCAGTTGCTTTATTGAAATCTAAGTTTTTGATTAGCTTGGCAACATCATGCACAGATATTTGTATGTCACAGAGTATGTTTTCTGATAAAAGAGGAAATACGAGGGGTTGACGGCCTTAGTCACATAGGGTATAATTAGTTGCAAAGTTCTTGGGAAAAAGTTTGGCTTTGTCTGATGCTGACGAGATTACCTCAGGTCCATTGATGATGGTTGGGATAAAGCACATGATTCTGTTCAAGATCCTGTTTACTATTTGCCAAAACTGGTGGGAACCAAGCTGCTGCTTAGCTACATTGGACTTAACGAACTGAAGATACAACTCTCTCGCATTCTTTATTACTCTTTTACAGTGATTTCTGGCAGTCCTGGAATCGACTTTTGTCTTAGTACAGCTTCTTGTTTTTCCTTTGATCCTCTTTCCAGAAAGGCAATATTATCTTTTTAAAAATTTCTTCTCTGTATAATATGTGCCTTTACTCCCCTCTTCTGAAGAGAAGCGGTTGGCTTTGAAATGACATGGCCTAAAGAGGTTTCCCTATCCTGAAATATTGTAGTCCTTTTTGAACTGAAAGCATAATAGAATTTAATTGTAATGTTTTTTATCCCTTTCTTATTTTGACTTATTCTATAAACTTAGTTTGTATTTTTAAATGTATTTATAGTGTATTTTAAACCATATTTACAAACTCCCATTTTTATCTGAATTCATTTTAACTGGCGAGTCTACTCCCCATGTTATACATTAAAATATGATAATAAAATTTTGTAAGATGGACTTGCATTTAAAAAAAAAAAAAAGCTTTAAATCTATTTAAAATTTTAACCATCCCTTAATCTACCTTTAAAATAGATATTACTAAAAAATTAATTTATTTTATTGCATTATTTTATTCCATTTCTATATTCTCTGCTATCTACCCACTTGAAACTATTTTCCCAGATTTTTTTCGCATGACATTTGTTTGTAATATATTAGTAATTGTTAGCAATATATGTATAGACACAATAGAAAAAGTAGAAATACACATCTCTTTTCTAGCATTCATCACCTTTGGAAAATGAGTTTGTATGCTTTAAATTATTAATACAGAAATCGAAACTTATACCGTTTCAATTAAATAAAAGAAGTATTTAAATCAAAGCACGCATTTGGCTCTTAAGGCAGATCCTCCCTCCCTTTCTCTTACTGCTGTAAAATAAACGCTAATCTTTGCACCTCAATTCATTCTACGTGAAGACACTAGTCTTTTAGCTTGACCAACATGGGTCACTCGAAGAACACCAAGTGCATCTATATATCTGTGTTGTGTGGAACATCTTTATGTAGATCTAGTCCCAGCATTTCTTTGGTTTTCTTTGCTTTATATTCTCTTACATATTCAAATAATTATTAATATCCTATTCATTTATTTTAAGATAAATTAGTTGCTAGAGCAGATCGGTTTTCTCACAGTATTTGAAAGATAAAATTTCTTGTAAATGTTAGTGGGGAATCTATGTCCAATCCTGCTCTTATTTATGAAGAATAGAGAAAAACTTTAAAGTAAGATACTCAATATCTTCATCCATGTGGGGGGTACAGAAATACCTGTTGTAGAAACCAGGTGCACGGTTAACCCTGTCAGTGTGATGGACCCGTAGATCTTGTCAGATCATTCATCTAAGAGAAAGAAAACTCTGATAACAAAACTGAGAGGGGAAGGTCTCCTCAGTCATGGTTGACAACCTTTCTGGAGCTGATGACTCGAACAAATTCCCGGCTTGCAAACGTAACTTGATTAAAGAGTAGATAGGCTCTTCCTATCCCCGGCTTTCACACTTCTTCTTTCCCTATTAGCCAGGTCAGAGGTACAATACTAGGGACTCACCAGAATCACCCTGTGCTTGGCCTTATTTCCTGACTAGGACATTGAACTCCATTTCCCTATTCCCTATTTTAAGTTTCTCTCTTTCTCTCAGAAACTGAGAAAATTTGCTTGCATGCCACTTGTGCTCACTAGACTTGTTTGGGCCGGTCTTGTCTGAGAGGTTGAAGATAACTGATTGACAGTTTGTCTTACCGCTGTTTCCAACTGGCAGTACAGGTGCCCTAACTCTTTGGTAACGCTTAGACTGGCTGCTCTATCACCAGATGTATAATATCAGGATAGTAGTAGTGCCATATCGCACATGGAAAGGAACCCTGCTGCTATATCTGGTTGACTTTCATGAGACCACACATTCTAGACTGGACTCGGCTAATGGACCACTGCATGTGTATACTTGGCATCAAAACAGACCCACTTTGCTCAACACTCTTCCCCTAACCTAACATTAAACAAAAACATAAGTAAATGACAACCCCCAAAAATATCACAATAAAACCAGACAACCACCCTAAAAAAAAAAATTTGTGTCTGCCCTCGAGGCTTGCTTTAACAAATATCCGTGGGCTTAGAGATAATCTAGATGATGTAGAGTCTTACCTTTCAGTAAACTCCTTGGATATCTTAACATTAAGTAAAGAAAACTTCAATCCCCTCCAGCTACTTTAACATGACAGGATACCCCCCCCTCTTTGCTGTAAGGACTCGGATAGATGTATACACGCTACTTATTCGTAGCACCCTCCCTTAAACTAGAGAGAAAAATCTTGAATCGGATGACCAGCTTTGCTTTCGGCTAACATTTCATCACTGCGTTAGTTACTTATATTTTCTTTTTTCCTCAAGTCAGCATTATACCCTAATCGATCATGTCTTTGATAGTATAGATGCAGCACTCTCCTTGGATAGTAATGCCAAAATACATGTGTTTGGTGATTTTAATGTCCACCATAAAAATTGGCTTGGTTTCTCAGGTTACACAGATGCAGCTGGATGCTCCACTAATAGCTTCTCTATAGCCCATTCCCTCACACAGACAGTAATGTTTTCAACTGCCCTACCAGATCGTGAACCTCAGCAGGTTTCACTTCTAAACCTATTCCTCACCACACTACCTGAGGATTGTGTGATTAATGCCCACAGTCCACTTGGAAATGCAGAACACCTAGTGGTATCAGTTGACATCACATTTAAATCCTAACCTGAAGGTGAGGAATCATTGCTCAAAACAACAAGGTACTATAACAGGGCGTACTGAGAAACAATTAGAGAATGCATCTGAGATGCCCCATCTTCTCTCTTCCTGCTGAACAGAGTGCCAATGAGACAACTGAATGGTGCAAAGCGGGAATTGAAGCACATGTTCCCACACGGAAGTATTATAGAAAGCCCCACTCACCCCCATGGTTCACTACAGATTGTGCAGCTGCTATGGCACCAAAGACAGCATACACTCCGCCAGTTTGTACGTCATAAGTCAAATACAAATAGGCAAAAATTCATAGATGCTAGAAATCATTGTAAAAGAGAAATAGCAACAGCCAAAAGAAAGTATGCTGAAATAATCAGGGAACGCATAGAATCGCCAAAGATAGGATCTCATGATTTCTGAAAAATCTATACTAGTGTAGTGATTAAAGGAAAATCATTCCTCCACTGAGCAACAATCAGAAGTTTGCATGCACAGTAATGGAAAAGGCGGAACTGCTGTCCTGGCGATTGCCTCTAAATTCACCTTAAAGCCAACGAACAACTCCCTTCCAAATTTCCCTATGCGAACTAAAGCCACATTAGAAGATATAAAATCACCCTTACTCATGTCCACGATATCATAAAAGACTTAGACAGCTCAAAAGCGTGTGGGCCTGATCTCATCTCTGCTATACTAATTAAGAAATGTTTAACTGAGCTAGGCCCATACTTTCCAAGGTCTACAATAAATGCCTTGCTGAATCTTGCTTCCCTAATAGGTGGAAGATGACCTCTGTGATACCAATATACAGGAATTCTGATGAAAGAACAGACCCTCTCAATTATTGCCCCATTAATCTCTTCCCCCTCTTCACTAAAATCTTTGAGACCTTAATTAATCAAGCACTAGTTCACCACTTCGTAAAAGCAAATCTTCTCTCTGACAAACAGTATGGATTCAGGCAATGTCGTTCTACTGCATATATTTTAACATTTATCTGTGAATGCATTTACCATGTATTGGATAAAGCGGGTGGAGCCAAAGATTGATATATCCAAGGCCTTTGATAAATTAAATCGTACAGTATAACTGGATGTATACTAAATATAATTAGATCCATCTTAGACAATAGAAGCATACAGGTTATCATTGATGGATATACACCCAAGCGGCATAACATTAATGTGGGAGTGCATCAGGGGTCGATCCTTGGACCATTATTATTCCTGATATTCAAAAACGACCTCCTTGATAATATTGTGTCCAAGATGGGTATATTTACTGATGATACAATGCTATATAACATGCATTAGGGAAGAAAAGATGGACATAAATCTAAGACAATGGCAAAATCATTAGAAAATGATCTCCAGACCATAGGTGAATGGGGACGCAAATGGATGGTAACATTTAATGCTAGGAAAACTTCCTTTAACAATTACAAGACACCTCTCAAACAGCCTATATCGATGAAAAATAACATCCTACCTGAGAATTCTACCTTTAAACTCCTTTTTTGGGACTATTTTACCATATTTTACTTTGTGGGCAATATGCACTGTGTTATAAGGAAAAACTATACCCCTCCCCTTCTACCTTTCATGCCATGATAAATGTGTGTATTAGTCACCCCATCCCAACCTCCCTCCATCCACCCATGCAAAGGAAGTCACAGAGACAAGATCCCCCGCCCCATCCCCATCGCCTTTCGAAAGGACGGCAAACATAACGGATGTAAACCAGACAGAAACCCCAACCCACCAATCTCAAAAGGGAACACGTGGAAATAAAAAACTTGAGCGGGAAATTCAGTTGGGCTGCAAACAGCCAGGAGAACACTGGTTAAAAATCAGTGCCCCGAAGAAAATGGGGTCAACACCAGCGTAGAAAGATGCATAGGTGAAATACAGTCCACTCAACTCGGATCGGCGGATCGCCATCGGACCAAAAAGGGAAACCAACTCAAAGCTTGGATATACCTTGGCCGAATGTTATTCTTGGAGATGAATATCCCTCCAATGGAGAATCCTATGCTAAAAATCACGTGTCAGGAATAATGTTAAAAGAAAAAGAAAAAAAAAGAGAACGGTGACAAAGAAAAGAAAATACATTTGTGTTAACGACACTCGTCACGACCGGACAATTATCAAGAAGCTAAGTATTTATCAATTTTCATTCACTCCAATCCGCCCAACCCGCTCCCATGTCTCTATGCTAAAATATCATTCGTGTTATATATAAATTGACTTTTTGCCATGTGCAAAGAAAGAAGAAATACGTAACCGTCTGATTCTAATTAATAACTGTGTCTCGATTTTCCTTTCATTCAAAAAAAAAAAATAGAAAAGGAGGGGGAAAGAGACAATACGTTCCCATGAATAAACTTTATCATAGCCCCCCCCCCCATCTCGCCCCATAATGTTGTCTACACCCTCATTTGCATTATTGTTTTTTTTTTGTTTTTTTTTGCATTGACATGTATTTCACTCATGTAAATAAATGTATTTTTAGTATGTTCATACTCGATTGTGTCATCGTCGTCCTTATTGCCTTATTATAATTATTAACCGTGAATGTCATTAAGGTGTTTCATGACGATAATGCTGGTTCGAACCTTGGCAAGTGCCATTTCGTTGTGATATTGTCATAACCGTCATGCTGCATATTTTTTTTTTTTTACAACGTGCGTTTGGAAGGAGAATTTCACTTTGAAATTCCTAACCCCGAGCTATCGACACACAAGATTTCCATCCAGGATCCCAATATACGTCAAACCCCCGGGCTAGACCCAAAACCGTTACAACTGGAACAAATATATAGAGGACATTGTAAAGATGGTGGGTTCCGTCTATCGAGCTAGAGGACTACTCACACCTGCGAGTATCCCGTACCTCTACAAGGCTACCATTCACTCATGCATGGAGTGTTGTTGCCACATCTGGGCTGGTGCATCTACCACTGGTCTCTCCCTCTTAAATAAAGTCCAATAAATAGTTGTCAATCTAATCAGTCCCACTTTATCAACTAAGCTCCAGCTCTTGTCCCATCGTCACGATGTTGCATCTCTGTGCATGTTTTAATGGATTGTGTTCTGATGAACTCATTGCACTTGTACCCCGTACATATCTCCGACAAACCCGTTCAGCATTAAGATCTCACCCTTTCACTGTTGAGGTCCCTAAATGCCAAAAATCTTTCTATTCTAATAGTTTCTTCCCTTGAACAGCTGGACTTTGGAATTCCCTTCCTGCTACCTGCTTTCCTGGTCGTACAGATATGCAGAAGTTGAAATGTAACATAAACCGACACCTTGCTAATATAATGATGTACCGATCCGGGCACCATTTATAACGTTACCAATGCCGCACCAACCACACTGGGTATGGGGCATCCTTAACCTCGTCGGATTCCACCTGATGTGGCAGGTGTTCTTTGATCGTACCTTGTCTCGTTACAAGTTGGCCTGTTGATCGTCCTTACCCACTGTGTTTTCATGGTGGGGCGCTTTTCCTCTCGATCGAATCGTCTTTCTTCCATGTGTAGGGAGTCTACAAGTACATCAATCACTCCACTGGTCCTTGCGGCTTGCTGAAAAAATTAAGAGTCCTCACCACAACAAACAGAACTCCGGGTTATAACAGTAACAAACTATTCATTGTTTTCATTACTTCATAACAACTACTGTCTAATTTGAGGCGACTGACTATAGCAGTGAACGATGTAAGACCAGACCAGTAAAGTCACAGGGTTCCCATTAACACAGGCTAGTTCCCATCATAACATCAGGCCCTGAAGAGCTCTCAAATCAAGAGCGCTTGACAAGCCCAGCCGTTCAGCTTGCTGGCTATGACTCCTCTGTTTAGAATTCCTTTTTCTAAATCCAACCACTTTTTCTCCACCTCTCCTTAAGAGAGTAGTTACAAACACATTTCTTTCTTCCTCTTAGAGCTTATCTCTACCAAATCTCAACCCCCATTTGCACTGAGGTGTTTCTACTTATTATCAAATTAGGAGTGATTAGTCATTCCAAGTTGAACAATGCCTGGCGGCGACACCTACTCTTGACCCCCATTCTTCATCTCGCTCAACAGAGATTTTAAAAACAACCTTTCCGTTGTTAACAGATATATAACAGCAATAAGATAAGAACAATTATCATTTGTTTTTCCTCTTTCTGACAAAATCCCATAGACATTTCTGTTTAAACAACATCAAACCATCATCATCATCATCATTAGAATTCAGCTGTGTGAATTCCTCTGAATTTGTGTCAACTAGCAAGGTCACTCGGCATCGCCCGGTTCCCATCAGGTCACATATCGCCCCCCTACCTGTTTGGTCCTTTATTTTTTAAATGACACCCGACCCCCAACCAGACATCAACACCCCCCTCTTCTGCCCTCTGTTCCACTATTTGAAAAACAAGACCATCTCTTTTGACATGTGGATAATTCCAAATCTGTCTCCCCTTTTTAGGCATCACAACATCTGCATTGCGTCTAACAAGCTTACAATGACACATTGGCGGCTGCTCCTATTTTCCTAGCTAAGGTTTTGCATCTCTCTGCATTCCCTCACACCATCCCGTCCGGTCAAACACCCCCCCCCCCTCACTGCAATATGCACCTCGCCGCATGCATTCATGACACCGATTGGTGTCATATCCCTTCCATCCTTATGGGAGAAATGCAGCCATTGCAGCATTTCCACTCAGCCCTGTCAGAAAAACAAAGAAACAAAATACCCAGTATAAACCCCAAGTAAAAAGTTCAATTGCAACCTCAACAGTTTCGGAGTCAGAGATTCTATATTCATCTACACATGCATTATTTTTTTCCGAAGTTAATTCCTCTGTTTCTTTTTACTTTACTAGTCCTTTTAAGGTGACTGCAACTACGTACATGCAAAACAGTTTCTCTTCTTTATTCTCAGCCTTTATAACTGTAACTCATCAAACCATGTACATTCAAAATATGGCGTTTCTTTTACTTTTTTCTTTTTTTCTTATTTACTTCCAGTCCATCTCCACGACTTAATCTATGTGCATGCAAAACATGTTTTTTTCCTTCCCTTTAACTACAACCCATCTGTGTATGCAGACGTTTTTTTTTTTTTTTTTTTTCACCCCTTTCTTTTTCATTTTTAATATTTTTTATTTTATTTTGGTCCTTCTCTACGACTTGGCCTATATGCATGCAAAACAATCTTTTTTTTTTTTCTTCTTTAGATTTTCATTTCAGTCCTAGTTCAACCATAATTTTGTTGGAAGGCTCAGCCCATCTTCAATAGCCATTTGCTGTCTCAAAATAATGTGTGACCTGAGATCTCAATTGGTTCTAGGCCTATTTAATTCTACTCTAAAATTGTTTGCTGGGGGATTATTTTTACACACATCCAATTTTTCAACCTATTTTTGTATTTTATTTTATTTATTTATTTATTATCATTTTTTTCACTCAATTCTTTACATGAAGAGAAAGAACTCACTTCCTCAGCTCATGCATACCTCTTGGCATAGAGGCACATTTCCCAATGATATTTCATACTTCACAATTTCAAAGCCTTCTCAACGATTGCATATTTAATTTTTTAAAAAACAGAATACTATCAGCACCGTTAGTTTCTTTAAGACATTCTACTTGATAGTTTAAATGCTTCAAAACTATTTACCAGGCGATTGATTTCATTTTTTATGTAATTTCCCAGGTTAAATGAGTTTTTTTCTTTGACAGCCTAAATGTTTTAATGCCACTTCCAACCAATTTACCACCTCACACCCTGTAAAAACTCTCAGGCCAAATGACTTACTATTCAGCAGTTTAAATGCCTTAGCATCACTTCCAACAATCTTTCATGAAAGTTTTCACACTAAATGATTTTCTATTCAAAGCAGGTGAGAATGCTACACAACAATTACACACGTTAGCAGTCCTCATCTAAAAAATTTTTTTTTTTTTTTTTTTTTTTTTAAATTAGTACATTTCAATACAAATATTAAAATAGACGAAGCAGTTCCCTTTATTTATTTTTTTCTTCAATCAAATCACGGTTCTATCACTTTTCATTTCTTCTCTTCAATTTTAATAAAATTTTCCAACCAAACGTCCCTTTATTTAACAGTCTAAATGTCTCACAGCTAATCTCAGGCAAATCATTACTTCATCTTTAATTTATTCTTATGAGAGCTTCTATTCGTTACAAAATCAGAACGGCATCGACACCGCCGGTTTCTATTTCTCTAAGGATCGGTATACTTCTCTCAATCCCTGTTTGGTTTCCCTTTTCACAACCATTCTTCAGGTTATCTCGGCATGAGCGTTTTTCTCTCTCTCTCTCTCTCTCTCTCTCTCTCTCTCTCTCTCTCTCTCTCTCTCACACACACACACACACACACACACACACACACTTATTGACCATTCTATCTCATGGTGCATTATTCTCAAGAGTTTCCCCGTTCATCAGTGGTGCAGTGCACAGTGTCTGTCACTGCGGACTGGGTGGAGAGATTACATATCTATGATATTCGTATTCTCACATGCCTTTTCCATGGCATCTCACGCAGACACACTCAGTGTCTCGTTAAATCTACCGTCAAACTCCATGTATTACACACCATGAATTCAGCACTTTTTCATACACCCTCTGCGGTGTTTGCATCACATTTGGGACAATTCTCTTCAGCTGCCTTGCCGCATTTCCCCATTACGTTTCCTCGTGCCTTTTTTCTCTGGCACCTCACGCAGACATACCCTGTGTCTCGTTAAACCTTTGACCACTCAATTCTTCATGCCTTTACGACTAGTGCACATTGCACAATTCTCAATCTCAACTTTCTAGCACTCCGCACGTCTTCACATCCCTCCTGTGGGGATCACATCGTATTTGGCCAATTCTTTCTGGCTTCCTCGATGCATTTTTCCATTACATCTCAATCCGCCGCCCACACGACACCACCGACTATGCATTTTCCCAATCAACCGGTAACTTCGTGAAATTCCTTATTTATTTCTCACTATCTCCTTACAGTCCATGCAGACAAACTATGATTTAAGATATATAAACAAAATCACACGTTTCGTTTGTTTTTTTTTTCACAAACCAATTCAATTTCAGAAATTACAAAAACGATCGCATTTTTTTCTTCTAAAACTATCAACTGTCGCAGTCTTATTTCTTTTCTTCACTCATCTCTACTTCGTCTTTTCTTTTCTTTTTCTCATTTTTTATCTCTTTGTCCCACTCTCTCTCTCTCTCTCTCTCTCTCGCGCGCGCGCGCGCTCGCTGGTACAATGATAACATATGCGCGTACGTACGGCGACATATCAACCCGTTTCCTCTGTCTATATCCCCATATCTATTCCTGTGGATACAACTATTTTTAGACTCATGATTCAGACAATTACACATTTACATATTTCCTTCGAGTGTGACCTTGTACGTGACCTTACACGACCTTAACCCTCTGATCGCGGCCCAGTTATGATCTTAACCCTGGGTCGATGCCCAATTATGACTATCCTAGTCACCGGGTAATTAATTATGTCGACCGGGCAACCAGGTCTGCCAACCGTTGGTACGTCGCGTCACCCAGTGAGTCCTCATCAAGGCATTGGAGGACTCTTCTCGGTTGCACGGTCCTCAAGGCCTGTTCTTCTTGATCGTCTAGTTGGTCGTCCTGTTGACTGGGTGTTCATTGACGGGAACGGGGTCACAAGTGGCAAGTAAAAGAAATAAAGTTACATGGAACAACAGCACATCAGCAAACAAACTCCGGAGGTTGGTTGATTGGTTCATCTTTATGATTGGTTCATCTTTATTGTATTTAGGAAATTCATAAATGATTATCTACAGACGTATGTACAATTGAAGATTAAATGGAAGCAAGCAATTAGATTTGTGAATGAGCTTCTTATTGTTGAAATACTCGGTCGGAGTCGCGGACCGTTGTAATTATCGTTAGGGTGTTCTGGCTGGTCTCTTCCTAGGTCCTCTGAATTCTATTAAGTTGCAAATTGAGCTCTCTGGCGACCAGCGAGAGGGAGAGAGAAGTTGGGTGGCTGGATTCCTCTACCGAGACCTTTTTCTCTGTCTTTCCAAAGACCTCTCTCTGTCTTCTCTCTTCTTCTATCTGATTAAATCGAGTTTTACAGACCTTTTATAGTAAACCCCTTGAATAATGACGACGCCTACGTTCGTCTTCGACCAATCAAATTGATTGATAACAATCCACCTGATTCCTTCTCATTGGTCAATTTGGCCTGTGGCAGGTATTATTTTTCCGCCCCCAATTTCCAAAATCAAATTGACTCCTCCCCAACTTGCCTGACCTCGCCTTCTCGATAATGGTTTTTTCCATATTATCAACTGATAATCAGAGGAAATATTATTTTTTAGCTTGTAATAGACCACCAGCTTTCACCTATTTAAAAATATCAGTTTGATCTTCTTTCCCCTTTGAATTATTTGTTTTGTAAAAACATCCGTGTGATTTTTAAAAGAAATATTCTTTACATGTCAGAATTCCCCTTAGCGCCCAAAACAATTTGCCAAAAGACATTTTTAGATAATTCATATTGAAAAACAATTCATGTCGAACCTTGGGCTGACGTCATTAATTCTTTTATCAGGCCTGATCTGTTTCGTGTGTGTGTGTATGTTTCTCAGATCAAAAAAGATCCGACATTTCACCTGTCAAACAACACATTTCAAGCCGACCGACATTTCCAATCTCTGTTTCGGAATATTTTGTGTTGGCTCGTTTAGTTCAAACGCGAGCGTATTTTGGTTAAAAAATGGTTTAAGTAATCTTTCGCTTTGAAGTTTAGCATGCGATTTCTATTTTTATCCCCCGACCGTATGGTATCTCAACAAGATTTTGACATAAAAATATTAACTAAAAAAAAATTATTTTTTTTCTGTAATCGGTGTTCGCCCGGGATTGAATATTACATTCAACACAAAAAAACGTCACATCGACCCTACTGATCTGATGTGGCCCCTCTTTGGTGTTACACGAAGGGTGGGGAAGAAAATCAACAATACATTACATAGTACAAATATGTCTCAACCAATACAACAACTTAACCTATCCAGGTGACACTGAGACAGACAAAAGGAAAAATGAACCGTCCTTACCTTCTGCCATCTTTCTTCGTCTTCGTTTCATGTTCGAGATTTTTGTTGTTATTTTTCTTTTTGAGTTCGTTTCTTTTCGTTGCAAAGTCTATCATTATTTGTGTCTAGTTGTCAGCATTTTCTTTTGTTTTTGTTTTGTTTTGTTGAAACAGCCCATATTTTGCAACTCTCTGCACTCCCTCACACCATCCCGTCCGATCAAACACCCCCTCTCACTGCAATATGCACCTCGCTGCATGCATTCATGACCAATTGGTGTCATACTAATCTTTCCTAGACATGGTCCCAAAAAGTAGCCTTTTTGTCCAAGTGGTGATATGCCTTGTTTGGAGTTAACGTGTTAGGAGTTAACCTTAAATAAATAAATAAAGCTAGTAGAGCGTATATGTGAGTATATTTATCATACAAGTAAATGATATACATGAAAAGTAATTATAAAATGCTGAATAGGTGTGGGAGGTTGGTATATGGATCTGCAGAATAGATTTCCACATAGTGGTCAAGGAGTCGGGAGTTGGGAGTTGGGAGTCGGGAGTCGGAGTCGGCATTCTAGGAATTCAAGGAGTCGGAGTCGGACTTTCACCATCCGACTCCGCAACCCTGATTATATCATCACAACAATAAGGAAAATTTAAGGGGAAAATTAAGAAAAACCTTTTTAGGCCATGGTGTTGAATAGTATTCTGAGCAACGCCGGAATTATTGCATATGGAGCGGGATGCACACACGCAAATATTGTGGAAATCTTCAAACCAAGAAATGTCATCAAAAATTGAAAGACGAGTGCAGAAGCTTTGAAATCAACATTCTTCAACTGACAATTTTTGAAAACAGTCATATTGAAATTTGGCCTTGGACGAATTTAATAATAAAGGCCAGTGGAAAGCGGCATGGAAAAATGAAGTTCCTATCTAAAGCTTTCGTAAATAAAAACAAATGCCAGTCAAAGAAAAAGTCAGTTAGAGAGAAGACGGGCACCGAGACAACTAGTTGGCATTTTGTGTCACCCACAACACTCTACCACATCTCATCTCTCTCTTTCTCTCTATTCATAGCACATTGAGAAATACTTGAACAGAAAATAAATTACCATTCCTTTTTTATAAACTTACGTCAAGTGTTGTTTTTTGTGAAACAACTAATTGTCTTATATGCATTCCTAAAGAACTTCAAACTCTATTTAACAGATCAAATAGACGACACAGATAAAAACTAAAGAACTACAGCATAATGTAACAATGGCATTTCAAAGCTAAATGTTTCTCATCAAAAGACGAGAAAGGCCAGAATTATACAAAACGTAAATGCAAAAAAAAGCTGGCTTAATGACATTTAGATATGGAATGAGAATGAAGGAATAAGATAAAATGTTTTTTAATATTACACACATATATACTACCCTTATAAGTTGTACCTACTTTTAATTATTATTTACCCTTTTATGCTATTCTTTTATTCTCACTTTTCATTTCTAAATGTCATTAAGCCAGTTTTTTTTTCTATATTTGCATTTTGTGTAATTCTGACCATTCTTATCTTCTGATAAGTATTTACCTTCAAAGTGCCATGACCTAAAGAGTTTTTTTTTCTTAATTTTCCCCTTAACTTTCATTTATTGTTCTGCCTATACAATAAAGTTATATATAATTTTATCCCTCATCTTTCATTTAACTTCATTCTGTTCATTGTTTGCTCCTGAGTTTTTCTTATCTTGATATGTTTCGCTTTGTTAAAGATTTTCTCTTTGATAACATAATTTTATATATGTGTGTACGTGTGTGTGTGTGTGTGTGTGTGTGTGTGTGTGTGTGTGTAATCATGGTTGTAATCGCTACTTGGTGGTCTATGATCCATGTGTACATTCAAGTAGTTCCAGTTGACTACAAACTCCCTTGACCACCATACTCTGAAGAATAGTTAATAATGAAAAGTAAATGGATTAATGCTTTAATACAAAATTTTAATTCTCTTTTCGAACTTACCATATCACAAGTTACTACTCCAATGTATTTACTGACAAAACCTCTAAATTAACTAATCAACTCGTAAATAGAGTGTTAAATTCACACAAGAATTATGACAAATTCTAAAAATAAAACAATCAGACTATAAAATCTTTCTTATTCATTAATGTAGGTGTATCAGAATTTGGGGGTAATTTTTTACACTCCCAACACGAAACTGTGAATGATATATAAAAAAAACTCGTAATTTCTCATTTAAAAGTGGTTTGTTTATTTTCTTGATGGATTATACTTCCAAAATAAACTATTAAAGTTGTATAAAAAGTAATAGAAATATTATTTTTTATCTTTCAAAAACCAGTGTTTACAAAGTGCCGGCACGCTTCTAGGCAGCCATTTTTTTACGTAGTGAAATCAATTGATTTTTACGAGTGAAATATTTTTCAATTTTTTAACTTTAAAAATCTATCAAAATTTATCTATTGATTCAATTTTTACGATATTTTCAGGGTCAATGGGAAATGTTATGCTCTTTCCAATAAACCGAATATAATATTTTAGACAAACGTTTTTTTAATTCCCCCCATTTTGAAATGTCTATTTAGATTTACATAATTAATTAATGTAACAAAGTTTTATATATCACAAATTGAACATAAAAGGTCAATAAATAAAATATTCAAATTTCAAACAAAAAAAAGAAAAGTTTTTTGCCAATTTACCTGTAAAGTTCAAAGTGTAAATCTTTTTTTTTTTTCGAAAATCAGGTGGATTTTTTTTTTTTTTAAGTTGGAGTTTATTTTATGCTTATAATTTTCATTCAGTATTGGACGCTGAGGATATTTTATTCTATTTTAGTCATTGTTTTTTTTTTTTTTTCGATGTTTAAAAAAAAATTCTCTCAGTAATTAAGACTGACAATATATTACAAAGAAAGTTCTGGTATTTCTCTAAGATAAAAAAAAAATCGAAAATAAGTCGCTCGGTCAATGTGTAAATGGTCAAAATCCATAAATGAAAAATATACACTTTGCAAGTATGGTAGCACAATAATGACTTCTACTGAAATATGTGAAAAGTACACAAGGGAGATTAGGCTTCATTGAAACAGGTTTTCCCCCTTCCATACTTATCATATCAAAGTGAGACTTCTTTTTACATACGGGTATTTTAATGGCTGATAAACAAACGTCGGAGACACGGTACTTGGTTGAAAAATCCTTTCATTTAAAAAATACATGGAATATAATATATAAATATAATTAAATTCTCATACCGGAACATTAGAAGCAATCAAATATTAATAAGTTGAAACAAGTTAGTGATTTTTTCACAGTTAGATATATATATATCATCCACACGAGTTACGCTTTTTGTTTTTCGTGAACTTTTTTTTTAATAAAACCGATGAAAATAAAATTGTATATTTTTTCGGTGAAACCTTTTATGATATTAAATTTTGGTCTTTCCATTTTTTTTTAAATAAAAATTTATGGTTTGAAATTACATTTTCATATTGTTAGAAGTTTGTATACATAGAGAGTCTATTTAATGAAAAGTTTTCAACAGCGACTTGTCCAAAAATTCTGATACACCTAATGTATCTGTCAAAAAAATAAATAAGTAAATAAAACACTCTCTCCACTCAAAAGCAATAAAAGAATACTAAAACAAAAGTTACTATTAATTCGGACCACTGAAGTACTTTTTATTTATTTATTAAGGAAACATTGACAAAGTTTGTATTGGGTTCTCGATACTAGACTAGTCGATGTGTGATCTTAAAATCTTGTATTGAGTTCTCGATACTAGACTAGTCGATGTGTGATCTTAAAAACGAAATATTTAATAACGCTATTAAAACCCCTATTTACACACACAATGTTGATGTAACACGCTTTATTTGTCAATGTAAATATGTAAATAAACTTTTCCTTCAGTGTTCAAACCATAGTGTATATTTATGTATTCCTTCCACGGAATACTTTATCTTTGATTGTTAATATAATAGGCCACCTTAGGACATATAATTTATTATAATTGTTAATTACATTTTAGGTTAGTAAAACTGCGTGTTTTACATGTTTAAAAATCATTGAAACTCTTTTCTTCTTTTCCAACGTTTAAATAATAAAATTAGAAAACATTTAAATAAATATATATTATTTAAATGTTTACTGATTTTATTTTATTATTTTTTTATTATTATTCACTTAGGGCTGCTTTTACGATCTGATATTCAATTAAATTAAATCTTTCGCTTGCATAAAAGATGGCGTCCAATAATAAGAAACTTATATATTTTTTAAACTGCACTTACGCATCAACACCACTCACATAATTATCAATGCAAGTGTTGTTGTTTTTCTGTATATATTTTGTTGTTTTTTTTATTTTTTTATCATGTTTTTGAACATAAATTTTTAACCTGTCTAAATGGAAAATCCCATATATCTCTATGATTACACAGGTCTAGACGAAACGGAAGTAAACACACACACAAACACACACACACACACACACACACAGATATAGATGTTATTTGTTTTTGTTTTTGCAATACGTTGTTGAATGAATTCAATTATTTACGAAAGTTCATTTTTAAGTAAAAGCGAGTTGGGAATAAATTTCCCTTTAACCAATTTGGTACCTCCACATGGGGAGCGGCATATATATAGTTTTTACATGTTTCGTCGTCTACGACTCATCAGATTCAGCCACTTGATGAGTCGTAGACGACGAAATACGCGTCATTGGATAATTATATTGTAAAAACTATATATATATATATATATATATATATATATATATATATATATATATATATATATATATATATATAATGCGTGTGTGCGTGTCTAAGTTAAAAGGAAATTATTACTGGAATCTAGCGTTCCATTGTTCTATTGTGTGTGTGTGTGTGTGTGTGTGTGTGTGTGTGTGTGTGTGTGTGTGTGTGTGTGTGTGTGTGTGTGTGTGTGTGTGTGTGTGTTGTCTAATAATCTAATTTGGAGTTTTCGCTGAAAAAGAAACAAATGCTTTGTATTGTATATAGATAACATATGCTGTATATAGACACATATATGTACTATTTATAAGCGTCACTCGAACAGATATGGGTTATTAAATAGCTAGAGTGGTTATTGCTTTCATTAAATTTTCGTTCTTGTTTTTATCTTACATTTCAATAAAAATTTCATTTATTTTTCAGTGATGATGAAAGCCGAAATAAAAGGTACACAGAATCTGAGCAATTTGCTTTTATCAAGGTTAAACAAGATCGACTCAAAAGACATAAAACAGAGCATCAATGTTGAACATCACCACGAGGAAATCTATGGTGACATTGATTTCATTCATGCGGATGGCACAAAAGCAAAATCAGATTACACAGAAAATTTCGATTCAATTGCTGAGAATGTTGAACTGTTATTGAAGAGTGGAAAAGCAGTGATATTGATAAAAGTGATTGTTGAGCGTATTGTCCCCATTGATTATGAGTTCAATGTTTGGAGAAAAAATTCAGCAATAGTAACTCGTCAAATTGAGATTGATCTTCTCGCCAGCGAACAACGTAAGCGTCTTTATAATCATGTAATGGAAAATTCTGGGATTCAACGCACTATTCAACCTCAAAAATATGGTAGCTACTTGGAAAGAACCAAGGAAACAAAAGAGACAGTGTTAAACAGTCAAGAAACGTTCAGATTATTTAATCAATTGTTGACAGTTGCAGAGAATAGTAGCGCAGAAGGTGGCGTTCAGAACGAAGTGTATTCAGAAAAAACTGATCGATTAGCATTGCAGAAACCATCTATTTCAGATTTTATGTACTAAGTTTGCAGCACGCACACACACACACACACACACACACACACACACACATGTGTGTGTGTGTATATATACACAGATATATATACATATATATATAGGTATACATATATGCACATGCATATATACACATACATATATATATACATACATACATATACACATACATACATATACACATACATATATGCATATACTCATACATATATACATATACTCATACATATATACATATACACATATACATACACATATACACATACATATATACATACACATATATACATATATATACACATACATATATACATACACATACACATATATATACACATACATATATATATACACATACATATATATACACATACATATACACACGCACATATATACACATGCATACAAACAAACATATATATACACATATATACACACACATATATACACGTAAATACACACAAACATATATATACACATGCATACACACACATATATACACATACATACATACACATACATACACACAAACATATATATACACATACATATACATATACACACACATATACACACACAGACATACACACACACACACACACACACACACATATATATATATATATATATATATATATATATATATATATATATATATATATATATATATATACTAGCTCTACCTTGATTGCAGTTTTATTTATTTCCTTGTAATAGGAATCATAAAGTTAAAATTTATTATTACAGTATTGCTTGGTCAATAAATTTTAACTTTAAGAAAATTAGTTATAGTTTTGTAACAAAAATGTAACTAATTTTCTTAAGGGTATGTATAAGATGATTGGATGTAAATAAATCCTGAAATCTTTTATTATAAGAATTTGCAAAGAATTTTAAAGTTAGAAACGATAATACTATACGACAGTTCTTCGAAATTCTTTAATGCTTCCAATTTCTTTAAAATTCAAGAGTAATGAATTTTTTTTTCAAATATAAAACAATTAAAATGGCCGAAGAAACCGAAATTGGTGGATTTCGTAAATTAAATATTTTTGTAAAAGGATTATTTAATTTGTTGTAGTTTTCTTAAGTTAATTTTCACTAAATTGATATAAAATAATTACAGTACACACATAGTTAAATATTAATTGAAACTGCTTTATCGTGTGATGTTAGATGTTTAATTCAAACTCCATGCGCAATAACACTGGCTAATAAATGAAAATGAAAATATTTGTTTAAGCGAAGTTCATAAATACAGATATATTACGATAAATTACAACCATTTGCAACAAAAAAAAGGAAAATTCAGAGCAAAAACATCCCGGTATTTATACCAACCTTTATCTATCCCCATAAAAAGTTTATAAGAAGATATAATATTTTATGAATCAATTTTTATATTTACTTAAACAGTGCACAATACGTAAGTAGAGCTAGGAAGAAATGTATGAAAATTAATAAAGCTACGCAGAGGTTTCCGCGTTACATCCTCATAGCATAGCATAACACAGAACATCATGGCTATTTACTATAGAGATAAAATGCGGAAGCCTTTTTTTGCAGATATATTTTCATCACATATATATATATATATATATATATATATATATATATATATATATATATATATATATATATAAAAGCAATCGCAAACAAAATATCCATGCCTAATGATAATTAGGAATGAAACCTGAACGTTTATATCTATCTTACTTGGCATAAATACTACTAAACTCCACTCAGTTGTTGAACACTAAAAGAATCTCAGAGATTCAAAAGTTAAAACATACATACACTAAACCTTAAAATTACCTTTAAAAATAACATTTTAAACATAATTAGAGAATATGAGTTCAATCACCCCTTATCAAT
>NC_136524.1:14404556-14407056 GCF_053919585.1 Euprymna scolopes | reverse complement strand
ATCTACCCCATTACTGAGGGAGATACTTAATATAGGCGAATTGAAGGTGGAGTGAAATGGGTATATAGGAATCAGACCATAAGACCAGATGTTTCTTATAGTGTTTTCAGTTTGAGTCTTCTTGTTTTTTGTTTAGGAGCTTATCTTTCCCTGAACGTAATAATAAATAATTTCTCAAAAAGGCATAGATAGCCAGTTAAATTTATAGGTATTAACTCTCTTTAGGATAGACCAATTAACTATTGGTGATAATCTCTGTTCGATTAACTCATTAAAGTATTTGGATAGTGATGTTCTGTCCGTATGGTTAGGATTTTCAAAAGAGCATTAATGGCCTGTATATCTTTCCTTGAATGTATTGTCGATCATGCCAATATAATATTTTTCTTGTCAGAGTTTTCCTTAGCAGAAAGTGTAGCTTTGTGAACAACTGAAGTTATGAGGCAGTACATTCAGACTTTATTCTACAGTTGCATGATTTCTATTATTGCCATTTAATGATTTCTTATGTTTTTTTTATTATTTTTTCTAAATTATCGCTACAGCTATAGCTCAATTTTATAGTGTTTTTATTGAATAATTTGTGTAGTGTTTGGGGGGAGGGAATGCTTTTTGATGAGGTTTAAAAATTTGCTGTCTAGGTTAGATTTGAGCATCATATTTTATGGAGGCGTATACAAAATTATTTTCCTTTTTCTGTTTGTTTTTTTGGGGGGTGCTATTGTGGGATATTGGTTAGATATACGCTAGTTGTATATTTTTATAGCCACTGTCTTTAAGGGATTTATTGTAGAAGTTTTTGTGGGAATTGAATATGGTATGGTTTGAGGAGTTGTTACTAATCCTTGTGCTAATCGATTTAGGTATATGTTTGATAATAGATTCAGAGTGGTTAGATAGTGGGTTGACGTAGATGGGATTCACGTTATCCTTCTTATAAAGTTCATAACAACCCTTCTTTAAATTTAATGTTACATCTAAAAAATTTACTATTTTTACATTAGAAACAATTTCAACTTATTTATCCTCTTAAACTCTCTGAGGATGACTTTTTTATCTTTTCGCATTTGGGACTATTGGATTCTTCTATAATCATAAGGCCTTCGTCTCTATATAGACCGATGTTTTCAACTTCGATGATCTTAGTTAGATCTAAGATATACAGACCTACTATATATAGCAAGGTCAGTCAATTTAGCTGAGTCCCGGGAGCCTATCGACACGTCGAATCGACCTATTTGGTCTTTCTTGGTCCACTGTTCATTTCCACTTAGCAGCACAGAATTTCTACACTTACTGATGATTTCAATTTTATCCTCAGAGATATCAGAGAGAAGCTTAGCGAATTCAATTACCTCACCAAAAAGTTTTTTCGTGATAGAGAGGTAATAGTTTTCGATGTCAAATTGTAGGAAGGAACAATTTTGTTTATTATTTATGTTTGACAACCACTTAATCGTATCATTTGTGTTTATCCATAGGTTAAGGTTGTATGTAGATTTAATTTGGCTGTTAATTTTGTCCAGAATATTTTTGCTGATCCGACCTATTTCGGGTCTAGTTGGGTTAATAAATCTAGTTGTAGGTTTGTTGGCAAAATCAGTTTTGTGGTCTTTTAAGAGTATATATGCATCTTTATTACTTATTTTGCCTACTCTATTGCTAATTTCAAGTTTATCTGTTATTACCTTACTATCTTCATTTATTTTTCCAATTATGTCTGAGTTTTACTTCTTATAGTTTTTAGTAATGTTTTCCTTAATGAGTTTGTGGTATTCTGGTTTGGTAAGATTGTAAAAGATGTGTGTTTTGTCTGCCTTTATGAAGAGGTAATTAGAATCGCTGATGTTACCAATGGTAGAATCAAGCCGTTTTTGAAATTGATTTTTCTTTTTGTGAAAAGATAGTTTTGCAATAATATACATGAGGTCGTTCTCAAAATTCTCCTGTTGTTCTACATGGGGTGCTGCACCACAGTTTTGGAAGCCAAAATAATCCTGTTTTTGTCATTCGGGGATTTATTCAGGAAGAAATGAGCTTTCCATTTCATGCGTCTAAGAAGTTCTTCAGTCATCCTCACTAAGATAAGTAAATAATTCCTGTTGCTGGTAGTTGTAATATTCTTTACGCATGTTCGAAAATTAATTCTTTCCATGTTTACCAGTAAACGAACCAAACATATAAAAATGGTCAAGAGCGGGGAGCTTTGATTAAGGTGTGAGGTGTTCAAAAGCCAGAACTAATGAAGACAACAAGGTTGTTCAATAGTGCTCAATAAAAAGAGCAAAATATTCTTTTTATTATTTGGGGTAAAGTTACATATGATCGCAACAAATAGCTATCTGTTGCAGTCAATGCGACTCATCAGGCGATCAAGAAGCTCTCGATGCCGAAAAGAAAAGGAAAAATTGGATAGATTATAGAGAAAGTAAAGAACTATATATATATATATATACATATATATATATATACATATATATACATGCATATATATACACAT
>NC_136524.1:14334556-14399556 GCF_053919585.1 Euprymna scolopes | reverse complement strand
ATATGTATATATGTATATATATGTGTATACATATGTGTACATACACATATGTATATATATATGTATGTACATATATATGTATATATATGTATATATATGAATATGTATGTATATATGTATGTATATACATATTCATATATATATACATATATACATATACATGTGTATATATATGTATATATATGTATGTATATGTATATACATATATGTATATATATGTATATATCAGTATATATATATGTATATATACGTATATATGTATATGGATATATATATATATGTATATATGTATATATATGTATGTATGTATATATATATATATATATATATATATATATATATATATATATATAAAATGGGTTAATAAATTCCAACGGAAGAAAGATGTATATTTAAATAAGGGAGTAGTCACCAACAATGTGTATTTTTAACATTATTTTTTTATTCCGTGTCTTGGTTTTTCATTGAGAATAACGTTTTCCCTGGACAAGCCAAATAAAAAAGCAATAAAAATTCAGCATACCAATGATTAATAAACACTTACAAGCCTCCACCCCTTGGAAAAACTTCAAATTAACTACGAAAATCGCCATTTTTACACGTTTGAAAATTATTTCTGACGAGGACGCATCACAGACCGTCTGAAACGCGCGTAAACGATTTCAATGACTTAAAAACATTATTACAATGATCCAAACATAATTCTCAATGAAAAACCAAGACACGGAATAAAAAAATAATGTTAAAAAAGACACATTGTTGGTGACTACTCCCTTGTTTATATATATATATATATATATATATATATATATATATATATATATAACATATATATATGTACATACATACATATGAGCTTTTCCGTAGCTACAGCAAAGGTAAATGTTTCTCACATGCTTTTCTCGTTAAGGAATATTTTATTTTTTTACTTTCTCTTGGAAAATTCTCTATTGTCAAAAGTATATTCATTCATAAAATCCGAAGAAATGCTAGTTGTGGAAAAATTTTCAAACAATATAATGTTTGAAATTGTTCGACTGGACATGGAAACAATTGTAACGTAAGATGAAATATAGTTTTTGTTTCCATCAACTCCTTCTTTGAAGTCTCGATTTTGCTTTCACAGTATATATATATATATATATATATATATATATATATATATATATATATATATATATGTATGTATGTATGTATGTGTGTGTGTGTGTGTGTGTGTGTGTGTGTGTGTGTGTGTGTGTGTGTGTGTGTGTGTATAAGGGTAAACAGTTAATAAAACATGTTAACAAAACACTTGGAAATGAGTTAAAAACATATTTAATCTGAAAAGGAAACACTAGATAAATGGATAGTCCTTAATCCGCGGAGTTTCGAAGAAATACTTTCCTTCTCATCAGCGAGTAGGAATTAGCAAAATGCGGATCGGATTTTGCATACAAAAGTATTTGATGAAACTACAACTAAGTCAAAGATCTTACTTGATAATAAAAAGTTAAGCGGAGGGTATATGGTGAAGAAAAGGGTGATTACACGTGAATGGATAGTCTGGTGACGGTAAAATCCAAAAATATAACTCCATGAAAGTTAATTGAGTTTCCATTTGATTGTACTTTTTATTTTATATATATGTATATATGTGTGTGTGTATGTGTGTGTATGCGTGTACGTATATATAGCAATGGCAGTCTTCAGTGTCATGTCTGCTGTAGTGTTTGAATTCTCCGGTATCACTAAAAAAATAAATAAATAAATAAAAATAAAAAATAAAAATAAAACGTCATGTAAGGGCTCATGTCTGAGCGAGTTGCACTCTTCTGACAAGACCTTTGCAATAATTATATATATATATATATATATATATATATATATATATATATATTGACTAATATATATATATATGTACATATATATATATATATATATATATATATATATATATATATATATATATATATATATATTGACTAAAATGATTCACAATTTGGAATTAAAAATCATTTTCCAAAGGAAAAACAAACAAAATCAATAGTTTGTTCGATCGTTTCGGAAACGATGTTTTTATTGAAATAGACAATATGTCTTGAACAATAATTTGATAAAAGATTTCTTTTATATTTAAACAAAGTGGGAGGGTGTGTTAAAGACACCAGAATAATCTAGCCTTTTTGTATTAAGAGAGATTTTCCTTTTTTCCGCCCGTTTTAAAGTTTGTTATTATTTCAGTCCATCTATTTTTTGACATGTTGTGAAAAGTTTTCTCTGAATGGTTGAAATAATTATTTATGGTACCTGAAATAAAACGCTGATAAATTTATTATTGCCAGTTTATTATCGCTGGAACACTATTTTTGAATTTAAAATTATAATTAATTTAGAAAGGGAGGTAACTGCTATTTAAATAAAAACATAATACATCGTATCCGAAACGATCGTGCAAACTATTGATTGTGTTTGTTTTTCCTTTTGAATCTGATTTTCAATTCAAAATTATGAATCATTGTACTCAATATTCAAATAGCGTTAGGGTGTCTATGCCTATCAGCTTATATATCTACATTACAACAAACACTTTTTAAAAAAAATAATACATTTACTAATTCTTGGTCTAATTCCCTCAATATATATATATATATATATATATATATATATATATATATATATATATATATATATATATCATTGCGGGCATTGATTATCATGTTTTCCAAGCAACTGTAGGACTTTTTAAAAAATTATATATATATATATATACGAAATAGGTACAATGTTTGCTTATATATATATATTTATATTATGTATGCATAATAAAATATATATAAATATATATGTAAATATCTAAATAATCATTTTCTTAATATATGCATGAAATTTGATAGAAAATGTTTAAAAAATAATATTATAAATATTTGCAGTATATATAGATTTATCATTTAATAGGTAAAGATAAAATATTTTGATCAATAACAGAGCGAGAATTTATTATGAATAACCTCCAGTTATGTAGAAATTCACTAGAAACTGATGACTGTCTCCCTTTTTCTATAATGAATTTTGTATTTCTTATAAATTCAAATATCTTCATAATACAAAATATATATTAGTAACTCCCAGTAATCATTGGAACTCCTTGATTAATAAAATATTAATAAGCATTTTTTTTTTTACATAGGCATCACTTATCAAGGTCAAGAGGTCACTCGAGGATAAGGTTTAAAGCGTATACAGTAGAAATTGGACAATATAGTAATCGTTAGTAATGGAAATTTGGTAAATTTGTTAACAAGTGAGACGGCTCATCCAGAACTTATTAGACTTGAAGACAACCATATTGTTGTCAGCTGAAAAGCAGGAAAACGGAAGACAATTCCATAGGCGTGCAATTCTAAGAAAGAAGCTTTGTTCATGGAATCTACGTTTAGGTTTTGGCACAGATAATGAGTGGGTGGATTATTGATAGTGTTTTCAGCTAGGCGAGTGTTTCTTGTGAAAGTTTGGCGAGGGGGACCGTAGACTGAAGCTCAGTCGAACACTTTCCATGAAAATAACGATACAGCACAGATAAACTCGCAACATCTCTTCTGTGAGATAGAGGTTGCAGGGAAGAGAAAAGGACATCTCCTACGAGGTTACGAAGTCTATTTTGAACTCTATCAAGGCAGGACAAGTGATAGTTGGGATAGAGCACACGCTTCTGTTCAGGATTCTGTTTGCTATTTGCCAAAACTGGTAGGAACCAAGCCACTGTTCAGCTACTTGACAGACTGAGCATACTACTCTCTTGCATTCTTTATTACTTTCTTACAATGGTTGCTGGAAGTCCTGAAAGCGCCTTTAGTTTCCATACATCTATTACATTGGAAGCAGTGGAAAAAGTGATTTCTGTGCGCAATGGTAGCAGCATATTCTGGAGAGAACCATGGCTGGCTGTTAGGTTTTGCTGGAACTTTTTCGAGGGTATGAAACGGTCTATACCTACAATTAACCATTCCGTCAGTTCTGATACTATAGAGGACACATTCTTTTTAAACATGGAACGCAGAGGTAGATCCGATATAAATGTACGGAAACTATCCCATTCAGCCATAGTGTATTGATGGAGAGGTACATCTGGGGATTTATTATATTTCATTGTTTTGTTTTAATCTTTAACAATCCAAGTTTCAACAATAGATCATATGAAACATTTTTTTAAATTTTAAGTTGATATGTGACAATCATATTCTATTCAGCCTGTTTTAATGGAGTTTCTCATGAGAAGTTTTCGATTTATTTTTTATTGATTAATTTTCCGTACAAAGGAAGAATAATTTATAATTTAGAACAAATTGGCATTTGTGTATGAATCTTTGGAATTAGCTACAATATCCCAAGAAAAAGAAATGAATAAATGCTCATATGTAAGTTGTTCTATTTATTTCTAGAAATAGACTGGTAAAGTATAACTCCTCCAACTTCTCGCAAATCCCACATATTCTGTTTACATCTGCGATTAAATGAAAGTGAGGTGACGTGTTCGATAATTTTAATATGGCGAGATAAATTTGTTAATGTTTAATATGCAAGAAAATGTTTAATATGTTAAAACTTGTTAACGTTTAATATGCAAGAAAAAGTTTGAATATTTAAAATGCACAAATTCCTCCTCGTTATTATCGAAGTTGTTGAGGATGCCATGCAATTTGATCGTTGCTGAAAAGAGACATGACGTTGCTGGAAGTGACAAGTACATACGTTTACTAGTTTCTCTTGTTTAACTTTTTGTGTTTCTTCCGAACTTTTCAGAATAAACAGACGACCGTTCGTCCCCTTTCTGTTCAAATATTCCAAACCGTAGTTCCATGATAGTTTCTGTTATTGACTGTATACTTAAATTAATAAATACTAGCAACCCCAGTGGAAATTCCACAGAATGGGAAATACATTTAATCAAGAAAAATGTTTTGATAAAACTGATATTTTTCAGGATAGCGAAAAAGATTAGTTTGGGGGACAAAAAAATCAATAACACGCAGCAAATATTAGTTTATTAACATTTCTATGAAAATAATGTCCATTGTATTGTGCTACATAGTTCAATACAAATGATAAAATCACATTGTAAGAGATAATCCTCCTAATAATAACTCCTTCAGTCCAGCATCTCTTGGCAGACAATGTTCTTCTTTTCTTTTGCTCTGTATATTTCAAATGTTCCTTTTTTTACATAAAATTTTACTGACTTCTTTCTTCAGTGAAGAACCGCTGCAAGTCGAAATTCCTTCTCACACCGTCACAATCATTGATCATGCATTATTATAATGATATCCGAAAATGAGACTACATCATCCCTTATATTCTTATTTAGGGTTTCCAGATTTGGCCTTTTGAAGGCCAAATTTCACCAATTTTGGATTTTGGATGCAGTTTTCCCTTCAAAAATAGTATTTCGCTCTTTTCAACGCGTAACGTACAGACTAAGAAAGAAGGAATATAGAAGAATATTAACTAGATTATGCTTTTAACATTGTGGTGGCTTATTTCCAAATATATCTATCCATATATGTATATATGTGTGTGCACGTATATATATGTATGTATATGTATACATATGCACATATAAATATGCACATCTCATAATTTATATATATATATATATATATATATATATATATATACACGTACATATATACATACACACTATATATATATATATATATATATACGAACATATATACATACGCAATATATATATATACACGTATAGATGCATACATATATATACATATATACATAATTCATACACATACATATATATGTATGTGTATGAATTATGTATATATGTATATATATGTATGCATCTATACGTGTATATATATATATTGCGTATGTATATATGTTCGTATATATATATATATATATAGTGTGTATGTATATATGTACGTGTATATATATATATATATATATATATATATATATATATATATATAAATTATGAGATGAAAAAATGAACGAATCTGTTAGTAAAAGAGGGTTGTGTCCTTCAGAACAGTGACAAATTGTAAAACAGCGCCAGTTTTAGATTTAATTTGGCGAAAGTAGATTTTGTTCGATTGAAATTCAATAAGTACTGAAATAGACAGAAAAATACAATTTCTCCTGACTAAATAAAAATAAAAATAAACTTAAATAACAAGAAAAAAATCGGAAGTCACTTATGAAGGTCGAAGCACTCATGGTGAAACGCAATATATCTTAAAATGAAATGCAGTGGAAACAGAATTAAAAAGACAAAAATGGAAAAACAATTAACCATAGTCGGAAATCATCAAAAGAGAGGTTTAGAGGCTTCGTTTGAATCAACGTTTTCAGAAAAAGTGAACATTTTAACTTTATTGAGAAAACGGTAAAAACATGGAGTGTATTCTTTTCTATGTAAGAAATTTTGAAAAATTATGCTGCGTGTACGACGAAAACATTGAGAAGGGGAGAAGAAGAAAAATAAACATTTATGAAAATTAGTAATAAAAAGTAATACTCCATAAATAAAGCCGACGAATACAGTGGCAAGATATATTGTATTACTCCAGTACAGTTTTTGCCATTATTTGGCGTTATTTTCATAAGATATCTTTGTTTTCATTTACTTGCCTTCCCATGAGGGCAGAATTAAACACAAAGGGTTTCTGATCAACCTCTCCAAAATTCGGAGATCGAATGCAGAACTTCCTTTTAAAATGATATTATTGATATTTTAATCTCATTTTTATCCAATCTTTTTTTGCAGACGTACTCACATAAAATTATATTTCTAATCATAATTGGTATTTTTTAAGTATTGCATATATAAAACCCTTTGTATCTTTTAAATAATCGTGCTATCACCAATTCTTGTACACAAGCAGGTTTATAACATTTCTAAAAGTGGATTCTTGATCTATTAACATGTCTCATGTTAATACTTATATTAAACAAAATTAACAAAACGGCGATAGAAGTATTAGTTTGAAATACGAAATAAAATATGCCTTCAATTGCGTTTGTTTTGAAAATGCTACACATGAAAAGATGATTGACACATCCTAAATTATGCAAAACTCCCGAAAATCATTTAAATTGAAATAAATTTGGTAAAATAGCTGCTATTTTTGATATCGTGAAACTAACACTATTCTAACAAATTAGAAAACATGTTCATGTATATTATATATATATATAAAATAAATTCAACAATATTACGTTTTTCTATCGTTTTTTTTTGTTTGTTTGTTTTTTGTTTTTAATCCGATGCGTGATGTTTAAGCAAAATGTACATACCATATTATGTATTTATAGGTTCACGCATACCGCTTGATATGAAATTGAGTTCATGAGGAGCTTTACTAAAAATATACGACTAAATTATGCCCGATCAATTGCTTTAATCAGCAGAAGCCGAATCGGAGAATTTAGTCGTTCCGGATTTTGGTCGTACATAGCTTTACTAGAAAATGTGCGACTAAATTATGATTATTTGCTCCTGCTGCTGATTTGCTATAAAAGTAACTTTGAGATGAACGAACTACTGAGTTTGTCAGCGCAAAATATCATAAAAATCTGTTGTGATATTATTAAAATAAAATATAAAATATTATCAAAATAAACAATAAAATAAATTTACTCAGAGGTTTCAGTCAAGAGGTTATTTTTTGGCAAATATTTTTCTTAGATTCACATAAAAAAAATTTACAAAAAATAAATTAAAAACTGAGACAATTATTTTTTTCAATTCCCTGTGCCACATTTTCTTTCGTTTTTTTTTTAATTTTTTTTTTTTTTTCGTCAACAATCTTTGTAAAGGAAAAGGTTATTTTTGAGATTACTCGTGCCTTGATTTTACTAATTATGCACGCCTAAACATTAAACATGATTTATGTACGTAATCAAATCCTAAAAGACTGAGACAATTAATTTGGCACACTGTAGTGGAAAAAATAATTGTCTCAGTTAGTCGTTAAGGGTTTAATTAGTGAAAACAGTTTCGACAGTTTCAATTTTAATTTAAAAAAAAAAAGGTAATAACCAATAACAATAACTTTTTAAAAAATGTTAAAGAAAACATTTTTTAATTACTTTTCTTTGCTTTTTTTTTTTTTTTGAGAAATGAACTAGACTCGCGTTATAATAAAACCGAACTTCATGCAATATTATTTAAAAAAAAAAGAAAGAAAGAAAGAAAGAAACAGAAAATAATTTTACAAAATAATAGTTTACTTGCTTCCCCATGAGGACAGTTTGACACAGATGTTTTAAATGTGGAGAAAACTAATTCCATCTAAAAGAGGCACACAGGATTCCGCCGGTTTGTACCTCATGTCAAATACAAATGGGCAAAAATTTATAGATGCAAGAAATCATTCTAAGAAACAGCCAAAAGAAAGCATGGTGAAATAACCAGGAAACGCATAAAATCGCAGAAGATTGTAATTTCTGGAAAATCTATAATAGTGAAGTGAATAAAGGGCAAAACCAATAATTCCTCCACTATCCAACAATCAGAAGGTTGCATGCACGACAACCGAGAAGACGGAACCGCTTGCCCGGCGATTCACCTGCAACACCACTTTAAAGCCAACACCCTCCCAAATTTCCCTAGATTATGTAAAAATTACCCTTCTCATGTCCGCAATATCATAAAACAATAAGACACCCCCAAGACGTGTGGACCTGATCTCATCACTGCTATACTAATTAAGAAATGCTCAGCTGAGCTAGCCCCTATACTTTTCAAGCGCTACAATAAATGCCTTGCTGAATCTTGCTTCCCTAATAGCTAGAAGATGACTTTTATGGTACCAGTGTACAAGAATTCTCGTGAAAGGACTGACACCCAATTATTGCCCTATCAGTCTCCTCCCTCTTCGCTAAAATGTTTGAGACTTTAATTAATCAGGCACTAGTTCACCACTTTGCAAAAGCAAATATTCTCTCTGACAAACAGTATGGATTCTACCACAGATATTTTAACAGCCATCTCTGAACGCATATACTAAGGTGGCCAAAGCCAGGACTGTAACCCTTGATATATACAAGGACTTTGTCAAAGTCTGGCATGAAAGGCTGCCAATGAAAATTAAATCGTACGATATAACTGGATGCATACTACATATAATTAGATCATTCTTAAGCAAAAGGACTATCCAAGTTTTCATTGATGGGCGTACATTCAAGCATTATCATTGATGGACGTACATCCAGAATTAATACAGGACTGCCTCAGGGGTTGATCCTTGGACTACTATTATTCTTGATTATTCATAAACGACATCCCTGATAATACTGTGTCCGAAATGGGTATATTTGCTGATGATATAACACTCTATAACATGCATGAGGGAAGAACAGATGTACACAAATCTAAGACAATTGTTAGAAAATGACCTCTAGACTATGGTGGAATGGAGCCGTAAATGGACGGTAACATTTAATGCTAGTACAACTAAGCTGCTCTCCAATCACCGATATCCATGACAAATAACTCCCTATCTAAGAATTCTTCCTTCAAACTCCTCGGCCCAACATTCACAGGCAATATGAACTGGTACAAATACATTGAGGACTGCTACAGGTGGGTTGCCTCTATCGAGCTATAAAACCACTCACACCTAAGAGTATCCTGTACTTCTACAAGGCCACCATTCGCCCATGCATGGTGTATTGTTGCAACATCTGGGTTGGTGCATTTAACGCTAGCCTCTTCCTCTTGGATAGGGCCCTAAAATGAGCCTTCAATCTAATAGGGGTTACGTTATCAAGTAAGCTCCAACTCCTGTCTCATCGCTTCCATGTTGCATCCCTGTGTCTGTTTTACAAATATTTTAATGAAATATGCTCTGATGAACTCATTGCACTTGTGCCCCCTCAACATACATATCCACGATAAACCCACTTAGCAACAAAATTTCACCCCTTCACTCTTGAGGTCCCAAAAGGCCAGAAAGGTTTCTATTCTAATAGTTTCTTCCCTCGAACAGCTAGACTTTGGAATTCTCTTCCTGCTACTTGCTTTCCTGACTGTACTGATATGCAGAAGTTTAAATGTAATGTAAACCAACAGCTTGTTAATCTAGGCATGATCCCAAATAGTATCCCCTTACGTCCAAGTGGCGATATGCCTTGTCAAGGAGTGAACGTGGGTATAAAAAAAAGAACATTGCATCAGTCTTTAAGGATTTCCTCTAGATTTTACAAAGATTTTATAGCCTTAAAAAATCAAATTTTAAAGAAAAGAGTAACTAGTAAAATTTAATTTGCAAAAAAATATAACTCTCGACTGAAAGTTGTGACTGTGATTAAATGTTTTTATTTTTTGTTTCAATATTAAAGAAATAAAACTATTTATTTATTTATTTATTTATATATTTACTTTTTTTACAAAGATAAAAATAAAGATGGTACACTGGATTGAAAAAAGTTGGTCCTTAAGGAATTGCCCAAAAAATAATCACAACTGTGAATAAAGTCTTCTTTTTTCTTTTCTTTTTTTTTCTTCTTATTTTGATAAGAACTTTTTTTTTCTTTTTTTTTTTTTTTTTTTGCGCTGACGGACTCAGTAGATCGCTTGTGTAAGGGGGGAATATTTTATAAAAATCGGGAGTTTTCTTTATAGGCATGGACTTCAAATGATATTTGCCAAAACTAACCTCTTGAAACTTCTGAGTAAATTCGTTTTATTGTTTATTACAAGATTATTTTATAATGTTTTATGCTGATAGACCCAGTCGCCTGTCTCGAAGTTGCTTTAATCAGCAGTGGCGGCAATTAGTCGTACACGTACATTAATCATACATAAGTTTTAGTCGTACATAACCGGTTCGCGAGTACAAAAAAATCCAGGCAGAATAATTTGTGTATGTGTGCATGTTTGTATATTAGAGAAGCGTATTTTTTATGGTAATCGCTCGAAACAAGGCATGAAGCCACTTGATGTAAGAAGGTAACAAGAACGAAAAATAATGATCGTAAAGACAGGAGGAGTTGAAAAGACCAAGGCTGTTGATAGAAAAAAAACAGTGAGCAGGAAGAGAGATCCACAACCTTGCAGTTCTTGGAATTGGAAGCTATTTGAATAGGAAGTTGAATTACAATGAGATTTTAAAACAGCAAATTTATGGAGAACAATTGTAAGATGTGCGATCGGTAGGGTAACCAATCCATAATCGAGATTTATCAATTTATAGGACCGAGGTTGCGTGTTGCTATTTTTATTGAAGTCGGGAGGTGGGAGTGTATTCACGGGACTATTAAAGGCAAATCCCCATCCTTACATAAAGAAATAAAAATGAAATCCGGAAAATAACGACATTCAACAAAGTACATGAAATCGCCGAATTAATACAAATAAGCAATATGTATTTATGTGTTAGGTTGGTTGGTTGTTTTTGTTTTACGGCATATCAACATTTTCAGGTTATTTAATGCCGAATCTAGTTATTTTGAGGAACGATTTTTAATGGAGTATATTTGTTTGTTTTTTGGGGTTTTTTTTTTTTTTTGTTTTTTTACATAGGCGGCACCACTTATCAAGGCCCAGAGGCCACTCAAGGATAAGGGCTAAAGAGTGTACAGTAGAAATTGGACAATATAGTAATCATTAGTAATGAAAATTTGGTAAATTGGATTACTTAAGGGGAATGGCTCATCAAGAACTTGTTTACATTAGACTTGAAGACAACCATATTGTAGTCAGCTGGTAAAGCAGGAAAATGGAAGACAATTCGACAGGCGTGCAGTTCTAAGAAAGAAACTTTGCTCATGGAATCTACGTTTAGGTTTAGGCACAGATAAAGAGTGGGGGAAATTATTGATAGTGTTTACAGCTAGACGAGTGTTTCTTGTGAAAGTTTGGCGATTGAAGCTCAGTCAAACACTTTCCATGAAAATAACGATACATCAGAGACAAACTCGCAACATTTCTTCTGTGAGATAGAGGTTGCAGGGAAGAGAAAAGGACATCTCCTACGAGGCTACGAAGTCTATTTTGAACTCTATCAAGGCAGGACAAGTCCTTTCTAGCAGCTCCTGCCCAGATGTGGCAACAGTATTCTATCTTTGGATGTACCTGGCTCTTATATAGATAGAGAATAGCATCAGCAGTGAGATATCTACCGGATCGATAGAAAGATCCCACCATTTTTCCAGCGGCCTTAGCAACAGATTTGATGTACGTGTTCCATTTAATCAGGAGTAATGGTCAAACCCAGAAGCTTGTCAAAACTTGAGGCCTCCTGAAGACGAGAGCCATTCATTTCAACTGATGCCAGATGTGGATCAGAATGTTGATGATGTAAAGAGAGAAGCTTGGTTTTAGATGCATTAAAAGTAACCAGCCACTCCTTACCCCATTGTACTACGTTCTCAAGATCAGAGGAGAGAGAATTGGAGAGAACTTGGTCGTTTACTTAGATGTGCTACCATAAATGGTAGTGTCGTCAGCATAAATGTCTACAAATGATGTAAGGATGTGATTTGGAAGATCATTAATGTAGATCAGGAAAAGAGTTGGGCCCAGGATAGACCCCTGAGGGACACCGGCATTAATACTGTGAGCTTCTGATTTTTGCCCCTCAACTCTTATGAACCTATCAGAAAGAAATGATTTAATAATTGAGAAGACATTTCCAGCTATACCATAGCTAGAGATCTTATGAAGTAAACCTTTATGCCATACCCTATCAAAGGCCTTAGATATGTCAAGAGCAATTGCCCTAGAAAGGTTGCCACCGTCGAGAGATTTGCTAATCCTAATTAGCTGCAAAGTTCTTGACAAAGAGTTTGGCTTTGTCTGATGCTGACGAGATTACCTCAGGTCCATTGATAATAGTTGGGATGGAGCACACGCTTCTGTTCAGGATTCTGTTTGCTATTTGCCAAAACTGGTGGGAACCAAGCCGCTGCTCAGCTACTTTGGACTTAACAGATTGAGCATACAACTCTCTTGCGTTCTTTATTACTTTCTTACAATGGTTGCTGGCAGTCCTGAAAGCGGCTTTAGTTTCCATACATCTATTACGTTGGACACAGTGGAAAAAGTGATTTCTGTGCGCAATGGCAGCAGCACATTCTGGAGAGAACCATGGCTGGCTGTTAGGTTTTTGCTGAAACTTTTTCGAGGGTATGAAACGGTCAATACCTACAATTAACCATTCCGTCAGGTCTAATACTCGGATTCTATTTAACCCATAGTTGGGACCCTAACAGGTACTACCACTCCGGGTCAGAGTGGACCTGGGAGCAATGGCAATTAAAGGGTGGCTCCACACTCCCCAAATCCCGCAAGCTGGGGCCTCACCATCGGATATAGTTTTAGGTCATATCCAGGACCGATTACGTGTTAGGAATATTAATTTACATCGTTCCAACATAAGTATTTTCTTGTGTGGAATTTTCATAAATGAAGCGAGGATATTTGTGAAAATAGTTTGAAGCTTGAAATTACTGATTATTATAATTACTGATGTGTAGGTAAAGTCTTGTTTGTGGGCGAATTGTCCAATATGCTGGCTATGGGACCACTAGTTGTGGGGCGCTATTTTTGCTGGAATCAAGGCCGCCAATTTGTAGGGAGAGCCGTGGTTTCATGCGCCGATTTACTGTAGTTGGAGTCTGATTCGTAAGGAAGATACTCATGGTCGGTTGACCAGGTTAAAGAGACAAATTTTAGAAGTTACAGTCACAAGTGAACATTTTACATATTATTATTATTGGCTCACATGGAGCTTTCACACAAGTCAAAAAACGATCGGTTTGGAGACTTGTGGTGTTCTCTGGAAGCTGAGTGACAACAAGTCTCCCCAGACGTCCAGCTCTCTTCACCTCCTTCGATAGCACTTGCAAATAAATCTGCGTCATCGCAACAGCCTCATACCATTGATTTCTCGCTGGTAGTGGCCATTGGTTTATACTGAAATTTGAGTGGCACTAAGCCTCCTCACAATCCCAGTTCTCTTCGCGCTTGTCCAGCGGAGGTCTGGCCAGCGCTCTCTCCTCGGTCTTTCCATCCTCCTTGGCCCTTCTCGGCTCTTTGGTATCACTTTTCTATTGGGGGGGGGCGATGATGAGACAATGGGGGGGATGCATGATGGTGGTGTAGAACTTGTTGATATGCAGCTTCGGCGTTCTTCATTCCCTGTAACGCTTCTTTGTTATTTTGTCTTCTGTTATTCCCCACATTCTAGGGTTTTGCTTAATATTTCAGCCGTTTTCTTTATCGTTGTATTTTTGCAGTTATTCCTGTTATATTATGCATGAGCGTATGGTGGCGAGAAGGAACCAGACAAACAATATGTGCTTAAATTTTAAAATGATTGATTTCTCCATCGTTTATTTAAAGAAACAAACTTAACGAGACAGTAAAAACAAAGTGTTCAAAGTTCGTAAGGATGTGAGAATGTTCAGGAAAGAAGGTTTTTGGTGTAAAGTTAATGTTTGTAACTTCTTAGGAGAGAAAAGTCGGGATGAAATGGAAATGTAAGTGTTAATTCTCGCTTTTGGTGTTTCCACGTGGAGAGGTTGATGGATGATGTGCGCGAACAAGGGTTTAACGTCGGGGGGGGGGGTCGACGGAGCCGATAATTATTCCATGCTGGTTGACTGACTGTCTCTAGGCTCGACTGCTTTTTGTCGCGACGGCTACTGCTTTTATAGTGATATTGCAGACGTAGGTGAAGACAGAGGGCAAATTGATAATTTGCTTATATTTTGCTATCTTATTTGTGTTTGTTTATCGTGCTATAATTTGTTGTAGTGAACCGGAACCGCCTGTTTTGTGTATGTGTGCATGTGTTATATCGATTTGAAGCTAATAAAATTGTGAATGTAATTTAGTCGGTGTTGTACGGCTACATTGTTATGTGAATTATATATTGGTGTTTATATGCTTAGGAGTTGTGTTTGCTGTGATGTTCGTGTTTTATATTTTGGTTTTGTTTTTTGCTGTGCGGCTTTCTGTGGCGGTTTTCTTTGTTGAAGTAAGGTGGGAGTTATTCTAATTATGTGTGTATCTAAAGAAATGGGATTTGGAGTTGTCATGTGTTTTTATTGAGTTCGTTTGTATTGACTCGACGAACATATTTTTCTTATCGTCACCATTGTTGTTGCCGTCGTAGCTGCTGCTGCTTTTCTGGTTTATTCATGTAAATATTGAGGGATATGCGAATGTAACAGCCTTCTGATTCCAATTTCTGCCATTCTTTTTTCGAAGTTTTTCGGAATTGTTCCTAGTGCTCCTACTATTACCGGTACTATTTTGATTTTCTTCATCCAAATCCCTTTTAACTCTCTGGCTAGCTCTGTGTATTTGCTTCGTTTCTCCTTTTCTTTCATACTCACCCTGTGGTCAGCTGGGACAGCAATGTCTACGATTTGACAGGATTTTTCTTTCGACATCTGGTCTTCTTGCCTGGATGGGTTTGTCCGTCTGTATGTCCATGTCCTCCTCTTTTTTTGATTTTGTGGTTCTCGTTTTCGAGTGCTGTTGCGGGTTTATGCTTGTACCATTTGTCTGTATGCTCAAAATGCAGTCGTTTGCACAATTCCCAGTGCACTGTCCTCCCCACTTGGTCATGCCTGTTTTTGTATTTCTTTTGGGCCAGTTTGCTGCATTCACTTACTATATGGTTTATCGTTTCGTCTCTTTGTCCACAGAGTCTGCATTTGCTGTTTTCTTGTGTTTTATCGATCCTTGCTTTGATATGGTTGGTTCTTATCGAGTTATCTTGTGCTGCAGTTACTAGAGATTCAGTTTCACGGTTTTTTCGCATCCATGTCCAGGTGTTTTCGTTATTCTCATCTTTTGTCATTCTTATGACTCTTCCATGGAGTTGTTTCTCTTCCCATTTCTCTTTTCTTGTTTTGTTATTTGCCTTTCTGTTTTCTGCTTTGTTGTTTTTTTCGGTGTCTCTTGCTGCCATAATTATCCTTTCAATGCTTTGCATTATGTATTTTTCGAGTTCTTTTTTGTGTCCTTCACACAGTCTTCTATACAGATCAGTCCTCTCCCGCCGTCTTTCCTTTTCACGTAGAGTCTGTCAGTATCGTCCTTTGGGTTTAGTAGTAGTAGTAGTAGTAGTAGTAGTAGTAGTAGTAGTAGTAGTAGTAGTGTTATTATTATTATTATTATTATTATTATTATTATTATTATTATTATTATTAGAAGAAGAAGAAGAAGAAGAAGAAGAAGTAATTCAGAACATCATAAGAAAGAACATATTGATTACGGAAATTAACAGGCTTCTATATGCAGCGTCATACGTTATTGCGAATCGTCTTGGCTTATTACAGAAGAAAAAGGGGAAAATGAAGGGTAGAAAGTCACACTGGCAGAGGCGGCTTGAAAAAAGTATTAAACGGTGGCGGGAAGACATTGGTAGAATCGAAGAAATAAGAAAAGGAGTTAAACTAGGACAGAAAGCCAAGGACGAGCTTGAAAGGAGGTATAGATTGTTGGAAAAGGGAACGATGAACGTTCTAAGAATGTTGAAAGAGAAGGTTCACACTGGTGGTATGAAAATTAGAAACTGTTTTGGAAAAAGTGTTGCATTTCGGCAGAACAACCTTTTCCGGAACAATCAGTCTCAGCTGTATAAAGAATTAAATGGTAGTAAACAGGCGGGAAATAACAACACTCCAAATACAAAAGATGCAAGGAAATTCTGGAATGGGATTTGGTCCATCGAAGGGCGATATAATGAGAAGGCTAGCTGGTTGGGAGAGGTCAGAGAAAGACTATCAGAAATGCAGAAGATGAAGAACGTTGAGATAACCATCGATGACGTTAAAGCTGGCATACGAAGGATGACAAACTGGAAGGCACCTGGTCCAGATGGAGTGATGGGTTTCTGGTTTAAACAGTTCCCATGCCTTTATTCACCTATAGCTGCTTCTCTGCAAAGGGTTGTAGAGTCGGGAGATATCCCTGATTGTCTTGTGAAGGGAAGAACAACACTGATTAGGAAAGATCCTGCAAAAGGAACAGATGCCAATAATTATAGACCCATTACATGTCTGCCATTGATGTGGAAACTGTTGACTGAAATATTTGCAGAGAAAATTTATGAATATAATTCAAGGATATAGAGTAATGGTGTTTTTCCTGACGAACAAAAGGGGTGCCGGAAAGGCTCGAGAGATCTTAAAGAGCAACTACTAATTGATAAAGCAATAATGCAGGATGCGAAGAAGAGGAAGAGAAATCTGAGCATAGCATAGATCGATTACAGAAAGGCTTATGACATGGTTCCTCATGCATGGATACGTGAAATACTATTGATGATGAAGTTTGCTGAGAATGTGGTAGGGCTTTTGGAGACAAGTATGGCTCAATGGAAAACGGTGCTGACAGCAAACAGAGAGGAGATGGGGCAGGTTGGCATTAAACGTGGGATATTTCAAGGAGATTCGTTATCGCCACTTCTTTTTGTAATGATAATGATGCCACTGAGCATCCTCTTGAAGAGAGAAAAATTGGGGTATAACTTTGGATTTGGTGACAGATGCCTCAACCATTTACTGTTTATGGATGATTTGAAAATATTCGGTACAAATGAAAAGGAAATGGAGAGACTGGTAGAACTTGTGGGGACATACTCAGAAGACATTGGGATGGAGTTTGGGATTAGTAAATGTGCGGTGCTGGTGATGAAAAGAGGAGTAAAGGTTCATTCGAATGGAATAGTGCTGCCAAATGGAGAAATCATGAAAGAAATAGAAGATACAGGATATAAGTATTTGGGAGTGCTGGAGGGTGTAGGCATCATGAACAGAGAAATGAAGGAAAAAGTCAGGAAGGAGTATCTTAGAAGATTGAAACTAATTGTAAAGTCGAAACTGTATGGAGGAAATCTAATGAAATCAGTAAATGCATGGGCAGTCAGTGTTTTGAGATACAGTGCGGGAATTTTAGAATGGTCTGACAAGGATTTGCATGCCATGGATATCAAAACAAGAAAAGTTTTAGCAATGTTTGGTATATTTCACATTCGAAGTAGCGTAGCAAGGCTGTATCAAAAGAGGAAAGATTGTGGGAGAGGATTGAAAAGTGTAAAAGATTGTGTTAGAACCGAGGAGATGTCGTTGAAGGAGCATGTGGTTAGAAGTGGGGAGTGGATGCTTAAGGTTGTGGCCAATGAAGTGGAGGTATATGAGACCAAGGCTGATTATATGAAACGAATGGATAGAGAAAGGGCAGAGGAACTGGCTAGGAAGAAAATGCATGGAAGGTTCTTCCAGGATATAGCAGAAGTGGCTGATGAAAGATCATGGCAATGGCTTAGAGCTGGGTATCTGGCTAAGAGTACTGAAGCTTTTGTTTGTGCAGCACAAGAGCAGGCATTAGGAACACGATTGTTCAAAAAAGTGGTTCTAGGAGAGGAAATTGATGCAGAATGCCGAATTCGTGGTAAGACCTCAGAATCAATTGCACACCTTGCAGCAGGGTGTAGTGGACTGGGCCACAGAGAGTACCGCAAAAGACATGATCGCATAGGACTCCAGATATATTGGGAGGTGTGTAAGAGGGTTGGGGTGAAGTGTGCTGGAAAATGGTTTGAGGAGGTGCCGGATGAAGTGAGAACAAGTGAGGATGGCAAGGTAGAGTTATGGTGGGACAAAAGTATCATAACGACCAAGCAATTGGAACATAATCGTCCGGATTTGGTCGTCATTGACAAAGTCTCAAAAAACTGGAAGCTTGTAGACTTCTTAGTACCCTTGGACAGGAATGTGAGAGTGAAGGAGAATGAGAAGTGGAGCAATTATGCTCCATTGGCCTTGGAGATAAGGCATATACACGGGGTTAAAACACAAATAATCCCGGTCGTAGTTGGTACACTAGGAGTAGTATCAAGTCGTCTAGAAGGACAATTGAAAAAACTACAAATCCCCGATATCTTAGGCGGCCTTCAAACCTCTGCAATTATAGGTACTACCAACATCCTTAGGAAATCCCTTAATATTTGAAGCTCCTGGTTTGAAGCCGGGATTAAGGGAAATCCTCTGGAAATGAATCCCATCCCTTTCAAGGGAGACGTTCATAAACGAAATCAGTTGTTATTATTAGTGGTGCTAGTAGTGCACTTACTGATCGGCGCTATTCTTTAAATCGTATTTCCAAGTTTAATTAAAGTTTTATGATATGTGTTTTTATTCAATTGCATGGTTAAAGTACGGAATAGGTACAAAACACCCTTCCCATGTTAAGAATGGCTTTTTAAATAATAACGTTATTATTTCAGTACGGATCAATAAGTGCATGAGTATTATTATTATTATTATTATTATTATTATTATTATTATTATTATTATTATTACCTTCTCGTCTTGTGTTTTGTATTATAAACTGTCGTTTCTTGTTCCCTTATTGTTCTATTGTTGTATAATTTTAAGTAGCTTAATAATTATGAATCGTGGATAGCGGCTAGTTATCCATACATTCAGCCAATTTATGCTACTAGTTAAATTTCTGATAAATTTTCGATTTTTGAGCGATTATTGGTATAAATCGCTACTTTATTGAGATCAGTGCCGCTAGTTTCTAAGGCGATCCGTGGTGGCGTGTGTTATCATTTTATTGAAGTAAGTCACTAGTTTGTACTATTTTATTAGATGACTGGAAAAGAAAAATTAATTTTCTTTTTCCTTTTCTTTTTCCAAAATCTGTTTGTTTGTTTCTTTTTTTTTTTTTTCTTTTTTTTTTTTTGTAACATTTTTTAGCTCATGGGTTGATTTTTTTTATGCCGACTTGCAATGGGAAGTATCGGTACGAGTGGGAGGGGGCTGACCCTAGCAAGGAAAAAAAAAAGGAAATAATTTCAACCAACAACGGCAACTGACGGAGAAGAGAAAATAAAAGAAGAGAAATACCTTACCTTAATTTTCTTGCAACAGGTTGCCGTTGTTGCGACCTCATATAGTAAATTCCTGTACCAAGGTCAGGTAATTATCACAGGAAAAATAATCATAGACCCGAAATGATTTTAATAGGCAAGTAAACAAAAATGACTTGAGACAAGAAGAGAGCGAAGCTGCGAAAAGAAGAAGAAGAAGGAGAAGGAAAAAAAACATGCGCAACGAACCTCTTTTATGGCAGACTAGTGACACGTGACATCGATTACAAATAATCCCTAGCAACGCATTCGCTTCCTAAGTCTTACGCATATCCGTCAGAAGCCGCAGGAAGGTGAGTACCCTAAGTTTGCTGACAATTTTTTAATTTTTCCCCACAAAACTCATAAGAAATTTTATGAAAACAGCAACTAGTTTGTGGGGAGAGTTGCGAGCACTCGTCAAATTCTGAATTCACAGCAGTGTCACTAATTGTGGGGATCAGTGAATTTATATAAAATAAATAACATTATCTAATGTGTTAGCAATATTAAAATAAAGAATTCACACATAAGGAGTTTCTCTTGGTAGAAAGGTTCAATAATGAATGATTACTGGTGTGAGTTTTTTGTGAAAATAGCGTAAGACTTAAAATTACTGACTTTTATGATAAGAGTGCAGCACGGGGGCTTAAAGTCCATGTGGCTATTTTTCAATTCATAATCCATATAAGCGAATGTGTGTGGGGTGGGGGGTGCGCGTATCATAAGAACAGTTGCTTGAAATAAGATTGTTTAAAATGAAATTTAAATCCCTGCTCGATATGGTAATTTTCCACGTTGGGAATTAAAGTTCATTCTGTGGTGCGTAAAATGGGGTTTTAACGTCTTATACAAATGGAGTTTACTCGAACACGTGTCAATGTGAAATTAAAGAGAAAACTGATTTGATTTTGGTGAGTAAATCTTTAGGTACAAACGTTCCAGCCTGATTACTGTATTTATACGCAAGGTTGCATAACATAGTTCCATTTCTTTTCTGCATGTGGTAGTCGCATCACAACATCATGTTCCTACGCATTTTCATATGCCTGGGTGTTTCAAAGTGGTAATTGCTGTGAATGTTCCTGCCAGGTATTTATTCCGGCCAGGCATAGCAGTTGCTATACACTTGGCCAACGAATCAAACGAGCTGAAACAAAAGAAGCAAAGAATAAATCAAACAATTCTGAAGAACACGCGCCATAATAGTATTTATAGAAAAGACTGAGACTAGCAACACCACGTCTGTGAGAGAGAGGTTGTGGTGAAGTGGAAAGAGTGGAGTCAATCAAATTACAGATGCGTTTCTGCAATTTATCAATAGGACAGGGATTCACTAGCCCAAATATGACAACAGTCTGATAGTAGATTTGTAGAGATAGAGAATAACCTCGGGTGTAAGAAAGTGCTTAGAGTGATAAAAAGAATTGATTTTACGAGAAGCAGAAAGAGCATTGGGCTAAATACTCTAAGAAAGATGTGTGGTTGTGTATGAATGTACACATGTTTTCAAGATATTTAATAAATCAGTCACCAGACTGACTTGTTGCTATCAAGGCTGGCTAGATAGCCAGATAATGAATTCTGCCGTGCAGTACATTTTATAGTTGTAGCAGTTCAATAAGAGATCTATTTTTATTTATGTATATTTCACAAAACAAAACGAGCCAAAATTGGAAAGCCAAAAGAAAAACTAAAGCTACCTTTGGAGAAACAATCATATATATTTTTTTATTATTTACAAACAATTGTGTAATTAGAAAACAAATTAAACAAATAACTAAGAAATGTCTCGTTCCGTTTTCTTTTACTAATCACAAAGTTTAATTTTATCCATTAACAAGGTCAAGGGTTTTCGCTTCAAGATGAAATAACTGAAAGACAACCATGTTGGTTAGTTTTTACCTAACGTTTATATATTTAAAGTGTGTATTTTTTTAGTTTAGATGCTTAAAATGTATGACCCAACACGGAGAATAAGTTCTATGAGAATAAGTTCTATAAGAGCTATAGTCGAAAATTGTCCTAAAAAAGAGACCAGCAAAAGAGGAATTAGAGCCTTTTTATTTTAATGGCAGGTATAGAAAACAGCAAGTAACCTTGGCCAGTTGGAAGAAAAATGGCATGGTCGCCGATATGAAAGACATGGTTTTTTCTTGTAACGGAAAAAGCAAAGTCGAATTATGAAACAAGAAATTGTGAAGTGATTGTTAGGGATATCTAGCAGGTGTTTAGGCTAGAGTTTTGACCCAGGAGGATCAAATATGGGCTCCCAGTGCATGAGATCATTGATGAAAACCCTTGCTGTAGAAAATTATCTGATTTTTATGTGGGAAAGAGGTAGCTGATTATCCAATCAGGACAAACCAAGGTGTGACAGATTGGACGATGATTGGTTAGCGGAAGCAGCTCGGTGGATTCCGACCCACTCTAATCAAGCATATATAAGCTGGTGCAGACCAAGAAAAATCAGTTTTTTTTCTCTTCTTTAGAGATTTTTGAGTTTTTGCAGAGTTTGCAGTAGTGAGAAGAACTCGAAGAAAACTATCTACCGCTCTACACCTCGCCGTTTGAGAAGCACCCGTCCTTTGACGGATCAAAAGCAAGAAATCGGTTATTGAACCCAGACTGTTCATTGACTAAAAAAAACTTGCAAACAGCATTTTATTTCTTTTATTTTTGATTCTCTGTGAAAAACTGTACATTATTTTATTTCTCTTTCGTGAATAATTAATTTCATAAGAAAACTACAGTCAGAGCCGACGTTGTTTACTGTTAATAATATTTACAAAGCAGTGGCGTAGCAAGGGCGGGCCGGGGGCTGGGGGTCCGTTCCGGTCTGCACTTTCCAGGAGGCGGCATTTTGAGAGGATAAGAAAAAAATAAATGAAAGCTAACAAAAAATCTTAAATTTTATGTCGAAAAGGTTGTAAGACATCGGGACCTTTAGAAATATCGGAATCAGATAAATGTGTCCCTATTTTATGAGCACCACACGTCAGGGGCGGCATTTGGAGCGGGTAAAAAATAGAAAATAGAAAAAAATAAATAAAAGCTAACGAAAACATCCGAATTTTTTACCGAAAAGGTTGTAAAAAATCGAAACTTTTAGACGTATCAGGATCAGAAAAATGTGTCCCTATTTATCATGTCAGGGGGCGGCATTTTGAACGGGTAAAAATAGAAAAATAAATAAAAGCTAACAAAATATCTTAAATTTTATACCGAAAAGTTTTTAAAAAGTCGGAACATTTAGAGGTATTGGAATCGGAAAAATGTGTTCCTATTTAACGAATGGCACATACCAGGAGGCGGCATTTTGTGAGAATAGAAATAGAAAATAAAAATAAATGAAAATAGATAAAAGCTAACAAAAAAATTTACTTTTATGCCTAAAAGGTTGTAAAAAATCGGAACTTTTGGAGGTATCGCAATCGGAAAAATGTTTAAATGGGAACTAAGTGCTGCACCTCAAATATTATTTAAGTAACATTCTATTTGATAGTTTAAATACTGCCAAATTTCTGTCAAGTTTCATACAATCACAGAGTAACTGATTTTTTCAAACTATTAGCAAAATTTTATAATCACTGACGTATTTATGATTAAACTGAAATTTATTATGATGAATTAATTCTGGTAATCGGATTTTAATCTTTTTACTTTTTTTAAATATAATAATTGTAAAAGATAATACAAGAAATATATCCATAGAACGCGTACGTAACTTAAAAAATCGACTTACTTGCTTTCAAACAAGAGTAAATATTTAAAGATATGTAAATTTCTGTAGAGGCACGTGAATCTTATTTAAAACTATATCATCTTTAAGAATGGTCTTAAATTTAATTAAATTAAAATAATATAAAAAAAAGTGATTTTAATGTTTTTGATTCATTTGGGATTTTATCTGTTTTTGCTGTAATTAGCAAATTGTCCTTTTGTTCGATCCCCTAAGTGTATGTATATATATATATATATATATATATATATATATATATATATATATATATATATATATATATATATATATGTATGTAGTAAGTTATAAAATATATATGGCGATTTAGTTACACTGAATATTCCGCGTTTCATCCACTCTAGGACTCTTCAGGAGTGGATGAAACGCGGAATATTCAGTGTAGCTTCATCGCCATATATATTTTATAACTTACTAACTAGCTCTACCTACGTATTGAGCACTTTTGAAGTAAATGTTTAAAGTTTACGCATAAATTTATACTTTCGTATATTAATTTTATGTGAGTAAATTAAGGCGTCCAAAAGTTACTTTGTTTCGTAGTTCCCGAGGCCCGGAGACCCATTTCCATTCCACCGTCCACCTGCCACCATCATGGGGAGGGTGACCTAATTAAATGGCTGCAAAAATTAAAGAATTTTTGCAGCCATTTAATTAGGTCACCCTCCCCAGTGAAGAGTCTCAACATCTGAGTTGAGAGTCTCCAGTCAGCCATGTTAACCTGCTTGACTCGCCGAAATAGCTTCTAGCGTTATAATTAGGATTCAGTTCTGAGATTCGGGAAGGAGTGAGTCACTCTCTCGACAACAGCACGTTTCTACCCTCTTCTTTTCCAATCGACCACACCTGGCCTCTCGCCACCAATGTCACACCGCACAATCCGAACGTCAGCAATACGAAATTCTTTTCAAGAGAAGATGTTCACGACTCTTTTCTCTCTGCTCTAACTATATACCCCACATAAAGTGATGAATAATCATCATTTCAAGGCTACACTAACATTGGAGAAATGTTCACTTAGCCGAAGTCTGACTGGTAAGGTTGTAAAACTATGCGTAATCGCTTAGACCCCCCCCCCCAAAAAAAAAAGCTTACAGAATTTATTTCCTTGAGGAAAATAATAATTTTTGGTTAGTGTTCTAAAATGCTACAATGTCTCTGAAATGAAAAATCATTTTACGTCCAATTAATATTGCTCAAGCGTTTCTCAACTGGAAAGATCTGGAGATACGACTTGCTGAAGGAAATATAGTTAACAAAGTAGAGCAACATCTTATTAAGAAGGAAACTAAGAAGTGGCGGGAAATTCTAGTTAGATTGCTAGACATAATCAGGTTTCTCGCCAAGCAGAAGCTGGCACTACGGGTTCACCGGGAAGACATCTATAATGATGAAAGTGAATTTTTTAGAATTGGTAAATTTATTGGCCAAGTATGACCCTGTATTCTGTGAACATTTGGTGAAAGTTAACCTGGGAAAGAAAATCGCTACTTCTTATCTGTCACCAGAAATTCAAAATGAATTTGTAAGCATTTTGGCAAAGCAGGTGAGAAAGAAAATCATTGATCAGATGAAAGAAAGTAAATATTTTTTGCATAATTTTTATAGCACTACCCATGTATCTCATAAGGATCAGATGAGTGAGGTGTTGCGCTGCGTAAAAATTGACGAAAATAAAGTGACAGTGAAGTAGTCGTTTCTCCACTCCATCGAGACAAAAGGTAAAAGCGCGGAGAACATTTCTAAACTGATTTTGAGAGAACTGGAGAACGATGGGATTCAGATTGGTGACTGTAATGGCCAGCCATTTGACAATGCTTCTATTATGGCACGCAACCGATCAGGTGTGCAGAAACGAATCTCTGAAATCTACCGAAAAGCTGTATTTGTGCCTTGCACAAGCAATTCATTAAAGCTGGTACATGCCGCTTTTGTAGCGGTTCACTCTGTTATATTTTTGGCATACTGCACCAGTGATTCTTGTTCTTTTTTTTTTTTTTTTCATCTACACGTCGCTGTGACGCCTTGATTCAGTTGACCGGTCTAAATATCAACCGGGCTGTGGAAACTAGATGGAGTAGTCGAGCAGATGCTGTAAATGATGTGATAAAAAAAATTATTGGAAGACGTCATTGCACTGGAACAGATCACAGAAGAAGGAGAAACTGCAACCACAAAATCAGATGCATCTTTAATTCTCAACTCGGTATTGTCGTTTCCGTTTCTTTTATTTCTGAGCTTTTGGAAAACTATTCTCCCAGAAATCAATGATGTCCAGAAACAAAACAAAAGGGGCTGGATCTGCAATAAAGACGGCGTTGAGAGATTGCCTTCTTCAACATAGAGAAAAGATGGTGGATACTGCAATATACGAGTAAAAAAACAAAAAAAAACTCTGCTCTGAAATCGGGCATCGTATCTGCAAAAAGAAATGAATGGGTGGTGAACGATTGACTGATGCAGCACTGGGGTTTCATACTGAGTTGAGACGGGAAATGCTGTCTGTCATAGACAGGTTGACTGAAGAAATATCTTGCAGATTTCAACAAGTTCACAATCTTGCAAGCATACGCTTTTCTTACACCATCAAATCTGCTTGATGATAATTATGATTTTTCTTACACCATCAAATCTGCTTGATGATAATTATGATTGTCAGCTTGGTGAAGTTGATGAAGATATAGATAAAGATAAATTCTTTGCCGAAAGGAAGATTACATCATTTGTGAAAGCTTCAGGAAAAGACAAAATCAATGGATCTCTTGAACTTTTGCACTTTATACAGAGATGCCACCTTGGGGATTCCGTCCCTAATATTGTGATCTTGCTGCGCATTTTTCTTACCTGAGCTATTAGCGTTGCCAGCTGTGGGCTCTACTTCTCGAAACTGAAGCTCATAAAAAACTACCTGCGATCAAAAGTGAGCCAGACAAGGCTTAGAGACTTAGCAATCCTCTCCATAGAGGGAACTTGTTGATAGAGTGAATCTTGATAGAGTTATTGATAACTTTGCTGAAAAAAAGCGCGAAAAGTGTGTTTATAAATTTTCAACCGACTTGATGTCTTGCGATAGTTTTCTCACAAAAAATACATTTATTGCCTGATTTTCAATTCATAAATACATTTATTTTTTTTAAATTTAGACTATTTTAAAAAGATTGAAACATTGTTAACAACAACAAATTTCTTAAATTTTGCAGTTAAACCGAGCGATTACACTAACGGATTTACAAAAGCATGGATACAAGACGCTTTTTCCCTCCGGGAGGCTCGACCTCTTAATAATAACATTATGAAGAAAAAGAAAAGAAAACTACATCGGACTATCCTGTCCTTGATACAGACATGACTTTTGTGAAAATTCGAAAATAACAACTATAAAAAGAAGTAAATAAAAATGATTTTATCATTTCTTAATCTTTTCATGTTTTCAAATGTTCTCATTTAAATTTATAAATTCAAATATTTTCATTTGAAGTTATAAAAAAAATGTTTTCTAAAGTGCGTCACCTCCCATTTCTTAAATTTTGCACTTAAACCAAATGATTACACACAAGGATTTCAAAAAGCGCCGATACAAGATGGTTTTCTTCTCTTCGATAGGATCGACGTCTTTATAATAACATTATGAAGAAAAAGAAAAGAAAACTGCATCGAACTCTCCTCCTTGATACAGCCATGTTATTTGGTGAAAATTCGTACTTTAACAACAACAAAAAAGTCAGCAAAAATGATTTATCATTTCATAACATTTTCAGGTGTCCAAATGTTTTCAGTTAAATAATATATTTTATATTAATATATATAATAATATTTAATATTATATATATAAATATATATTAATATTAAATATATAATAATATATATTAATATTAAATATTATTATATATAATATAATATATTTTATATTAATATTATTCAAATTATATTTGTTTGTGTAGCCAATTAACATTTTTTTATAATTTGAATTATACGTTTTTGTTTTGAAAAAACAATATTATGTTTCTTTTGTTTGATATTAACGTTTACATAATTCCTTTCAGATTAATGTTTACATACTTATTATTATTCAAATTATTGAAAAGAAATTGTTAAATTAAATTAAAATTAAAAAAAGGGAATTGTGTAAACATTAATCTGAAGGGAATTGTGTAAATATTAGTTATTTATTATTATTCAAATTATTGAAAAGAAATTGTTAAATTAAATTAAAATTAAAAAAAGGGGAATTGTGTAAACATTAATCTGAAGGGAATTGTGTAAATATTAATTATTTATTATTATTCAAATTATTGAAAAGAAATTGTTAAATTAAATTAAAATTAAAAAAAGGGGATTATGTAAACATTAATCTGAAGGGAATTGTGTAAATATTAATTATTTATTATTATTCAAATTATTGAAAAGAAATTGTTAAATTAAATTAAAATTTAAAAAAGGGAATTGTGTGAACATTAATCTGAAGGGAATTGTGTAAATATTAATTATTTATTATTATTCAAATTATTGAAAAGAAATTGTTAAATTAAATTAAAATTTAAAAAAGGGAATTGTATAAACATTAATCTGAAGGGAATTGTGTAAATATTAATTATTTATTATTATTCAAATTATTGAAAAGAAATTGTTAAATTAAATTAAAATTTAAAAAAGGGAATTGTGTGAACATTAATCTGAAGGGAATTGTGTAAATATTAATTATTTATTATTATTCAAATTATTGAAAAGAAATTGTTAAATTAAATTAAAATTTAAAAAAGGGAATTGTATAAACATTAATCTAAAGGGAATTGTGTAAATATTAATTATTTATTATTATTCAAATTATTGAAAAGAAATTGTTAAATTAAATTAAAATTTAAAAAAGGGAATTGTATAAACATTAATCTAAAGGGAATTGTGTAAATATTAATTATTTATTATTATTCAAATTATTGAAAAGAAATTGTCAAATTAAATTAAAATTTAAAAAAAGGGAATTGTGTAAACATTAATCAATGGAAATAAATATTTTGAGAACTTTTTGAAATCTTGAAGGTTTTAACAGGTTGTCATATGCCAGCAGTGGGGGGACAAAACAGTTAATCATATGCAAGCGGTGTGTTTCGGGGGGGGGGGGGGGGTAATCATATGCCAGCGGAAGGGGCAGAGTAAAACATGTAATTATATGCCAGCAGGGGCGGGGCAAAACAGATAATTATATGCCCAGGGGTAGAGGAACTTTGTTTTTTACTTTATTATTTTATCATCAATACTATTGTTATTTTTATTTTTATCATTATTGTTTAATCACAATAATCATTGTCATTATCATTAACAGTGATGAATGGATTGGTAATAATATTAATGGTCCCTACCATTATTATTACCATGGCAGTATTGGTAAATTGTGTGAAGGTAGTAGGACTGTCTCACCATAGATATCTATGTATTACTTTTTATTATTATTATTATTATTATTATTATTATTATTATTATTATTATTATTATTATATATAATTAATTTACGTATCATCGTTAATTTTATATATATATATAATTAATTTACGTATCATCGTTAATGCATATACGTATATATACATATAGATAAAGCGATAACAATCGTGCATAAAACTGATATATATATATATATATATATTCATATATATATATATATATATATATATTCATATATATATATATATATATATTCATATATATATATATATATATATATATATATAAATATATATATATATATATATATATATATGTCCCTATATATATCCATATAGTTATCCATATAGTTATCCATATATAAATATATATATATATATATATATATATTATTTAAATATTAATTATTAATTATTAATTAATAATTACAACGTGCATAAAAGTAAGTCATCTATATACATGCATGTTTCGGAGTTTACTCATCAGTATAGTTAGACTTTTATTGAGTAAACTCCGAAACATACATATATGACTTACTTTTATGCACGTAGTAATTATTAATTAATTATTAATAATTAATATTTAAATAAAAAAGTAAAAAACGTCCTAAGATTTGGGCGAAGAAAAATGTAAACAATAGGGCAAATAACTCCTTTTTTATAATAAGAGAAAACACTCAGAGTGCGAAATAAAGAAATTAATCGCTAATAAAAAATTAAAAATTCAAACAATCTTTTATATATATATATATATATATATATATATATATATATATATATATATATATATATATATATATATAAAGCTGAACGTCTGTGTGTGTGTCTGGTCACGAATAGGCTCCTATATGGTTGACTATTATAGAAAACTGATCACATATAATGATAGAAGATGTATCGAGACACAGGAATGGATATGTTTAATCTGTCATAATGATGATTCATTAAAATTGTGGGGTCTGCGTACGCGCCTGGTCCACAAAGTATGGAAATCAAAAATTTAAAAATTAAAAAAAAACGTTTACAATTGTTTTCGACATAGAAATCTATATCGAAAAGAATTGTAAACGTAGTATAATAACACTTTGATAAGTATGTTTTAACTTAAATAGGAATGGTATAATAAGATTTTAGAATGGGAATAGGCACAAACTTTAATAAAGACTTTTCATATCTATCTGCGTAAGTATACTTTTATAATTATGTTTCAGTTTGAACAAATATGGTATAATAAAATTATGGGGTGTTCATTCGCGCCTGACCTCCATAGAATGGAAATATGTCACAAAGTGTAACAAGATTTTTTAATATAGATCCACAGAATATTGTGATAAGTGTTTCAGTGTGAACAGGTATGGTATAATAAATTATGGGGTTTATCTATTTTATTTTTACTTTCATCATATTTTGCTTTGGTTTTGATACCCCCAAATTCTTTACAACCCTTCCTTTTCATAGCCTATCATACTTTCATTTTCTGTAGGCTGTTTTTGAACCCAGTCAACGACGAGTACTTTTGCTAGTATATATATATATATATATATATATATATATATATATATATATATATTAATTATTATAATAGAAAATAATTATTTAATTTAATTATTATAGTAGAAAATAATTATATATATATATATATATACATATATATATAAGAGAAAAAAATTAAAAGTGTAAGTTGAACTTAAGTTGAACAATAAATTTTGATTGTAAAGTTCAACTTACACTTTTAATTTTTTTCTCTTATATATATATATGTATATATATATATATATATATATATATAATTATTTTCTACTATAATAATTAAATTAAATAATTAAATAATTATTTTCTACTATAATAATTAATATATATATATATATTAATTATTATAGTAGAAAATAATTATTTAATTATTTAATTTAATTATTATAGTAGAAAATAATTATATATATATATATATATATATATATATATATATATATATATATATATATATAAGAGAAAAAAATTAAAAGTGTAAGTTGAACTTTACAATCAAAATTTATTGTTCAACTGAATACTCCAAAAACCAATTTACAAAGTCCCTATTCTGCGGAGTTTCAAAGAATGCTATTTTTATTATTATTCTCATCAGAGGACATAAAGAAATCAGCAAATTATATTTGTAGCAATGCTAGAATTTGCTAGTTAAGGCATTAAGTGAAATCGCAATTTAAATTCGCATATAAATCGCAAGTTATAAATTGCCAAATAAAAAAATGAAAAAAATATTGGATATGTAAAAAACTAATATAAAAACAAACCATGCATAATATTTCAGCTTGAATGCAACTCCTCAAGAGTTGATCCAAAATGCAAAATAGTTCTTTAGATAGAATGTATTCCAAAAGTCCAGCGTCACGATGCATATAATCCGATTGAAAAGTTTTAAATAATCCGATTGGAAACTTTACAAAACAGCTGAAATAATGAAAATTGTGTTTTTCCGCGCAGTGCAGAAGTCCAAAGAGAAGTCTGTTCCTAGTCAAAGTGGACCTAATAATAAGAAGAGAGAAATCCAAAATGATAACCTTCATCCTCGGCTTAAAAAGAAAAAGTGATTTCAAGCGGGGGAAAAAAACGTGAAAGCTCGTATTACTGTGACCGGAAATTATCTTGACAGAATATATATATATACTAGACAACCCGTGACCCGTTGGATCACTCAGTGTTGAGAAATTATAGCAACATTTAATAAATTCAATAAACGTGATTGATACGATTGCTGGTTCTTGGCCCATTATATATATATATATATATATATATATATATATATATATATATATATATATATATATATAATGTTTTTTGTTCAACAAATTTATAAAAACAAATATTTCTTATATGGCTAAAGCTACCGATATATTATTTTTAACATGATTCCAGGCATATACTCAAAAAGCATATTTAAAAAAAAAAATCTGGAGTGAAAAATGCCATTGATGGATTTTTGGGGTAGTGGAATAGTTTTTGTGAATAAAATTAACTACTTGCACTGCAAGTAGTAGGCCTGTTGGCTTGTTAAGCCTTATAGGAGGGATGCTATTTCATAATGAATAGACGTTCATTTTGTTTTTTTTAATAATAATAATAATAATAATAATAATAATAATAATAATAATAATAATAATAATAATAATAATAAAAAAAGTTTTATAAAAGATAATCAAATGAACAATTCAAGACATATACACAACAAAATAGTTTCAAAACAAGCATAACATATAAAGTATTATTTTATATTTTAAACAATGAACAACAAAACAACAAAACAAAAGTTTCAAAGAAAATTTAAAAAGATACATAACATATAAAGTGAAAAATCCATTTCTTTTACAAAACAAACAAAAGAACATTAATGGAAGGAATGCTTCCTCATAATACTAACTTAGAACATTTGTATTTACAATATTTTTAGCAAAAGCTGCATTCTTAAGGAACACTTTGACATTTTCTTTTCTCCTCCCTCTGCTTAGTGCTACATATAACTGCCCGTGCTGAAATACCGTCATCTCTAAGTGAATCAAAACATTGTCCATTGTTTGCCCTTGTGCTTTATGAATAGTCATGGCAAAACATGACTGAACTGGGAATTGCATGCGTTGTAGTGGTATTCCGTCATTTTCTGATAATATGAATTTCACTCTTGGAATGAGGACTATTTCATCTTTAAATGCAGATGTAATAATTTTGCCTACTAATAAATTTTTATGCAACTCCTCAATTATCAATCGTGTACCGTTGCACAGACGTGGAGGATCCAAGTTTCTCATCATCATAATAGGAGACCCTTTTTTTCAGCTCCAGTTTATGAGGCGGTAAGCCTAACATCTCCAAAGAGTCGAGGAACTCTATAGGGAAATGAGTTGCGTTTGTGCCATCACATACAGAATTGAATGAACAATACTCCTTCATGTTTCCAGGGGAACGTCTGATGCAGATGGAATTGATGTTTCTAACAGATTCATTCACTGGCGCTAAAACACAATTTTTAGAAAAGAGTTCAGCAGAATTCTCAAATGAAGGATATATGAAATCAATGCTGTCTTCGATTCTCCTAAAAGGTAAAACCATATCTTTGGGGAGTTTGATTTCGCCGTTGTTATTCTTCTGGAGTTTATCTTCTCCAACATCTATTAAAAATAGTGAATACATAAGTCCATCTTCATCAACACGCATGTTATTTTTCAAATCAAATTTCCTGAACTTGCGCCACAAGTAGGATTTTTTTATGCAAGCATTTTCAACATCTGCATCATTGCCTCTTTTCATTACAAGGAAGAGTTGCCGGAAGTCCCCACTGCAGACGGTTAAAATCCCTCCAAAAGAGCATTATTTTTGCAAACATCCTGCAGAGTTCGATCCACTGCTTCAAAGCTCTCTCTCCTCATCATTGGACACTCGCCCCATACAATAATCTTGGTATTTCTGAGCAAATTTGCAGTGTCTGAATTTCTGGCAATATTACATAGATCATTATCTTTGATAGTAAGAGGAATTTTGAACCTTGAATGTGATGTTCTCCCTCCAGGCATCAGTGTTGCGGCTATACCAGATGCCACAGAAAAGGCAATATCACCACTGCTTCTCACTTTAGCAAGAATTAGGTTGTTGAGAAAGGTTTTTCCTGTGTCTCCTGGAGTATCTATGAAGATCAATTTTCCAATATCCCTGTTTAAGCAGTCACAAATAAATTCATACACATTCCTTTGTTTAGGATTCAACAAAGGTTCCTTTTCTTCCACAAACTCTCTTTGCTCATCTGTGTTGTATTGCTGTTCAAAGAGGAACTCTCTGTTGTTGACAACGTGATGAACATGTAGGTTTTGTGGTGCTGGTAAGTTGAACTGCTGCAGATTTTTACCAAATGTGTCAAGCTTTTCTTGCAGATATGAGAGGGCTTGATTATAATGCTTTCCATTTATTAATAAGGTATGATCATACAATGTTCTTTGCTCCAGATGATGGAAATCCTCTGACATTGAGTCCTTAAATCTTTCCCAAGATCAATTGGATTGTTGATTTCACAATTCACAAGGAGCACAACAAATAAATCTCTCATGGCTCTGGGAAATCTTGTTCTTTCCACCTCTTCCATCGTGTGCTTCCAGTGAGCATCATCATGCAGCAATCCTTTCTCTCTGCATGCATCTTTGAATGAAGGCAATATTACACCATGGACTGTTTTCAGTTCATCAAATGACACTGGTCCTTTAACATGATGAAGCAGTAACCTCATATAGTACAAGTCGCCACTGTTGGGAGAAACTCTGTATACACGTCCTATGACGTTTGCTTCAGATATGTGAGGATGCAGTTGTACTCTCATTCCTGCTTTTCTTCTTTGCCATCTTTTATTATTCCACACATAGAATCGTGGAATGTCAACATAGTATAGTGTTTTTGCAAAAGGATCACGGACACAAAGATCAAAGAATTCCGTGAGTGTAATCTTGGTCATATTGTTATTGTGTTGGATAGTTTCATTTTCTTGGTACCTGTTGCTGCTCAGGAAGATGTATTTGGAGACGAATCGCAGCAGGTTCTCTATTATGAATGGGAAAGCCAAGAATAGTAGAAACAGCCTCCGATGGACCAATATACCTACCAGTTAAGTACTGTGCCACTTCATTCTCACGGTTTACTCCAAAACAAAGTTGGTCACTGCCCTTCATTGTGTATTTAATGACATATTTTATTAAGTGCACAGAAGAGCATATTTCAACATTTAAGTGACAGTTGAAGATTTTTAGTAACTGCAAATTATGAGGAACAACCCATTAATTTGTAATATTTTGGTGTGGCCTCCCTTCTTTATGTCCATGATGCCCACCCATTTCACGAGATCGGCATCGGTAAACGGGATAAGAATCCTTCTCCACACCTTGTGTGCACACTATAATGCTTAGGATATCTCTTGCTACACCGTCCGTCCTTCCAACATGGTGACTTGTTAGTGCAATATGGGCCATGGATCATACGCTGCAGTACCAACTGGTGACCCTGAAAGTCTTCATTGGGGTTAGAAATCTCAGCTTACACAAATCTGTCATATTCTTGTGGTCTTGGTTTCGAGTTTTCATCCATCCATAATAAACAATGCAAGTGCGGAACTGAGAACATAAGCAATACATTTGCCAAACAGACCTTAGGTACCAGTCAAGTACTTTATGAAATTTTTTTCTCTTTAGGTCAAACACACGAGCTATCAAATCTGGTCTGTCATTGGGTTGTTGATTCAAAAACAAATGCTCCTTTATTTCTGGCCAGTTAGGGTTGAATGTCATGGTGATAAAAAATGTAGCATTTCCATAACGTCGTACATACATCATGGCATCTTAACACCGTTCCATCATGTATCTTAGTCCTCTAACGAATGTTGAAGATAGAATGATTCTCCTTCCAACATTGCTAAAACCATCATCATAATAAATATAAAATCATCATCATCATCATCATCATTTAGTGCATCAACAAAACCTCTGTAGGTGGTACATCTGAGAGTGGATTGGTTCAGTCGAATATAATTCAACCTCTCAGCCTCAATTTTTGCAGCCATATCAACCAAAAACTGTTGCAACAAACGCCCACCTCTTAAGAGTTGATTAAATTCATTTTCATGAACCATAATTCGAATGGCATAGTAACGCATTACAGTTAGTTTTTGTTATTGGTCATTTGCATCTGTTGGTGCCAACCGTCTTCTCCAGATGGAAAGAACAGAACATACTGAAGAGGGTCATACGATCGGTGGAATTCAGATATAGTTTGCAGCTGAGTCTCTGTGTGTAAGAACAATGTGCCATGAGGATGAACGTGGCTCATTATTATTTTGAATGATGATACCCACCTCGTTGGCAACTTGCTTATTGAACCTCATGCTCTTGAGTTGACCTCTTATCAGGATCGATTTCAATTGTTGCATTAGGAAGGTTTTTTATTTCTTCTTTAGCATGCCTCAGTGTCAAGCTGTATTGATTGTGCTGTCTTAGAATGTTTTCTATTAATTTAACAATATTGTGTTGAATGGTAACATTTTGCAATATTTTCAATCTAATTGCAATGCTGTCTTGTGAATCCAAAAAATATATCTGAATGTACTGAGCTTGTTCTTCAGGGTCAGGGATAAGTGATCCAATATAATGATGAACCTGGCTTTGGATCACAACAGAAGGATTCCAACCATTTCTATGACTGATTTCCTTTGCTGCAAAAGAAGTCATTTGAAAAAGACAGTTATATTGTCTTATGCTTTTCCTAAATTCATTAGCAATGGGTTCATCACTGCTGAATAAATGATGGATCTCAGGAGGCAAAGGCTGAAGATTTTGTAACTGAACTTTACCTTTCATACAGCAAAAGTTTGCAGTTTCTCCATGAAAAAAGATGAGCTCTGCAATGGGGACAAATCTTGGTCATGTGGCCAACATCTGCAGAGAGATTTTGCATCAACCTCAAATTGTTTCTCATATTCTGATGATGTAATCGCTCGACTCTTTCTGCTTCTGTTCCTTCACTTCTATTGTATCTCTGCATTTCTCTTTGACTGTTGAGGTGCTGCTCTCTGTGTCCTAATGTTTCTTCAATTCTATTTTGCCTATCTCTTTCTCTCTGACTATTCAGGCGCTGCTCTCTCTCTCTCTCTCTCTCTCTCTCTCTTTCTCTCTCTCTCTCTCTCTCTCTCTCTCTCTTCAAATGTCTCTTCATTTCTGCTTTGCCTATCTCTTTCTCTTTGACTGCTTAGGCGTTCTTCTCGCTCCTCTAGTGTCTCTTCATTTTTAATTCGCAGATGTCTTTCCCTCTGACGGTTGAGGCGCTCTTCTCGATGCTCCTCCATCTCTTCATTTCTATTTCGCCTGCTTCTTTCTCTCTGACTGTTGAGGCGTTCTTCTCGCTGGTCCTCTGTCTCTTCATTTCTATTTCGGCTGTCTCTTTCTCTCTGACTGCTGAGGCACTGTTCTCGTTGGTCCTGTGTCTCTTCATTTCTATTTTTCCTCTGTCTTTCTCTCTGACTTCTTAGACACTGCTGCCTTTCTTCCTGTGTTTCAGCATTTTTTCTTCGCCTGTCCCTTTCTCTTTGTCGTTGGAGGTGGATTTCTCTTTCTTCTTCAGTTTCAGTTCTTCTTCTTTTTGGTCTGCTTGGTCCTGCAGCACAGCTTGGATTTTTATCAGCCACTTGTGATCTTGTAACTTTTAGGCATGATCTGAGGGAAAATACATTATTTCAATTTTCTTCTTCATAAGTAGTAATAGTATTAGTAGTAGGAGAAGTAGTAGAGTGGTAGTAGGGAAAATACATGTCAACCAGTAGTAGTAATAGTAGGATAAGGAAGAGTAGTAGTAGTAGTAGTAGTAGTAGTAGTAGTAGTAAGAGGAGGAAGAGGAGGCATAGTAGTAGTTGTAAAGAGGAGAAGTAATAGTAGTAGCAATATAACCCTTTCTCCCTCGCAGGGGTCGCGCGCGCACGGTGAAAAACGACGCGCACTAACCCTAAGGACGGTTGGCTATATTTTCGCTCCTTCGAGCCTGGGACCCCGCACAAGCATCCGTCTCTCTCCCTCTCTCTACTGAGTCTCTCCGAATTGGACGTTGGTATCTGGCCGTCTAGTGTTGTAACGCCCAATCGGGAATTCTTGGTAATTTCTGTCGTGATCGTCTTCTCGTCGGTGGCCGTCTCTCTCTGTCTGCGACGGCTGGAAAGCCAAGTTTGGTTATGCTGAAATCGAAGGGCAGTCTTCACAAGTATAAATGGAAACAATCAACAACGATGAGGATAGTTTAGGCTGTTCATTTAATGATTCGGTATACATTAAGGCTCGGCTCGTCCCTTATAACTTCGTCAGGCTTGGAATGCAACCCCCCCACAGTGTATTTAAACAAAAACTCTAAGTAGCGGTCTTGTTAATCCTCTTCGTCTCAATTAGAAGAGGCTGGCGGCACGCTTGGCTTCCCAACTCCTCTGTTCGACAGACTGCCCGATTCTCCTCTTTTGTCTATCTCCGCAGTAGTTTTATTAAATGTCATCCTCCCCTTCCTTCTGTAGTCGACCCAATCTCTCTATTCGACGGGTAATCATAATTCTTTCTCTCTCTCTCTCTCTCTCTCTCTCTCTCTCTCTCCTTCCTAACCGACCCCCTCTCGATTCAATTCCGAGAATTAGTTATCTCTCTAGGCAATTAACCAATTTGTTCCCTTAAAATTAGAATGACTAATTCAATTGTTTTCGGATTTGTTCTTTCTCTCTCTCATCACCTCCAACTTGTTGGTTTAAGTGAATCATGTTATCATTTACCCTCGGATCGTCGACTTTACTCGTCGACCCTTCCCAGACCTCCTTGCGTTTTCCTCGCCAACCCGACATCTGGCTTATCTTTAATCTGGCCCTTTTGAACTCCAGATAATTTACTTGTCAACCGATGACAATTCGTTGGTTTCTCACGAGATGGGACTGAGACCTCTCGCCCAGCTACTCCATCCCACTCACCTCAACCTAGGAAGCAAGGTTATCCGGTGTCGCCCGGCTTCGTTACAGCAAGAAGAGGAGGCATAGTAGTAGTAGTAGGGGGAGGAGGAGGAGGAGGCGTAGTAGTAGTAGTAACCTAGTCATATTTTTTCAAAATATATATTCATTTTTTTATGTATTATTTTTCACCCTTATTCCAGAAATCTACAGGGTTGTCATACTGGCCAACACAAATTATTGTACGGTGCTTGCCAGATATGGTATCCGACTTGAAATTATGGTACATGTTATGGTACACTGACTGCTAGTTAATTTTCATAAACAGGTTATTATTAAATTTAGTATTACACTAGACTACCCGTGGTCAGTATGTTATATTAGCTATGGAATTAATGTATGAGCGTGACACTTGTGACTTAAAGAAAATAGTTTTTTTTTGGCATAACAGAAACATTTCTATGAAAGTATATTAAAATGAAAAAAGAATATAGATAGATTTCTATGAGTCGTTCTGTTTATAATTGTTTATTCTTGGAAAAAAATTTACAGCCATTGAATTATAAGTGGTTTGCCATACTTATAGGTAAATGTGCAATGAACAGATACCATAATACTTAAAGTTAAATTCAAATTTTGAAATATCTTTTAATTTAAACGTGAAAAAAAAATATTTAAAAAATTGGGTCGCTGAAAACGTACACAGTAAAACAATATATTGTAAAATAGTAGATTTATTTGTAAGAAAATTGCGTTAAAATAACTTAAACGTAATACGGAAATGAACGATGTCAAAAAAAAGTATTAACAATTGTTTATTTGGATAATTTAAAACGAAAAAAAAAATTAGGCCGCTGAAAACGTACACAGTAAAAAAAAAATGGTGTCAACAGGTCAAAGTTGATTTATTTGTGAGAAAAATGCGACAGTATAGTTGTAATACAGAATAGTTGCAAAACATCCCCTAAGGGGTCAGTATGTTATATTAGCTATGGAATTAATGTATGAGCATGACACTTGTGACGTAAAGAAAATAGTTTTTTGTGACATAACAGAAACATTTCTATGAAAGTATATTAAAATGAAAAAAGAATATAGATAGATTTCTATGAGTCATTCTGTTTATAATTGTTTATTTTTGAAAAAAAAATTACAGCCATTGGATTATAAGTGGTCCTGCATCACAGCTTGGATTTTTATCCGCCACATCTGGTCTTGTAACTTTGCGTTTAGGCATGATTTTTAATGTGGTGAAAAATAGATATGGAAAGAGTTAATTTCGAAACATCGCTAAAAAAAACATCCCCACACCTAGCAAACATAGCTATATTATTAAATTAATCCAAAAAAAACATATGAACTAATACGCCGAATGCGATGGCGAGCAAATTTCTTCCTTAAAATTGAAAACGTAAACAAAAAAGAATCCTATGGTTTTAAAACCCTTAAAAATGCGAAAACAGTAGACCTTTTGATAAACTTTGAAAATGACCTTTTAAACGTAATTAAAAACTTAGAATTCCACAATCAACCTAACAATTTCCAACGGAAACTACACAAAATCGTTAGAAACATAAACAACTCTAATAAAATCTTTGTAAAAGCAGATAAAACTAGAAACTTTTATAAAATAGATAAGCAAGAATATAACAAACTAATCACAGAAAACATTACAAAAAACTAGACACAAACGAATGCGACAACATAGATATAATACATACTGAAAGTAAACAAATTACCGATAAACTAAAAATTAGCGATAAAGTTGGCAAATTGAAACCTAGAGAGTCATACATTCTGCTTAAAGACCACACTTGATAAACCCAACTAAACCAGAAATAGGTAGAATTAGCAAAACAATACTTTCTAGAGTAAACAAACAAATCAAACAAGACATATAAGTAAACCAGTGGGCAAATACTGCCGAAGCAATCACCTGGTTTAAAAATATAGAAAACAAAGATAAATGTACGTTTATACAGTTTGACATCATAGACTTTTATCCCTCAATATCCGAAGAACTTTTTAACATTGCCCTAGAATTTGCCGAGGCATACGCTGATAAATCCTCGAAAGAAATCAACATCATTAAAAAATGTAGAAAATCAGTTCTAATAAATAACAATAACCAATGGATAAAAACTAAAATGAAAACTTCGTTTGATTTGGCGATAGGTGCCAGGGACTCTGCATAGGCATCAGATCTTGTGGGATTATTCATTCTATATACCCTCACAAGCATATTTGATACTACGGATATCGGCCTATAGGGGAAGTCGGGGTAAGTTGAGCCAATTTTCCATTTTGGCTCTTCAGAACCCAAACGACTAATTATTTTGCAAAGATGAGTGTATTATTATAAAATTCTTTTATTTGGGAACATTTTGAAACAAGTTGCAGTTTTCTGCTAGTACACCTAAACCGACCATGTGCTTTACAAAAATGCATATCAAATGGCTCAACTTGCCCCGACCATGGGGCAAGTTGATCCAACCTCTGGGGTAAGTTGTGCCACACAGGGGTAAGTTGTGCCACGCAAAAATGTGTTGCAAATAAAGAAGGAACAAGCCCAAAATTGTTGCTGTGGTTATAAAACAAATTATAATAATGAAGTAGAAATGTTAATTACAGCGAATGAACCAGCACAAAATTTGAAACATATATCTGAAAGTAAGTTAATGAAGAAGTCACAGCTGAAAACGAGCTGGCTAGAACAACGGACAGAACTGCCAACACTATTTGCCTGTGGCAGCTTGTAAACAACATCTTCTGCATTGAAACCCGCTTCGTCCTTTGGGTTTGGAACAAACACAGGCTTGTCCGTTCCTACCTTCCCAGTAACTTTTTGAAGGAAAACACCTTCAAACTTAAAGTCCTCCCCGTTGAGAGTGTCAACCCGGGCAATATAGTTCACAGTTCGTGATTTGCCAGCACATTTGACAACCACAAAGTCACCTTCGATTATTGGGCTATCCGGATCAATATCACCATCACTATCTGATGACACATCATCAAATTCAAAATCTGAATCATCAGTGTCACTTGAACATGGGGTTTTAGATCTCGGGGGACATGACTTTTTCCCACCAGCATTGAACAAACACTGCTTTGTTTTTGTTAATAGGCTCCTCTTTCTATTTTCAGAAAGGGCTATCAGCTTCTGTCGTTCAGGGCTGTCAGTCAAAATCTTTGAGCTGCCTTTTTTGTGACCACTTCTTCTTGCCTTTCTTGGTGCTGCTTTCGGAAATGGCTGAATTACAGATGGTGAAATGTATGGACGATGCATGACATCATGTGAGCTAGATGAAACACAAGATCCAGATGCGGATGGTTGCATAAGATCATCTTCTTGCTGTTTTTGTGGTCGGACATCATCACTGTGCACGGGCAAGACTGCACTGCTCCAGGAACCTCACCTGATGGCCCTGCATCTTCCACAGTAGAATTTGCCTCAAGGCTTTCTGCAGCCACATTTTGCTCACGGTCAGTTGGAAGAGAAGGGGAAAAGTCAATTTCACTAAAGATGTCCCGGTTAAATGGATGAATGCCCGAGGCTTGGAATCCAGCAGCAATGTTCAATGGTGTTATGGCAATCATCTTGGCTTGGTTCACTAGAGCTGGGATTTCATATATTGTTACTGTTTTCCCTGGATTGGATCGTAGCCACCCATTCATGGCTCTGTTGTACGCTGTTTTGAAGAGTCCATACACTGACCGGTCGAGCGGCTGGAGACGATGGGAAGTGTGTGGTGGAATGGTCAGTAAGACAACGCCATGAGATCTTGCTGTGTTCACAACATTCAAAGAAATGTGTGTGTCATGGTTGTCGAGGATTAAGAGGATTTTCTTTCCTGGTGAGCATCTGGTGTGCTTGATGATGTGATTTAAATATTCCACAAACACCTCTTCATTCATCCAGCCACTTCGTGTTGCCCTCCCTATGCACTGTGTTGGTCCACCTCTGATGAAATGATCTCTGTAGTGGACTCTGGGAAAGATGAACAGAGGAGGCACAACTGATCCAATTGCACTCACAGTGTACACCACCATTACCAATTCCCCGCATTCAGCGGAGGTGATTGAACCAACTTGTTTCTTTCCTTTTTCTATGACAACGGCTCCAGGGTTTTGAACGGTGGTGCACCCAATCTCATCAGTGTTGTAAATGTCACTTGGTGAGAACTTGTACTTGTCCATTATCTGACTCAAGTTGTTGAAAAATTTATCAACAACTGGGCGGTTGAAGGCTGTGGCACGCCTAAAAGATGTTGCTTCTGTCACTCTAATTGCCAAGTTCCGGCGCTTCTTGAAGCCTAACCACCAATCATGTCCTGCTTTTTTCTCACGATCCCAACTTGGTGGCAGATTGAGACAGTTTTTTTAGCAAACTCATATGCCAGTGTGCGACATTTTCTCAATGACAAACCATGAAACATGTCTGACAATTGTTTCACGTGGTCAGCCAAATCCCTTTCCATTTCAGGACTAAAAACCAATTGGCATAAGGAAACAGGTGTGTAAGCAGTCCCTGCTGGTTGACTGTCTTGTTTGTCCATGTACCGCTTCAGTGTCATTCGATCCATGTTAAAGTCCTTTGCAGCACTCCTCACACTCTGACCTCCAGTAACAGCGGCAGCAGCCCGTTCCATAACGTATGTAGGACTTTGTCCACGATTTGTCTTTCACTCGTAATGGCGCATGTCTGGTGGGCTTTTTTTCTGTGAAACACACAAAAAAAATGAAGTTAACACAATAAATCCGATAATGATGTAGAATATTACTAGAGTGAACTAGTTGATTCAGTGGAGTTCCTGGCATAAGCCTGGAACATTGAACAATGAATGCCAGAACAGCTGGCATTTGTAGAGAGGCGCCTGCCTCTCCTGGCATGTTTAGCCAATCAGGCGCCTCCAAATGGAATAACCCAGCATTGTAGGCTAGTCCATAATGGTGGAGAGGGGAGGTAAGTGCATTCTTGATTCTACAATGATAATAATAATAATAATGTTAAAAATAATAATGATAATAGTAATAATAAAAATAATTATTATTATTAAAATAACAAAGCGCCTGTACAGCATGCAAATTCCTATCCAAGCACGGCTTACACATCTTAAACATTTACCAGGTAACCCATAGATCTAATTCTTATACAAGTAGAGCATGTAACTTATACAACATGCATTTTGAATTCACTCTATAACAGGCCTACTGATGTGGTTGCGCATTCATCTGTTTCTTGAAAACGTGTAAAAAGACATATGGGGCAAGTTGAGCCAGTGGCACAACTTACCACATTAGCATTGGCTCAACTTACCCCAGTCTGACCTCATTGAATTGTCTGTTCAAATGCATGCATCTCATGTGTGGTGAATGTAAAAATCTTTTACAGGTATGAAGGCAAGTAATTGAACAAACAACTACCACATATTATATCTAATCAAACTATTACTACACACAAGAAACATGCACTCACCTCTGTAACGCTTTATTTTACTTTTTTGGCATGAAATCTGATTTTCTTTTACTGCATCAACCTCCGATATTGGTTCAGCAAAACAAAATGGTGGAGGTTAAAGTCACGTGATCAGTTGTTTATAGATTGCATACATACTTGGATTGGCTTAGTCAATTGTAGTTAAAAGGGGGTGGCTCAACTTACCCCTATGCTCAACTTACCCCGACTTCCCCTATAGAGATGACGGATTAGCTATAATAAAAACTCCAACAAAGTAAAGGGAGATAACTTTAAGAAAATCATACACAAGGAAATGAAAAAATTGGGCCTAAAAGCAGACGTATCCGCTAACATGAAAATAACAAACTTCCTGGACGTCATGTTAAATTTAGATAAAAACACAGATGAACTCTACTTAAAAGATAACGCTACTCTAATATACGTAAACCCTAAGTCCAATCACCCACCATCAATTATAAAACAGATTCCTAACTCGATCGTAAGTAGGCTCAGTAATAACTCAAGCGATGAAAATGCATTTAACAGGTCAACCAATATCTATGAAACAGCCCTAAAAAATAGTGGATACAAAAATATCGATATCAAATATAAACAACAAAACACCAATAACTATAATAAAATTAAAAATAGAAGAAAAAGAACTATAATTTGGTATACGGTCCCATACAATCAAATGTTAAAAACAAAACTTGGCAAGAAATTTCTAGATCTTATCGAAAAACACTTTCCCGCAACAAAACCCTTACACAAAATCTTCAATAAAAATACCTTAAAGTTATCCTACAGTTGTTGCGAAAATTTAGAGATGATAATTAAAGCACATAACAACAAAATATTAAATAAAAACAATGTAAACAACAACAAAATAAACAATAAACACTATGACAAAAATAAAACTAACACCAGCAGAAATAATAATAATAATAATAATAAATAATAATAATAATAATAATAATAATAATAATAATAATAATAATAATAATAATAATAATAATAATAATAATAATAAACCAACCTCGGACAAGAACAACCATACTATAAATGAAAATACTAATAACGAACAAGATAAATGCAACTGTATACACTGCACACTTTGCCCACTTCAAAATAAATGTCTAATCAAAGCGTAGTTTACCAGGCCACAATATTTGCGAAAGAAAACCTGAATAACAAGAAATATTACGTAGGTATGACTTCCTTAGATTTCAAAACTCGATACTATGACCACAAAAGTATATTCAACAACAAAAAAAACACCGTATGAAAACAACACTAGCAAATAAATACTGGGAACTCAAGGAAAGCGGATATTCGCCGGTAGTCGAATGGAAAATAATAAGACAAGCTACCACGTGTAGGGATATAGACGACCCATGTAGATTATGCCTTCATGAAAAATGTGCTATCCTGTACTTTAAAGAATCCCAAAATCTATTAAACTGTAGAAGAGAAATAACAAACAACTGTGTTCACAAGATAAAATTTACTCTAGGATAGCGATACAAAATAGTTTTAGAACTAACAAAAACAATAGAAAATGAACAAATAAATAAATTAAATAAACATGAATATACATAAACGATCACACATATGCGTATATATATGTGTGTGTGTGTGTGTGTATGTGTGTGTGCATATATGTGTGTACACATATATATATTTATATATAAATAACATTAATAAAAAAAATACTAACCTAGATTTAAAACAGATCAAGAAACTAAATATTCAGGCTAAATAGAGCACACACAAAGGAACAGGTCAACCAAAGGTCAAATAGGCCTTTGTCCGATAAATGCATTCTCATTGGCTGATAGGAAGGGCGCGTTGGATACTAGAAAACTGATTGGCTAACTAAAATTTCAATAGAAGATGCTCATATAAAAACGACAAACAACCACAGAATTCGCGCATAAGCCTGAAGAATCCTAGAATGAATGAAACGCGGAATATTCAGTGTAGCTTAATCGCCATATACATTTTATAACTTACCATATATATATATATATATATATATATTATTTTTAAAATATAATTATCCACGGATACATGTTTCGTCGTCTACAGCTCATCAGAGTGGCTGAATCTAGCAAGACTCGAAATCGAGACCCCATGATAAGAAGCCTAAACATCTACCACGCGGCTGCTTCGCCTAACTACTAACTGTATCGCATTTTTATATAGATGTTTTTATTTGTTTTTGTTTGGAAGAAAGATTTTGTATTAGATCCGGGCGTCCTATATTTGAAATATTCGCACCATATTTTCCCGGATTACATTGAAAAATATTTAGTTGCTTCACCGAATCTTTTAAAACAACAAAGCTCTCATTTATTCCATGAAGCCCGAACATTAGCTAACGACCTACTACAGAACTACATCATGACACACAATTTTGTCTTAAATATAAACAAATCAGTTCAAAGATTCAGCACCCGCCATTGTCACAAACTGGATAATAGACTTACAAAATTAATCTCCGACTGCAAATGGAGAGCTATAGGACGCCCGGATCTAATACAAAATCTTTCTACCAAAGTACTCTCAAACACCGAAATTGAAGCCCTTAGTTTCGGACTAAAATTCGCAACTGGCATACATTCAAACATTATCACCAATGCAATTTTGAAGAATTACAAACATGAAGATACGGATTTTCAAAAAGGTTTCATACAGGGTGTTATTTCTGTTGCAGTTACTCCTCCATATGAAACTGTACTTCCTATGTAATAGATGCTTTGAAACACCTAGCTAATAACAAGAACTTGATTATATCACCAGCTGATAAAGGTGGTGGTATAGTATTAATGGAAAAAGATGAATACCTGGAAAAAGTTTCCACATTGTTGGCAGACAACGACACTTGCACCAAAACTGATTTAAAGACGGTAAATCGAAGTATTGAGATTTTCAACCAATCTTATAAAAAAAACTTATAAAAAACAATAAAACTTGGATGTCATACATTGAATACCACCCCAATGTTCCGTCACTATATGGCCTCCCCAAAACTCACAAACCAGATATCCCTATGCGCCCTATAATATCCGGCATCGGTAGTGCAACACACAAAATTGTACGTGCCATATCCAACGTTTTGACTCCACTACTGGGCACTATCAGCACCTCTCACATAAAGAACTCCGGAGATTTACTGAACAAAATAAAAAACATTAATGCATAAAAACAAAACTATACACAGCTTAGATATAACATCATTATATACTAATGTCCCCATTAAGAAAATGCTTGAATTTACTCCTTAAACATTTTTAAAAATCTAACATTAGCTTACCTTTTCCTCCCGACACTCTTATAAAAATCATTAGACTTATAACTAACGTGACTTATTTTCACTTCAATAACAATTTCTATAAACAAAATTTTGGTCTTCCTATTGGTAACCCTCTTACTGGAGTATTAGCTTGCCTTTTCTTAGAATTCCTAGAATCTGGTCCTTTCAAATTCAGATTACCTCCAAACACAGAGTATTTAAGATACATTGACGACATTTTAATTTTTCTTCCTGAAAATACGCGCATAAATATCATTAGAGACAAATTAAACTCAGTCGAACCTTCCATAAAGTTTACCTGTGAAACAGAAAACAATAACTCATTACCTTTTCTTGACATACTTATTATAAAATCCAATAATAAACTATCCTTCAAATTTCACCGCAAAACTACACACAAAAACGATTACAAACATTTCTATTCACACCATAATAATAAAATAAAAACAGGGATGATAATTGGTTTCTTCTTACGCGCTTTCAGAATTTGCAGTCCTGAATATTTGGACGAAGAATTCAAATACCTCACAAACATTTTGAAAACCTTGCAATATCCGACATATTTCATATTGAATGCTAAGAGAAAAGCCACACAAATATTTTCCAGAATAAATAATAATAAAAAATCATACACACCAAACCTTTCTCTTATAAACATACATCTTCTTTTATCTACACACACCAATAATACAATAATCTGTAACACACTAAACAAACTAGAAATTCCTATCGTACAAACCACATCACTAACCATAAGACATATATTAAAAACTACGAAACATCTCCATAAACAAACCAGTTTCCGATGGAGGTATATATACTATTCCTTGCCATAATTGCCATCATAAAGGCTCAGTGAACATAAAAGAGATATAAAAAATAGCAATTCTCTAAGTGCATTATTCTCTCATTCATTGCAGCATAATCACACCTTTGACTTTAAACAGACAAAAGTAGTTAAATTTATTTCAAATAAACCGCGCCGGAGACTTCTTGAATCTGCGCTTATCGCAATTTCAAGCACAATTAAACAACGTGCAGGTTTCTATAACATAGCGCCATTAATAAGTAAACTTTTATTAAAAGAACATTATTTAACTGTAGACACAGGTTAACCTTCTCACACCATTCAAACACCCCCTGTAATAATTAACACATAATCTCAATCAATAAATTACATGAAAAACACTCATTTCATTTTTGTTACAAACCTATATTTGAATTTCAACAGATATATCTTTTTTCCAGTAAGAATATTAACTGCGTTCATATTTTTAAAATTACATTATATGACGTCACTAAAATTTCCCTCTCTTTAACAGCGCCAATCCTCCCCCTCCTTTTTAAATTTCCAACGTCTTTTTCGTTTTTTCTGAAATAGAACTGCATGACACTGTGCATGTGAAACATTTTCAAATATTTTGTACTGGTATTTTTTGTTTCTTAATCTCATTCATCCAGACGAAGTCTCGAAATAAAGACGAAACGTTGATAAACATATAATACGATTTGTTCCTTTTTATTTCTCTCTCTCTCTCTCTCTCTCTCTCTCTCTATATATATATATATATATATATATATATATATATATATATATATATATATATATATATATATTCAGGCCTTAGCATAAACCTAGGACTACTCAATGACTACAATTTCTATAGCAACAAAGATTTTCTATAGACATTTTCCTTAGGACTGAAATGCACGGTGAGAAAGGGTAAACCTTTTTTTTTCCCTCTCTTGCTAACTCTTTCCGAAACCTCCACATTTTCCCTAATTTTTTCCTTCTTTATACTGTCGTGCCCATTGGTTTATGTATGTGTATGTGTGTGCGTATTATTTACGCATATATGTATGCATTTATGAGAGTGTATGTGTATATGTACATGAACGTGTATGTACAGGTCTGTATATGTGTATATATGTATGTGTATGCATGTATGTATGTATGTGTATGTATGTATTTATGAGAGTGTATGTGTATATGTACATGAACGTGTATGTACAGGTCTGTATATGTGTATATATGTATGTGTATGCATGTATATATATATATGTATGTGTATGCATGTATATATGTGTATATATGTATGTATGTATGTATGTATGTATGTATATGTGGATATATGTGTATGTGTGTGCATGTATGTGTGTTTTTTCAAAACACATTTTCTAAAAGTTAATTTTCTCCATATTACCGTATATGTATACATATGTATTTCTCGCACACCTATATCTCTTTTCTCGTCCCTCTCTTCCTCTCTCCCTCTCTCTCCCTACATTCGCTTATGTAGACTTGTATATATACGTATAGTAGTCTCTACGTGTAAATATATGCGCAAACATTTATGTATGTGAATGTGTATTTGTTAGTATATCTATAATATAAAGCTGTGTGTGTATGCGACACATGCATATATATATATATATATATATATATATATATACATAGATACATGCATATATATATATACATAGATACATGCATATATATATATACATAGATACATGCATATATATATACATAGATACATGCATATATATATACATAGATACATGCATATATATATACACATAGATACATACATATATATATATACATAGATACATACATATATATATATACATATAGAGAAAATAAAAAAGGAACAAACCGTATTATGTGTTCACCAACGTTTCGTCTTTATTTTGAGACTTCCTCTGGGTGAATGAGATTAAGAAACCAAAAAATATACTAGTACAAAATATTTGAAAAAGTTTCACGTGCACAGTGTGACGCAGTTCTATTTAATTCATAGTTTTAAAATTAAATTAACGACTATATGACGTCACTAAAATTTCCTTCTCTTTAACAGCGCCAGCCCCCCTTCCTTTTTGAATTTCCAACATCAATTTTTCCGTTTCTCTTAAATAGAACTGCGTCACACTGTGCACGTGAAACTTTTTCAAATATTTTGTACTGGTATATTTTTTGGTTTCTTAATCTCATTCACCCAGAGGAAGTCTCGAAATAAAGACGAAACGTTGGTGAACACATAATACGGTTTGTTCCTTTTTTATTTTCTCTATTTTGTCGGAATACTATTTCCATTATTTTCATCATATATACATATATATATATACATATACATATACATATATATATACATATACATATATATATACATATACATATACATACGTATATATATACATAGATACATGCATATATATATACATATATATATACATACATATATATATACATAGATACATGCATATATATACATAGATACATGCATATATATATACATATATATATACATACATATGTATATACATACATATATATATGCATGTATCTATGTATATATTCATGTATCTATGTATATATATATATATGTATGTATATATATATGCATGTATATATATATGTTTATATATATATATGCATGTATCTATGTATATATATTTATGTATGTATATATATATGTATGTATATATATATATGTATGTACATATATATATGTATGTATATATATATATGTATGCATATATATACATATATATATATATATACATACATATATATATACATACATATATATATACATACATAAATATATATACATAGATACATGCATATATATATACATAGATACATGCATATATATAAACATATATATATATACATACATATATACATACATATATATATACATGTGTGTGTGTGTGTGTGTGTGTGTGTGTGTGTGTGTGTGTGTGGTCACGAATAGGCTCCTATATGGTTGACTATTTTAAAAAACTGATTACATATAATGATAGAAAATGTATTGAGATGGGGTCTGCGTTCGCGCCTGGTCCACAAAGTATGGAAATAAAAAATTTAAAAATTAAAAAAAACGTTTACAAGTGTTTTTGATATAGATGTACATAAGAATACTTTGATAAGTATGTTTTAACTTAAATAGGGATGGTATAATAAAATTGTGGGGTCTGCGTTCGCGCCTGGCCTCCAGAGAATGGAAATCGGCACAAACTTTAATAAAGACTTTTCATATCTATATGCGTAAGTATACTTTGATAATTATGTTTCAGTTTGAAGAAATATGGTATAATAAAATTATGGGGTGTTCGTTCGCACCTGACCTCCATAGAATGGAAATATGTCCCAAAGTTTAACAAGGTTTTTTTTTAATATAGATCCACAAAATATTGTGATAAGTGTTTCAGTGTGAACAAGTATGGTATAATAAATTATGGGGTTTATCTATTTTATTTTTACTTTCATCATATTTTGCTTTGGTTTTGATATCCCCAAATTCAACCCAAATTTACAACCCTTCCTTTTCATAACCTATCATACTTTTACAAATTAGAGTCCATTTTCTGTAGGCTGTTTTTGAACCCAGTCAACGACGAGTACTTTTGCTAGTATATATATATATATATATATATATATATATATATATATATATATGTGTGTGTGTGTGTGTGTGTGTGTGTGTGTGTGTGTGTATATATATATATATATATATATGCATGCGTTTGTGTGTGTATATATTCATATATATGCATACATTTGTACATGTGAGTATTTGTGTGTATAGTATGTGTATGTATGGGCTATAGAGGTTTATCAGGTTTGTGTCTACCTCTCTGACTCCATAGAAATAAATTTTAAAAAAAAAACATATTTTAAGGGTGAATAAAAAATGACAACTTTATTTACTATTTGGGAGGTATATAGAGGAGGTTCGTTTTGTGGCAGAAAAGAATGTTCGTGAAATGTGTGTGAGAAAATCAACAGAAAGAATGTTCATTGGGTTATACTTATCCATTTAGGTGGGAACAAAGTTGGTTTGAATTTACTTCGATTCAAGGCGTTCGGGCCATAACGTGGGGCCAGTACGTCGTTTTTGACTTTCATAACTTTTTCGGGGCTCCTCCGGCCGCGTGGAAAATCAACCGTCCTTTCTTTTCTTCTTCTTCAAAAATCCCAGAAAAAACCGCGCCAAAAACCAAACTTCCTTTTTCCACCGGAAGTCCCGCATCATCCAGTTTGCAATCAATTCTTATTAATCCCCACAATGTACATATTAATATATAAATTAATAAAAAGGAGCGTTTCGTTTCAGTTGAATTTGAAAACAACGTTTTCGTTCTTTTTCGAACGAGAAATAGCCGTTGATTTACAAATGAGCATCATAGCATCTCTCCTCATAACGTCTTATATCCTTTGAATTCTTATTCTCTCTTGAAATGAATAATATCGTTAGAATTCAAAATATTGGACAGTTAAAGGCACGTTCCTTCGTTTTTATTTACTGTTTAATTTTGTTTATTTTTCGTTTGTATGTTTATACTAGCGATGCCCGGGTGTTTTGAGTAAATCAAAACTCCGGGGAGGGGGGGTTAAAATAATTAAAAACAAAGTTTTGGTAGGTGAGTATGAGGATCGAACCCGAACCCTTGAGGAAAAGTTGGAAATTAAAGTGTGAAAAAAAGACGTACGATGTTAACCACTGGCCACAGAGACATACAAGAGCAATACGTTTGAATTTATTTATTTAACTATTGACAGGTGGCAGCAATAAAAGTTAACTCTGCTGCTTCTATTTGACCTAATTATTGAGGTCAAATAGAAGTCAAGCAGTTAAATTAACCCAAGTTTTTTCCCCAACAGATGTTGGGGAGGGGGAAACTAGCTCGCCATTTTCCAGACTGATTAGCAATTGTCTGATATGAGAGGTGTCCCCACATTGATCAAAGCTGATTGCTTCTGGACGTTTCCCTGCGCGATGCCGAGAACGTTGTTATTCGGCCTTGGCAGTAGATAATGCCAAGGCCTCATTTGGGGTCCGAAAGAGCTTAGGCACCAGGGCCAGTAAGAGGGGTTGGGGAAAAACGGGTCTTTTCTAAAGACTATGCTAGACTTGCGTTGAAAAGCAAGTACTTAAGAAAAAACACCTATGCTAGAGTCTCTATCATTCTATACACAAACGCCTACATTCTTACCGGGACCTACTTAAAACATCTGCTCCCCAGCTTATGGGATGGCGGGTGACATTCACGCTGTGAAGAAAAATACATATTTACAAAAACAAAATAAAATGTATTATATACAAACAAAAAAGATATTTTTTTTTTTAATATATATATATATTATGGGGGTAAGATGATGGGGAGAGGGTCAAACTATAAAACCCCCAAAAAGAAAGAAAAATAAAACAAATAAACAAAATGCCTACTTGCTATTCGTTGATTGGAACGCTCACTGTCTTCCAGTCCTCTCCCCTCGGGGAGAGGTAAAAGCAAGCAGGTCGTTCCCTAGTGGGAAGTGGAGGACCTAAAGGACTGCAGTTCTGCAAAAATAACTTGGGGTTGGGGTCAACAGGGATGGACGGCGTCTTCTAAGATAAAGGACGTAATGGGCAAAAACAGGCCAGGGACAAAACACACAAGTGAACTGGGCATCTTTGGAAGCTCTCCTAGCGCCGACTATCAAAAAATAAAAGACTACAGGAACAGGATTGACATGCATACTTACCCTAGTCTAGGCCCTAATAAAGTACTAAACTTTCCATTCTTGGTGGTTACACAGCCTCACTACCTATCTACCCATAATACAAGGTGAACCTTGTACTAACCAAAGGGCTGGGTTCCGAGAAAACAGATAAACCCTTGCACCTTAGGACAAATACCAATAGGGTGGAAACATGAACTCGAACCTAGCTAGTGTTGTGCACCCATCTCCTATCAAAGTCTATGCGATGCAATCTTTTCCAATCACATCTGATCTTTATTTTAAGTTGATGCTTAAAATAAACAACCAGATCCTGATCCGAAACAGATCGCCCCCCCATAGACAATGTCCAGACGTGAAACCCACATCACTAATCTAGCTACAGCTAGGATCGCAAGAAACACTATCTGCTTCTCCCTGGTAAACGGCGGATCCACATTGTCAACAACGTACGTTAAATCAAGTGGCACCGACCGCTCGGGGTCAATGCAAGCCGTTACCTCTCCGACATACTCCCAGAGATTCTGCACCCTGCTGCAATGAAAGAATGCGTGTTCCCTCATCTCCTCCTCCTCCTCCTCCTCCTCCTCCTCCTCCTCCTCCTCGTCGTTGCAGCATGGGCATGGTGGATAATAATAATCATCATCCCTAAAATCTCTGGTTAGTCTGCCGAAGAGTGATAGCGTATCCCGAACTAGCCTCCATGTGACATAAAACTCCACGTTGTTCAAGCAAGAGAAATTTCCCCCTCGACAGATGCAGCCACTCCATCAGTGGATCTTTCATGGTACCCACCGCTAACTCCTCATATAGCCTCCTCCTAGGCCGTGCAAGGTCACTGGACCCCAGCAATGCTCTAAGGGTGGCTCGGCATGCGGTCAGGAAATGCCCACCGGTCTTCTGCGACCTTTAGTGGCGGGGTCGTATATGATCTGTGGAAAAGCTTGTTCAACAACTGGTACCCAGTGCGTTTCCTCCATCAGTGCCCAACTCAGGAACGCCAATCTTTCTGCATCCTTGTGACTTTGCAAGTCTGGCATTCCCAAGCCACCCTCACTAAGCTTCTGCGTACAGACCTGTCTGCGGACATATGGCTTTCCTCCCATCCAAAGAAGTTCGAACATGAGTTGCTCTAAAGCCTTACAGCGATCCATAGGCAGGGGAAGAACAGACAAGCATTAAAGAATCAACGAAAACACGTACGTAGCACATGTCTCCGCGCAACCCTTCAAGGACAATCTCCTACAAATCCAAGTCCTTACTGACGACTCGACCTTTGTCTGTACTTCCAACCAATTCTTGTCCAGCTGGAGATCCGGCTCGAACCACACACCGAGGATCTTTACCGGGCCATCAGTCCGGCCGAACGCACCTGGAAACGAGTTTACCCCGGTCCAGGCGCCCAACCACAGGCCAACGGACTTGCTGCAATTGATCACAGCCCCTGTGACAACTTCGTACTCAGCGCGCGCCTCTATCATCACTTTAATATCGATACGTCACGCAACAAACACGGTGACGTCATCGGCGTACACGGACACCCTGGCAAATTTGCCGCCAGGTAGAGCTATGCCACGCAGGACTGGTCTCGCCACCTCGTCCCTTAATTTGCGAAGGAAGGGCTCCAACGCCTGTACATATAACAGAGACGACAGCAGGTTACCCTGCCGCACCAACTGGGAGATCCCAAAGGACTCTGATAATCTACCGTTTACTTGCACCACTGCTACAGGATCATGATACGGAGCAAAGATCCACTTGCGGAAGTCAGGACCAAAGCCGGCGGTTTCCACAACAGATCTCAAGAACCCATGGTCGACCCTGTCGAACGTCTTGGACTGATCTAAATTGATCAGCGTGGCTTCTCTGTCGTCTTCTAAACCCTCTATGATCATGCGAACCAAGTGCAAATTGTTCTGAATCGATCGACCCTTCACAGCGTAGTTCTGATCTGACTCAACCAAATCACCAATAACAACTTGCAGTCAGTTCGCAAGAACGCGGGACAAAATCTTGAAATCTGCGTTAAACAGAGTGATGGGCCTATAGTCGTCTAGATTCCCCCTCCATGTTGGTCCCCCTTCTTCAGAAGCGTGACCACTCCTTTGATTACCTACCTCGGGATCGAGTCCGGGGCAAACCAGTGGTTAAACACGCCCATCAAAAAGGGCACAAACATGAGTGACAGCCTCAAGAACAATTCATAGGGCAAACCATCAAGCCCCGGAGATTTGTTGCGGCCAACCTGCTTCAATTAATGTAATGACCTCACGCTCCATAACCATCCCCTCGCAGCTAGCCTCTCTGGGTCGCAGTAAGGCGGAGCGAGCCAGTTAAATAGCTGCCAAACTCCTGGTCGTGGAGTCTGGGTAGTTGGGTGAAGTGCTCCTCCACATGTTGCCGAAACCCATTACTGACACAAGAGAGTGCCCTTCGAGGTTTTTCACCTCCCGAATGTACCCATCTGAGCCGTATCTTGGGGCGGCCTTACGCTCAACAGCGTCAACATTCTCTGTTTCATTGGAGACTCTGTTTAACCTAGCTCTAACTACCTGACCTTCGTATTGCTTGCTAGCCAAGCGATGTAGGTCCCCCTTAACTAGAGCTAGTTCTAGGGATTTCCCCACTGCCACCGTCCAGGTCAGTCTATCATCTAAGTGCTTTTTGGTCCGAGCCACCAGCTACTCCCGGTAACCGCCCCCACTAACTCTCTCTGAATTAGTGACGTCAGCTGCTTCCGAAAGTCATTCAACTCCAACAAGGAGACGTTCAACTTCCAGTAGCTAGCCAACCTAGGCCTATTACCTAATTTCAGACAGGCCAACACGAGTTTGTGGTCCAACTGACCTAGCTAGTGGAATGTGGGACAAGATAGAAAATCTATGTCGCCCCTTCTAATTAACATTCTGTTCAAGTATGTACTTGGACAGACGACTGAACTAGATTGCCACGTCCACATCTCCCTCCCGGGGTAATCCAGACGGAACCTGTCAAACAGATCGCACGAGGCCATCAGGTTAGACAGGCTGTTGTCACACTGCCCCGACCCTCTAACACCCCTGACCTTATCTATATTGGGGTCCAGGACAGCATTCCAGTCCCCCATTAATACTACCCGCTCCGGACCCAAAGAGAGAAACACCTCCACCTGCCAAAAAATGGAAACCCTCTTGCTGTGGATGTTAGGCGCATAAACTGCCACGATCCGGAACGCGTCGCTTTTAACAGCAACATCGACCACGACCAGCCTTCCATGAGTGTCCGCATGGATAAGTGTAACCGTCGCAGACAGGGTGTGACTCACTAGCACAGAAACTCCCTGTCTCTGGGGCTGCCATATGCTGAGTAAACATCAAAATCGTTTACCAGCACATTGCAGTCCCCAGCCCCAACAAAGTGGGTCTCTTGTATGACAGCTACTTCTACCTCAAGGGCCACGAGCTCCCTGAGCACATGAGCAGCCTTGCTTCGAGATCTCATGCCCCTTCCATTCAAACTAACTAAGGGTCTGAAGTCCTCGGGGGTCAGTACGTCGAAGGCCTGACTGAGACTGCAAGTGAGCAGGTCGGACGTAAGCCGTCCGTCTCGAGCCAGGCCCCCCACATCCCAGGGAAACGTCATTTTTAGCGCCCTATAGAAGGAGGGGTTAACATAAAGCGGGACCCTCCCCTTGCATTGGTTTACAATCTTGCTCAGTGATTGGTGCTCCCCGTCCACTATTTTCAATCCCTTGAAGGCAGACTTCCTGGCTTTGATCATTCTCCACAAAGCCTTTGCCCTGCCTCCCCTATTCACTCTGACAAGAGTTATGATTGACGGTGTGTCGTGGAAGTGCCTTGGGACAGTGACCTCTTTTCCATCAACCTTTTTGAGGCCTTCCAATTCTTTTAAATACTTTCTTTGTCTGCCATTGAGGTCACTGACCGTATGGCTCAGGTCGGCTTGACATATTTGCTCCCCAGGCCAGAAAGGAAACTTTCTTGATTTTCCCTCCCTTTGGGGCTGCCAACTTTTCCTGGACTTCCTGTACCACCTGTTTTTCCTCTGGTTCTGGAGTTGCCATTTCCACTGGAGCTTCCATTTGCTCCATGTCGGTGTTTTGAGTGGTAAATAGGGGAGGGTTTGGCTGAACTTCCTCCTGGGTACTGGGAGTTTGCGGAAGTTCATGTCCTGTTTTTCTTCTTTCTTCTCTACCTTCTCTCTTTCCTCTTTTCTCCGCCTTCTCCTCATCACTTTCGGAGCCAGAGGAGCTGCCCCTCAGTTTTCTTTTTGTGGCTGTTGCCACTATTCTGTCTGCAGTTTGTGGAGACGGCTCCGCTTTCTTCACTTTCTTTCCCACCACCTTGCTCCATTTGTTTGCGACTGCTGTTTCCTCTTCTTTTCTTGGTTCTTCCGCCTTCTTCTGTTCCTCCTCCGGCTTTTTCGTCTCCACAGCTACTTTCTTCATGGGGCAGAATCTCGCCACATGGCCCGTTTTTTGGCATTGCCAACACTGTGGCCGTCTGCCCTCCACAATAACGGCCATTGACCAGCCATCGCAGGTTAGCTGGGCGGGGATCCCATAGAATTCTTTTCTGGTCAGCCGCATGTTAAATTTGTAGTCCCTGGTCATAATGTTTTGGGGGGCCTTCATGGCCTCAATCCCCTCCACCTCTCTGTAGTGTGACATGATGGCCCCCAGTTGTTCCTCCATCAGAAAACATGGGACCCCCGTGATGGTGACGATAGATCTTCTCTTTTAGAGATACTCTGGTCTTACTTTTATGTCCCTCCATGTGAGGTCCCCTCTTGCCAGCTTCTCTGCCTCTTCCTTTGTCACCAAGAGGAGCTCCCACATGGCGTTGAACCTTCGGACGGTATATTGGGCGGAGATTTTCAATTCCCCCAGCGTCTCCATCATGCGATCTTAGGGTACGCCCTTCAGCCCTTTCCCCTTAACATCCAAGGTGAGCAAAGAGACTGATCGCTCCCTTATCTTTTCCAGAGTTTCCGGAATTACTTCAATGTTGTTGCCGTTCGTATACTCTTTGTATTTCTCCTCAAAGAGTTTTTTGTAATATCCGGGGATTTTGCTTTCTTTTCCTTCGGCTCCCAACTCTGCAGTCCTTCCGGGGTCTAACTGTTTACTGTCTCTACTACTGCTGTTAATGGTGCTGGCGGTGTCCTTTGGCCTGCCGGAATTGGGGAATCTGTCCCTGTGAGGGCTGGCCACTCTTGCTTCCTTGCCGGCTCCATAGTTCTTGATCCACCCACCCCCATGCAGCACCCATCTACCACTATAACATCCAATGATTTCACCCTCCGTAAGACCCTCAGCTGCTGGCTTCCGGGGGCTGCTCTTCTTGGACTGTGACACTTTCGGAGGCAATGACGTTGATGATGCTGCCTTATCCTCCTCTAGGACCCATCAATGCTTTACGGACCACCTCCTCTTCTTTTTGCCCGCTGTCGCTCTCTAACTCTCCTCGTCTTCTCCGCCTGGGGTCTGCTGTATATATTTGCTCCATGCCTTTATCACTTGTTCCATGTTGCTGGCGTCTTCCATGCCTTTATCACTTGTTCCAGTTGCTGGCGTCTTCCAGGGCCAATTTACTTCCGGTCTGGCGGTAGCATCCACCACCGCAACTCTGGTGAAACATTTTGCGTCTCCTATGTCGACCATACTAGGGGTACTCTCCACCGAACTTGGGGTGCCTTCTGGGGTGGCAACCCCCGGAACCGACTGCAAACCAACTGCACACGACCCGAGCGACGACCTGACTGACGAACCGACCGACAAACCGACCGACAACCCTTCAAAATTGGGGGTGACGACCCTCAGAACCGAACACGCACCGACCGATACTTCCAAACTGGGGGCAGCGACCCCCGAAACCCTTCTCATACTGGGGGTACCTTTTGGGACGGCATCCCCCGAACCCTTCACGGCCACTACACCTGGGGCGTCCCCCAAGGTGGCAGGAGCAGCGGCCTGCTCCATCTACTGTGATGGCCCTGAGCCCAACTAGAGGCTGCCGATTAGGAAACCAAGGGGACCTTCGCCTAAAAAGTTTCCCTTAGCCCTGCCGGCTGCTTAAGCACTAGCTGGACCCCAGACTATCTGAAAAAGGAAGGAAAACAACAGTTAGTCAAGTTGCCCGAGGGCAATAACAAAAAACAAAAACAATTAACAAAAACAAAACAAGTCCTTGCGGGTCCAAATCCCCAAAGAAGGGGCTGGTCCTTGCCGGACAAAAATAAAGAACTCTTAACCACAAAGATTAGGAGCACTTCCTCGGACACTAAGACGCGGATGACAGTGAGCACAGATACTACACTTTGATCTTTAGCCTAAGAGTTGTTAGCTTTGAATTAGTTTCGCTTTTTATACGAAAAAGCTGAATCAACATGCGAGAAGCCAAAATAGAAATAATTTTGTAAAAATCGACGTAAATAAATCTAGACGCTACATGCGTTCTCAAATCCTAGATATTATTATCTACGGCCTATATAAACAGTTCTAAGCGATCGTCTCCCCCCCCCCTGGGAGCGTGTGTAAGAAAAGCCTTTGCGAGACATACACAAAATGGTTACACACATTTTGCCTTTTATATATATAGACTAGCGGGGGTTACCCAGCATTGCCCGGGTGTTTTGCGGTGTGTGTGGTTTTGGGTAAATCAAACTAAACTAAAATTAAAAAAAAGTTTTGGTAGGGGAGTATGAGGATCGAACCCGAACCCTTGAGGCAAAGTTGGAAATTAAAGTGTGAAAAAAAAAACCGTGCAACGTTAACCATTGGGCCACCGTGACAAGTTTGAATTTATTTATTTAACTATTAAAAACAGGTGTACACAATAAAAGTTAACTCTCCATTTGACCTAATTAAGAAGGTCAAATAGAAGTCACGCAGTTAACTTTTGTTAGGGAGGGAGAAATATTATTATCTACGGCCTATATAAACACTTCTAAGCGATCGTTACCCCCTCCTGGGAGCGTGTGCGAGAAAAGCCTTTGCAAGACATACACGAAATGGTCACACACATTTTGCCTTTTATATATATAGATGTACTGTGTGAATGTATGTATGTGCGTACTTATGTATGTATATATGTATGTGCGTACTTATGTGTGTATATATTTAAAATGACGTGGCGCCTCCTCTTCCTCCTCCTTCCTTTTCCTTTCCCCTTTTCCCCGTTTATGCTTATCACTTTAACTACACCGATTGTTGCATGAGGGACTAATAAGAGTTTTCACTGTCTCGAGTTACGTCCCTTACCGGTGTACATTTTGCCTTGTTTACAATGATAATAAAGACGCCATTATGTAAAAGCCGATCGATCATTCTGTCTTTTCTAATCCATTGACATCCTCAGTAAAATAATGACACATGGCGGCAGCGGTGAGATGGAAACAGTCCAAGTAAGATGTAGAAAAGAGTAAGAAGCGGAAAGTTATTTGCAGAAACAGATAAGTAACTTTTTTGTTCTTGTTTCAAATTGTAATTTATACGTGCTTCACGTGGATGGAAAAAAAATGTCGAAAGCGGACATAGAAGAAACAAACAGACCAGTGGCTGACATAAGGCCTCCGGCGCCCCTATGTATGGAAGGCAATTTAATGTCGAATTGGAAGTTGTTTAAAATGAAATGGTATAACTACACCATTATTACGTGTTTGACGAAAGTCATTACAATATCAGAGGGCACCTTTGCTTCATGCGTTGAGAGACGATGCACTGAAAGTTTACAATGGATTTCAATTTTCAACACCTGAGAACACCCGCCGAAATTATTCAGGCATTTGATAAATATGCTATAGGGGAAACGAATGAAACCTATGAGCGTTATGTATTTCATTCTAGAAAGCAAGAAGAATCAGAGACTGTGGAATTCATTACGGCACTTCGGACGTTGATAAAAACGTGCAATTTTTGCAACAATTGCGTTTCATCAGTACTCAGAGATCAGGTAGTACTGAGGATACACAACCCCCAGATACAAGCTGAATTATTGAAAATGAGACAGTTAGACTTACAAAAATTTAAGCTGTTTGAAAATGCTACAGTCCAGTCCAGAATCCTAAGGAGTGAACAGGATTGATTTTAAACCCAGGAGAGAGACATCGGCACAATCTGACAGAGAGTGCTGGGCGTGTGCATTGCAGCATGGAGCAAGCAAAGAGTTATATCCTGCATTTGGTAAAACCTGTTATAAACGTAAGGAAAGAAAACACTTTGCCGTGAAATGCAAAGTATCAAGCAAAAAGAAGATGCAGACTGTCAAAACCCAACATTATGACCAGGAAAACGACAGTAGTCGTTGTTCAGACTATGGACATGTAGACAGCATAACAATTAAGGAAAAGGTGAATGTTGTAAGTCAAGAGGTGAAAAAGCATAAATTATGGTGAAAGGAAAACCAAATGCCTTACAGCTCGATAGTGGAGCGTCTATGAATATATTGAATGAGAAACACGTGATTGGAAAAACACTGGAACATTCAAATAAGACTCTTGTCATGTGGAATGGAGTAGAAGTGAAGCCATTGGGAGAGTGTAAACCCCAAAACTGGACAAAAATATGTAGTCAAGTTTGTCATTGTGAAAGAGGATTTCCATCCCTTACTTGAAGCAAATGCAATCCAGAAAATGGAACTCGTCACAATCAATAACGACAAATTCAAAATGGTCGCCAAACTTTCCCAAATGAATGAATCCAGCAGCCAGTACTCAGACAGCATTATCAATGACTTCAGAGATATGTGTTCAAGGAAAAATTGGGTCAATTACCAGGAGAGGTACATTTGCAGGTGGATCCAGGAGTAACACCAAATGTTGCAGCAACACGGTGAATACTAGTGGCACTTAAGGACAAGCTAAAAGCCAAGTTAGAAAAACCGGTTAAGAAAAATGTTATTGAACCAGTGAGTGAGCCAACACCATGGGTAAGTGCTTTAGCACTGGTAGTTAAGAAAAATGGAAGCCTATGGATATACATAGACCCAAGACCACTGAATAAAGCTTTGAAGAGGGAACATTTTCAGTTACCTACACTGGACGATTTACTACCAGATCTGGCTGACAGCGAAGTATTTTCTACTCTGGATCTATGAGATGGATTTTGGCAACAAGTTAAACTGCAAACCAGCTTAATGCGGGTACTGGTCTCCCGCCTTATGGTTTTTTATCAGAGATTTGCTTCTCATACAAAGGTTTCCTCCACCACGGCTTACGGGAGCCCTCTCCACCCCAACACACATATAAATACACGCAAACACACACGGTGCTAGTTGGCCGTTGACTCCAAACAAGGGTTCATTTGCCCTTTGGGAAGGTCTTGTTTTTAATCCTTCAGGAAAACTAGTAACCCTCCTCAACAAACAAGTCTGGTCGGGAACCAGTTTAATCGCCGGTGAGCCGACCATGAGGTAGGTAGAACTGGATTACATGGTACCAGTCGCATATAACATGACCTGACATACACATATCCACATCTATATATATACAAATGTAAAGTTGGTTCGTTCTAAACAAATAAAACCATGTTTATACGTTACCAATTTATTTGAAATTTTCAGACAACCCATTTTTAGAGTCGAGGTATGTTTTTATGTTATTAAAATAAATTTACCTAATTAAAATTAAAATAATAAATAAAATAAATATATTTATTTATTGTTTCTGCGAATCTGTTCTGTTGATAAAACTGAACTTCCGGTTCGATTCATTTCACAGCCACGAATTGACGAAAGGTAAACTCGATAAGTAAAAAACTCGATAAGTAAAAACTCGATAAGTAAAAAAAAAAAAACATATTTCATTTGTTTATCTTCCAAATTTTTTAATTTACACATCTTTTCTTTATTATATAAGGCCAAAAAAAAAAGTTTGTTGCTTGCTTTTGAGTTTTTTTTTTATATATAAGATTACTCATGCAGAGAGTGATCCGTGCTGAAATAATGTTATCATATAAAAAGTCATTCTTAACATGGGGAGGTAAGGATGTTTTGTACCTATTCTACCTTACAATTGAATAAATAAAAAAAAAACATATCGTAAAACCTTATTTAAACGTGGAAATATGATTTAAAAAATAGCGCGGCTCTCTGCATTAGCACCATTTTTATTTATTGTTGTTGTTTCAAATTTTCGGCCAACTATTCCTCTGGCCTTCATGAAAAGAAGTCCTTTTATAAATGTTCAGTAACTTTTTCCTTTTATTATTCTTAAAGAGTAAAACTTTTCTTATTCATGAAAGGAGTTAAGCCTACGTAAATAAATAAATGTTTGTATACGTGACAAATTATCAATAAATGGTTTAGTTACTTTTTTTAAAAAATGTTTGTAAAAGTGCGAAAGGCGACGTTGTTGTACAAACATTACTCCCATGCTTAATTTCTATACTTATAGGTTTTTGGAATTTTTTTTCACTGGATTATTATTGATTGGACACTAATTAAACAGATTATTAAAAAAAAAGAAATCATTATTTCGACGTTTGAAAGTGGTGCTCACTTTTTAGTTACAACGTTCTGATAAATCAGTCACCCATTTTGTAAGCAATAAAAACGCGGTATATCAAAACCATAGAAAGTAAAAATAATGAGTCTCTACCGCATTTGTAAGCCAGAAATATATTTGTTTCTCAAAGAAAAAAAATAGAGAGAACAGGACTTTTTTTTATTGTTTTCATGAAAATAAAGTTTCGAGATTTTTAATTATTATTTTTTTTTTTTACTTATTTAGTCAGTTTGTGTTTTTTTTTTCAATTGTTTTTGTGAAAGGTGAGTTTTTTTTTTTCAAAACTTTTGTTTTGTTTCTTCTTAATTTTTTTTAAAGTATTATAAATTTCACTAACATGCTGGAGAAATGTTTAATAATTTGGTATTTTTTTAGATTAGGTCCACCTCCACAATTTTCCTTTCAATGACGACATTTATAGGTTTCCGAGTATGCTGAACACGCAAATTGCATTGAAATTTTGCGGAAATAAATAGTTGTATTATGCATTGTATTCTTCGGCGGCCATCTTTTTACGTGCACACGCGCCATAAACAAATACACACACGTAAAAAAAAGATGGCCGCCAAAGATTACAATGCATAATACAACTTTTTATATCTTGATAACTACTTATTTCTGCAAAATTTCGATGCGATTTTCGTATTCAGCAT
>NC_136524.1:14319556-14329556 GCF_053919585.1 Euprymna scolopes | reverse complement strand
GGTCAGCTTAGATATGCACGTGAAAGTCCCAGAATTAAATTAAGAAAACTGATCAGAAGAACAAATAAATGACCAAGTTTAAGACATGGGGCGTCTGTTATATATATATATATTAAAAAAAAGTGGAAGTAAATAAATAAAAAATAGAAAATTATATATATATACACGCACATACATATATATATATATACACGTACACATACATATACATACAGACAGACACAACAAATGCACACATACATGCATATACATACACACACGCATATAAATATATATACATATGTATACATATGTATACATATACAATAACACACACACACCTATATATACATATATATACAAACACACACGCATGCATAAATATATTAACATATCCAAAAACATATACAAGTTAAACAAATACATACATACTTACATACAAAATAAGGGGAGGGAAAGGCCGGTATCTACAAACTCCGAAATAAGGCAAATAAATGTGTATGTAAATGCATATAGTGAAATATAAGTAAACAAATACATAGAATAAAAATGAGTAGGTTGATGTATATATTTAATTAATAGGTATACTTATACCATAAAACGGAGACAGCAGATGGGAAACCGGCCAAAGAAATAAAGAAAAACAAATAAAATTAAAAATAAAAAAAGCTTTGAAGGTAAGATCATAAAAAAAAAATTATGGGAATAGATATATATTTGAAGGGTTAACTTAATAGCTATGTGATTTCAAATTTACCATATTTAAACTTGGACATATGTTTGTAATAGGAGATCAGTTCGTTTTTAGAGTTTATTATATTACTACTTTGAGGGGAGGTTATAATAGTTATAGCTTCAGATGTACAGAGGTGAGTGTAAGACTTAACTTTTTTTAGGATGGTCCATTTAATTGAAAAGTGGGTATTGGCAGAATTAAGCTTTTTAACCAGTGTAGTTAGAGAAGTTCCCTGGTTATTATTTGAATTTTGGTTATTGAAAGAAGAAGTGAGGTTTGAAATTCTTTTCTTTATTAAAGTTGAAGTAGCACCTATATATGTATATGTTTTATTAATAGTTCGGGGTCGAGAATTAATATTAATTTGTTGATTTATACTGGGAAGAGAATTTAAATTTTGTTCATTTTGATGAACAGAGGGTAGGACAGTAATTGTATCAGGATTGATTTGGAGGGGATAATTAGTGTTATCAGTGTTAGGATGGCTGCTATAAAAAATATTATTATTATTATTATTATCATTATTATTATTATTATTATTATTGTAGCTGGTTATATGATTGAAAATAGAGGGGCTGGTTGATTCGTTTGTTGGATTAATAATTATATCAGAGGGAGGGTCGGAGGAAGGATAATTTGGTGGCAAAATGTTATTGTCTATTATGGGAGAATTGCGTGGGAGCTCTGTAATTGTACATGAATATATTACATCTTTATGGATGCAATCATTATTGAGTGGGCAAAGATGTTCGTTAATGCAGTTGCAGTTTCTTTTTTGTTGGATTGGGAAAGGGATTTTTTGGGCTAATTTAATTATTTTGTTATTAGATGCTAAGATTCTTTGTGCTAAATTAGGCATAGTAGAATAAGAAATTCTTATTGAGTTTTATTAAAAATTGAACTATGTCTGTGTGGGTATTTGAAAGAGTTTTCTACAATATTGAAGAATTCTTTAGGTATATTAGTTTTAACATTTACGCTAAATGGAGGATATAAACCAAATATTTTTCTTTCTCCTAGTGCGACAGGGTGGGTTAGAAGTATTATGATTAGCATGTTGGTTCGGATTATATTTGTGGAGTGGACCATTGCTATTGATAGCAGCAGATCTTGTTATTTGAACTGGTTTCTTGCGAGTCATATTGTGTGTGATTACAGATTTAAGACGGCATACAGGTGGAGTATAATGGTTATATTGAATGGTTTCATTGTATCCTGAATTTCCTAAGGCATTATTGAAGAAAGTAGCATTTTGATTAAAGGTTTTTTTATCGGCTGAAAGGGTAGAAATTCTTCTAGAGACGGATGGTACTATAGATTTTATAATTGAATTGGGGTGGTTAGAAGATGTATGGACGTATAAAAGCGTAAGGTTTGGTTTATGATAGGGGCTGTAATTTTCAGTATTAAGATTAAGTGTAATGTCTAGAAAATCTGAAGTTTTTTTATTTGGTTCAATAATTATAGAAAGGCCAAAATTATTTAAAAAGTTAAGTAATTTTTTAATTGTATTATTATACTCTCTTGGCCTTGGCTGTTGTTGTAAATAGAGCATCATCTCTATAAAGGCCCCCTTGGATATGTTTAAAGTGGTATTTCAGTTCTTTCAGTAAGAAGAGTCCCACTAAATCTGTAACCTCGGCAGAGTCGGAAGCACCCATCAAGATGTGAAAATTATTAGGAGTATCTTTTCTAGTCCAAAACTTATTGTTAAATTGTATAAGGGATTTTCTGGCTAGGAGAATTAATTTAATTTCCAAATGAGTTAAGTCAGAATTTCTTTTAGCAAAGATTAGGGCCTTATTTAAAAGGATCGGTGAAATTGATTGATAATAATTGTTGATGTCAAAGGTTATGAAGTTAAGGAGGTGTTTATTTTTAAGGGAAACAAACCGATTAATTACAGAATTCGAATTTTGCCAAAGGGGGAAGCTAACTTTTTCTTTAATAGAGGGGATAATTCTATCTAAGATGTTTTTGCTTACCGCACCCAAATAAGAGCTAGATGGGCAGATCAATCTAATGGAGAGGTTATCATAAAAATTAGGTTTATGGTCTTTGACGGTGAATCTAGGGGTACCCGGAGAAAGTATTTCAGTGGAGTTATGAATGTTCATAGAAGTCAGTAAAGATTTAGCTTCAGAATTAATAGAATCCAAAAGGTTGCGGGGGACTATTTTATTAGATTTATTAAGCTCTTTATATATGAGTCTTTTATATGTAGTCAAGTTTATAGTGATTTTAAGTCTTGTCTGCAGGGACAAATATATGTTTATTCTTATTGACTTTCTTGGCAAAATTATTTATTTTTCGGGTAACCTGGTTGTAGCAGTGTTTTTGTTTCTTAAATCTAATTTTTTTGACTAAGTTTAACATGGAATTTTCGAAGTCCTCAATGTAAGGATTATATTTAGGGTGGGCAGTGGTTTTTAGTCCGTAAAATTTGGTAGCCAATCTTTCAATTTTTTTTTGTTCTCTTTGCGAGTTTATAGGGAGTCCATTTGTTAAAGTTTCTGTGTGAAGAATGTCTTTAGACGAAAAAGGCGCTTTAAGCTTATTATTAATGTTTAAGTAATTCCACCTTATATTTTTAATGTTTAAGGCTTTCCACCTAATATTTTTTAGGAAAATGTTCAAAGCTAGAACAAATTTGTGGATATATTCTTGTTGGGTAGGGATAGGGATATTTTTAGCAGACAGGGGAATGTGTTCCTTTTCAAACATATCTGCAGAGAATAAAAAGCTCAACCAGATGGGAGCTTATAAAAATAAAAACTACAATAAGTTTACCAAGGTAATCAAAATGGTAAACTTAAAATATATTATAAATATTAAAGAGTTAATATTTACAAGTAAAATAAACTCAGCCAGATGTAAAAGCTCAATAAAACCGAAAAGGAAATAGAGTTTATAATATGAACAAATGATTAATAAAACATGTTAAAAGACATCTTGAAAAAGAGTTAAAAACATATTTAATGTTAAAAACGAAAGCACAAGATAAGTGGATAGTCCTTAATCCGCGGAGTTTCGAAGAAATACTCTCCTTCTCATCAAAGGGCAGGAATTAGCAAAATGCAGGATCGGATTTTGCATATAAAAGTATTTAATGAAACTACAAGTAAGTCACAGATCTTACTTGGTTAAAAAAAAGGGTGAGGTAAGGGGAACAGGAGGCAAAAGAAAAATGATAAAAAGATTTCACATGAATGGATAGTCCGGTGAAGGGTAAAAATCCAAAAATGGTAAATCCAAAACGGTCGAATTTAAAATTTCAATCCAATGGGTAAATTCCAAATGGTCCAAAACAATCCAAAAGGCAGAGTTCCTTGGAAAAAAGCGCAAATGGAATGAGTTCCAAATCATTAAAAGAAAAGCACTGGAGATAAATTTAAAACACGTCTGTCAAGGCTGGATGAATAAAAAAATTAAGGTTAAAAAAAAAAAAAAAGCGGTGAAAGTTTAAACTTGAAAAGCAAGGTCAAACGGACCCAGATAAAAAGTGCGAAAGTTAGCGTTAATAATTAGGTCAGCTTAGATATGCACGTGAAAGTCCCAGAATTAAATTAAGAAAACTGATCAGAAGAATACGTGCATATCTAAGCTGACCTAATTATTAACGCTTTTTTATTTGCGCTTTTTTCCAAGGAACTCTGCCTTTTGGATTATTTTGGACCATTTGGAATTTACCCATTGGATTGAAATTTTAAATTCGACCGTTTTGGATTTACCATTTTTGGATTTTTACCCTTCACCGGACTATCCATTCATGTGAAATCTTTTTATCATTTTTCTTTTGCCTCATGTTCCTCTTACCTCAACCTTTTTTTTAACCAAGTAAGATCTGCGACTGACTAGTAGTTTCATTAAAAGTCTTATACTCCAGGATCTAAGTCTTGTCACCTCTGTACATCTGAAGCTATAACTATTATCACCGCCCCTCATAGTAGTAATATAATAAACTTTAAAAACGAATTGATCTCCTGTTGCAAACATAGGTCCAAATTTAAATACGGTAAATTTGAAATTACATAGCTATTAAGTTAACCCTTCAAATATATATCTTTTCCCATAATTTTTTTTTTTTTAATTTTTTTATCTTACCTTCAAAGCTTTTTATATTTTTAATTTTATTTGTTTTTCTTTATTTCTTTTCCATCTGCTGTCTCCGTTTTATGGTATAAGTATACCTACTAATTAAATATATACATCAGCCTACTCATTTTTATTCTATGTATTTGTTTACTTATATTTTACTACTACTAATACACATTTATTTGCCTTATTCCGGAGTTTGTAGATACCGGCCATTCCCCCCTCTTAAATTGTATGTAAGTATGTATGTATGTATATATGTATTTGTTTAAGTTGTATATGTTTTTGGATATATGTATATATTTATGCATGCGTGTGTGTGTGTTTGTATATATATATGTGTGTGTGTTATTGTATATGTATACATATATGTATATATATGTATATGTGTGTATGTATGTACTTGTATGTTTGCATTTGTGTGTCTGTATGTATGTATATGTATGTGTATATATATATACATATATATATATATTATATATATATACATATATATATATATATGTATATATGTATATATAGTTTTTTTTTAATTAAACTTTTTAATTTTTAATTTATTTATTTTCATTTTTTTTTAATATAATGGACGCTCCATTTCATAAACTTAGCCATTTATTTGTTTCTCCGACTCATGTTTTAATCTGGGACTTTCACGTGCATATTTAAGTTGATCTAATTATTAACGCTAACTTTCGCGCTTTTTGTCTGGGTCAGTTTGACCTTGCTTTTCAAATTTACACCTTCGCCGTTTTTCCGGTTTTTTTTTTGTTGTTGTTGTTTTTTTATCTTAATTTTTTTTATTCATCCAGCCTTAACAGACGTGTTTTAAATATTCTCTCTAATGCTTTTTCTGTGCACATTTGAACTTTTCTTTTAATGATTTCGAACTCATTCTATTTGTGATGGTTTCCAAGGAATTCTGCCTTTTGGATCATTTTGGACAATTTGGAACTTACCTGTTGGATTGGAAAATTTTAATTCTACCGTGTTTGGATTTTACCGTTCTTGGATTTTTAACCCTTCACCGGACTATCCATTCATGTGAAATCTTTTTATCATTTTTCTTTTACTTCCTACTCCCCTTACCTCACCCTTTTTTAACCAAGTAAGATCTGTGACTTACTTGTAGTTTCACTAAATACTTTTACATGCAAAATCCGATCCCGCATTTTGCTAATTACTGCCCTCTGATGAGAAGGAGAGTATTTCTTCGAAACTCCGCGGATTAAGGACTATCCACTTATCTTGTGCTTCCTTTTTTAAAATTCAATATGTTTTTAACTCTTTTTCAAGATGTCATTTAACATGTTTTATTAATAATTTGTTCATATTATAAGCTCTATTTCCTTTTCGGTTTTATTGAGCTTTTACATCTGGTTGAGATTACTTTACTTGTAAATATTAACTCGTTAATATTTATAATATATTTTAAGTTTACCATTTTGATTACCTTGGTAAACTTATTGTGATTTTTATTTCTTATATATATATATATATATGTATTTATGTATATATATATTGATATATATATTGATATATATATTTATATATAATGATATATATATATATATATATATATATATATATATATATATATATATATATATATAGGGGAAGTCGGGGTAAGTTGAGCATAGGGGTAAGTTGAGCCACCCCCTTTTAACTACAATTGACTAAGCCAATCCAAGTATGTATGCAATCTATAAACAACTGATCACGTGACTTTAACCTCCACCATTTTGTTTTGCTGAACCAATATCGGAGGTTGATGCAGTAAAAGAAAATCAGATTTCGTGCCAAAAAAGTAAAATAAAGCGTTACAGAGGTGAGTGCATGTTTCTTGTGTGTAGTAATAGTTTGATTAGATATAATATGTGGTAGTTGTTTGTTCAATTACTTGCCTTCATACCTGTAAAAGATTTTTACATTCACCACACATGAGATGCATGCATTTGAACAGACAATTCAATGAGGTCAGACTGGGGTAAGTTGAGCCAATGCTAATGTGGTAAGTTGTGCCACTGGCTCAACTTGCCCCATATGTCTTTTTACACGTTTTCAAGAAACAGATGAATGCGCAACCACATCAGTAGGCCTGTTATAGAGTGAATTCAAAATGCATGTTGTATAAGTTACATGCTCTACTTGTATAAGAATTAGATCTATGGGTTACCTGGTAAATGTTTAAGATGTGTAAGCCGTGCTTGGATAGGAATTTGCATGCTGTACAGGCGCTTTGTTATTTTAATAATAATAATTATTTTTATTATTACTATTATCATTATTATTTTTAACATTATTATTATTATTATTATCATTGTAGAATCAAGAATGCACTTACCTCCCCTCTCCACCATTATGGACTAGCCTACAATGCTGGGTTATTCCATTTGGAGGCGCCTGATTGGCTAAACATGCCAGGAGAGGCAGGCGCCTCTCTACAAATGCCAGCTGTTCTGGCATTCATTGTTCAATGTTCCAGGCTTATGCCAGGAACTCCACTGAATCAACTAGTTCACTCTAGTAATATTCTACATCATTATCGGATTTATTGTGTTAACTTCATTTTTTTTGTGTGTTTCACAGAAAAAAAGCCCACCAGACATGCGCCATTACGAGTGAAAGACAAATCGTGGACAAAGTCCTACATACGTTATGGAACGGGCTGCTGCCGCTGTTACTGGAGGTCAGAGTGTGAGGAGTGCTGCAAAGGACTTTAACATGGATCGAATTACACTGAAGCGGTACATGGACAAACAAGACAGTCAACCAGCAGGGACTGCTTACACACCTGTTTCCTTATGCCAATTGGTTTTTAGTCCTGAAATGGAAAGGGATTTGGCTGACCACGTGAAACAATTGTCAGACATGTTTCATGGTTTGTCATTGAGAAGATGTCGCACACTGGCATATGAGTTTGCTAAAAAAACTGTCTCAATCTGCCACCAAGTTGGGATCGTGAGAAAAAAGCAGGACATGATTGGTGGTTAGGCTTCAAGAAGCGCCGGAACTTGGCAATTAGAGTGACAGAAGCAACATCTTTTAGGCGTGCCACAGCCTTCAACCGCCCAGTTGTTGATAAATTTTTCAACAACTTGAGTCAGATAATGGACAAGTACAAGTTCTCACCAAGTGACATTTACAACACTGATGAGATTGGGTGCACCACCGTTCAAAACCCTGGAGCCGTTGTCATAGAAAAAGGAAAGAAACAAGTTGGTTCAATCACCTCCGCTGAATGCGGGGAATTGGTAATGGTGGTGTACACTGTGAGTGCAATTGGATCAGTCGTGCCTCTCTGTTCATCTTTCCCAGAGTCCACTACAGAGATCATTTCATCAGAGGTGGACCAACACAGTGCATAGGGAGGGCAACACGAAGTGGCTGGATGAATGAAGAGGTGTTTGTGGAATATTTAAATCACATCATCAAGCACACCAGATGCTCACCAGGAAAGAAAATCCTCTTAATCCTCGACAACCATGACACACACATTTCTTTGAATGTTGTGAACACAGCAAGATCTCATGGCGTTGTCTTACTGACCATTCCACCACACACTTCCCATCGTCTCCAGCCGCTTGACCGGTCAGTGTATGGACCCTTCAAAACAGCGTACAACAGAGCCATGAATGGGTGGCTACGATCCAATCCAGAGAAAACAGTAACAATATATGAAATCCCAGCTCTAGTGAACCAAGCCCAGATGATTGCCATAACACCATTGAACATTGCTGCTGGATTCCAAGCCTCGGGCATTCATCCATTTAACCGGGACATCTTTAGTGAAATTGACTTTTCCCCTTCTCTTCCAACTGACCGTGAGCAAAATGTGGCTGCAGAAAGCCTTGAGGCAAATTCTACTGTGGAAGATGCAGGGCCATCAGGTGAGGTTCCTGGAGCAGTGCAGTCTTGCCCGTGCACAGTGATGATGTCCGACCACAAAAACAGCAAGAAGATGATCTTATGCAACCATCCGCATCTGGGTCTTGTGTTTCATCTAGCTCACATGATGTCATGCATCGTCCATACATTTCACCATCTGTAATTCAGCCATTTCCGAAAGCAGCACCAAGAAAGGCAAGAAGTGGTCACAAAAAAGGCAGCTCAAAGATTTTGACTGACAGCCCTGAACGACAGAAGCTGATAGCCCTTTCTGAAAATAGAAAGAGGAGCCTATTAACAAAAACAAAGCAGTGTTTGTTCAATGCTGGTGGGAAAAAGTCATGTCCCCCGAGATCTAAAACCCCATGTTCAAGTGACACTAATGATTCAGATTTTGAATTTGATGATGTGTCATCAGATAGTGATGGTGATATTGATCCGGATAGCCCAATAATCGAAGGTGACTTTGTGGTTGTCAAATGTGCTGGCAAATCACGAACTGTGAACTATATTGCCCGGGTTGACACTCTCAACGGGGAGGACTTTAAGTTTGAAGGTGTTTTCCTTCAAAAAGTTACTGGGAAGGTAGGAACGGACAAGCCTGTGTTTGTTCCAAACCCAAAGGACAAAGCGGGTTTCAATGCAAAAGATGTTGTTTACAAGCTGCCACAGGCAAATAGTGTTGGCAGTTCTGTCCGTTGTTCTAGCCAGCTCGTTTTCAGCTGTGACTTCTTCATTAACTTACTTTCAGATATATGTTTCAAATTTTGTGCTGGTTCATTCGCTGTAATTAACATTTCTACTTCATTATTATAATTTGTTTTATAACCACAGCAACAATTTTGGGCTTGTTCCTTCTTTATTTGCAACACATTTTTGCGTGGCACAACTTACCCCTGTGTGGCACAACTTACCCCAGAGGTTGGATCAACTTGCCCCATGGTCGGGGCAAGTTGAGCCATTTGATATGCATTTTTGTAAAGCACATGGTCGGTTTAGGTGTACTAGCAGAAAACTGCAACTTGTTTCAAAATGTTCCCAAATAAAAGAATTTTATAATAATACACTCATCTTTGCAAAATAATTAGTCGTTTGGGTTCTGAAGAGCCAAAATGGAAAATTGGCTCAACTTACCCCGACTTCCCCTATATATATATATATATATATATATATATATATATATATATATATATATATATATATATATATGTCAGGTCATGTTAAATGCTACTGGTACCATGTAATCCAGTACTACCTACCTCATGGTCAGCTCACCGGCGACTAAACTGGTTCCCCACCATATAT
>NC_136524.1:14307056-14309556 GCF_053919585.1 Euprymna scolopes | reverse complement strand
AGCCCGGTGGCAAGGCCTAGGAGGGTGGACCTCCTAGATATTACCAAGGCGGTGTACCTCAGTCCAATAGGTGCTGGGCCGGTTCCCGGGCCGTCACCTGTTGGGCTGAGTGTCAAGTGACGAATCCTTGACGTGTACTCCCCTGTCACCCTGCAGCCGAAGCCGCTAGGACACACATCCTATCATAAAAGGTTTATAATGGGGGTATTTATTTAAATGCTGCCCACATCAGCATTATTTGGCACAAGGCCTGGAAAGTGGGAACCCCGCAGGCTCCCCTAAAGAAGGGGCACTCCTGCAATTTTAAAAATTGCCTGAGTAACCCCGTTGGCATTCCGCGGTCGGGCCGCCTCAGGCAGCAAGCAATAAACTTGCCCCACTGGAAAGCCCGGTTGCAAGGCCTAGGAGGGTGAACCTCCTAGATATTACCAAGGCGGTGTACCTCAGTCCAACAGGTGCTGGGCCGGTTTCCGGCCCCTCACCTGTTGGGCTGAGTGTCAAGTGACGAATCCTTGACGTGTACTCCCCTGTCACCCTGCAGCCGAAGCCGCTAGGAGACACATCCCATCATAAAAGGTTTATAATGTGTTAGTTATTTAAATGATGCCCATATCAGCATTATTTGGCACAAGGCCTGGAAAGTGGGAACCCCGCAGGCTCCCTTAAAGGAGGGGCACTCCTGCAATTTTAAAAATTGCCTGAGTAACCCCGTCGGCATTGCCCGGTTGGGGCGCCTCAGGCAGCAAGCAATAAACTTGCCTCACCGGAAAGCCTGGTGGCAAGGCCTGGAAAGGTGGACCTCTTAGGTATTACCCAGGCGGTGTACCTCAGTCCAACATGTGCTTGGCCGGTTCCCAGCCCCTCACCTGTTGGGCTGAGTGTCAAGTGACGAATCCTTGACATGTACTACCCTGTCTCCCTGCAGCCGAAGCCGCTAGGAGACACATCCCATCACAATTGAGTTGTAATGGGGGTATGATCCCACACAGTCGGGCGATTCTATTTATAAACGGTGTTGCTAAGAACTGGCGAATCAAATTAATTCACGTTCCGCTACCAACCAATCAGAAACCAGAATTGCTTCATAAATATTAAACCTTTTCTGGAGCAATCTCACATGTTCTTTCCCGGGTTTCGACACGGTAAGAATATTTTGTTCTGTGGAACTGTCTACTATAAACAAGTCACCTCCCAGGACTTGTGTGTAACAGCGAACCATCTGAAACTGTTCTGAAACTCAAAATGGCTTACACTTCTAGATATATATATATATATATATATATATATATATATATATATATATATATATATATATATATATATATATGGATATATTCTATTCTAATATTAACTCAATCTACCTTGAATTTTTTTTTTTCTTTTTTATTGATTCTCCTGAAATTAGTCCAGCCTTGACAGTCGTTTTTCTATGCACATCCTTTCCCTCATTGTGAATTATTCCACGGATTTCTGCCTTTTTGATTACTTTGGACCATCTTCCAATTACGCGATTTCCTTTGATTTTACTTGTGGAAATGGAAATTTAATCAACTTTTTTGGATTTTTATTTTTGGATTTTACTGTTATTGGATAATTTATCCTTCACCAGACTATCCATTCACGTGAAATCACCTTTTTCTTCGCTGTATTCCCTCTCTTTCACTATTTGTTACCAAATAAGGTCTATAACTTACTTATAGTTTCATCAAATACTTTTGCTAGCAAAATCCTATTCCGCATTTTGTTAAATCCTACCCTCTTATGAGAAGGAAAGTATTTCTTCGAAACTCCACGGATTAATGTCTATTCACTTATTTTGTGCTTACTTTTTAAAATTAAATATGTTTTTAACTCATTTCAAAGTGTTTTTTAACATATTTTATTAACTACTTGTTCTTCTTCTACACTCTATTTCGTATTTGGTTTTATCGAGCTTTTACATCTGGTTGAGATTACTATATAATATATATTTATAATATACTTTAGTTTTGCCATCTGGGATTATTTTGGTAAACTTAACTGTAGTACTTTTTTCATTAGAAGCTTCCGCCTCGTTGAGCTTTTTTATTCTCTCCACATATGTTTGAAAAGAAACACATTCCTCTGTCTGCCAAATATATTCCTATCCCTACCCAACAAGAATAAATCCACAAATTTGTTCTAGCTTTGAACATTTTCCTAACAAATATAAGGTTGAAGGCTTATCACCATGACTTAAGCATTATCAATAAACTTAAATCGTTTATTTCGTCTGAAGACCAACCTCCCCCAGAAATCTTAACAAATGAACTCCCTATCAACTCTCAAAGAAACAAAAGAAAATTGAAAGATTTGCTGCCAAATTTCACGGATTAAAAACCATTGCCCACCCCAAATACAACGCTTACCTTGGGGAGTTCCAGAATTCCATTTTAAATTTAGTCTAAAAATAAGATTTAAAAAACAAAAACACCATTATTATCCGGTTACTCGAAAAATAAATAATTTTGCTGAAAAAGTT
>NC_136524.1:14299556-14304556 GCF_053919585.1 Euprymna scolopes | reverse complement strand
CTCTTCTTTTTGATCAATGTAGCCTTTCCCACTATAACAATCCTCACGCACAGGCATTGCTCGATATAAATTAAATACACTTTTTACCATCTCGTGTATCTTTATAGCAAAAAAGGCTCGCTGTAGCCTAAAACGGCAAAACATTCAATGAAGTTGGAAAATATGATTATAAATGTAAATGGCAATAAGGGAACTGGAATTTCCAGGGCCTGGCCCAGCAGGTGTTTCAGGGCTCCACAGCCTGGACTCGGACGTCATCATGCTACTGCGAGGAAATATATGACAATGACCATCGGCTGTTGGAATGTGCGGACACTGCTTGACTTGCCGTCAGCAATAACGTGTCCAACGCATAGATCTGCTCTTGTATCTAAGGAACTTCAACATTATGACATGGACATAGTTGCTCTGTCTGAGACCAGGCTGAGTTGGTTGGGGCCTACTCCATTTTCTGGAGTGGTAGAGCGGATGGATGTAAGAGGGAATCAGGCGTGGCTTTTGCTATAAAGGCATCAGTTTTTTCTAGCCTGAAAGAACTTCCCTGTAGTGTGAGCGACCGGATCATGACTATGAGGTTACCTCTGGTAAATGGTTGTTATACAACTTTTTTGAGTGTCTATGCACCCACTATGGATGCAACAGAAGATGAAAAGGTTGCTTTCTACCTTGCTTTGTGCAGTGTAGTTAGACACATTTCCTCTGCTGATAAGATCTTCATTCTTGGAGATTTTAATGCTAGAGTGGGAAGAGATTTTGAAACCTGGGACGTGCTGGGTAAACACGGAGTGGGCAAGTGTAATAGCAATGGTCTGATGTTGTTGCAGTTTTGTTCAGAGATGGGTTTTAAAATCGGTAACACCGTGTTCCAGCAGGACAAATACAAGACGACCTGAATGCATCCTGGTTCCAAAAAATGGCACTTGATAGAAGTGATTGATGTTAGTCAGAAAATGTGAGATGAGTGATATCTGCAGTGTTCGTGTCATGCGGGGTGCAGAGTGCTGACCATCGGTTGGTCCGTGCAAAGATTAAGTGTGTTGTGAAGCCCAAGATAAGGGGAGCTAGTGTGGCTATCCCAAAGCGACTTAATGTTGCCCGTCTAAAGGACAATATTGTGAGAGAGAAACTAGTTAAGGAGATGGAAGAGATTGATTGTGAAAATACTTGGCCTGCTTTTAAGGAATCTGTTTATGAGGTATGTAAGAGAATATTAGGTTATTGTGAACCATCAGGATTGATTCAATGAGAATGATACTGAAATTCAGGCTCTGCTTGATTCAAAAGCCAGGACATTGCATGCTTATCTCGGGGTGGTTTGATGGATGGGGAGCAAGATCGAGTTTAAGGCAATCAAGCACGAGGTGCAGAGGAGGTTGCGTAACATGTAGGATGAATGGTGGAATCAGAAAGCTGAGGAAATACGGCTCGCCTCGGATTCAAACAAAACCTAGGTCTTATACAGCCTACTGCATGCGGTTTACAGACCATCCAGATCACCTATCACTCCTTTGCGCTCGAAAGATGGTGGGGATCTTCTTCGAGACCCTACCGACATTCTACATAGATGGAGGGAGCATTTCGATGACCTCCTAAACAGACCTTCTTACATTGATCAGGAGTTTGTTAGGTCAATTCCTAGCAATCCGGTCAAGGATATCTTGGTAGAGGTTCCTTCTCTCCAGGAGGTTGAAACAGCTGTCCATAAGCTGAACAATGGAAAGTCTCCTGACCCAAATCGTTTGCATGTGGAGATCTTTAAATGTTCTGAACCCAAGATGATGCAACGCTTAGCGAAATTGTTGCAGACTGCTTGGCGGGATGAGTGTATTCCGCAGGATTGGCAGGATGCATTGATGGTAGCGCTATACAAGGGGAAGGGTAGCAGAGATGAATGTGGAAACTATCGAGGCATCTCTTTGCTGTTAGTAGTCGGTAAGGTGCTCTGTAGGATCATGCTAGACAGAATGCAGGGACAGTGGATATGATTTTTACAGCCAGGCAACTGCAGGAAAAATGTATAGAACAGCAAAAGGGACTATATCAGGTGTTCATTGATTTAACTAAGGCCTTTGATACAGTCAATAGGGATGCTTTCTCGGAGATTTTGAAAAGGCTTGGATGTCCTGACAAGGTTATAACCATCTTAAAGCTCTTCCACGATGATATGAAGGCTGTGATCAACGTTGGGGAAAAGCTGGCTGATCCTATCTCAGTAGAAAATTGTGTTAAGCAGGGAGACATTCCAGCACCCACACTCTTTGCCTTGTATTTCACCATGGTCTTTCGGATGGCATTTGGGGGTTGCTATGATGGTGTCTATATTCGTTACCGAACTACTGGGGGGTTGTTCAACATTAGGTGCTTCAATGCAAGTACAAAGGTACTCACCAACACGATTCGTGACTTGCTCTATGCGGATGACTGTGATCTGGTGGCTCATATGGTTACTGATATGCAGCATCTTGTGGACGCTTTTGCGGTTGCCTGCAGCGCATTGGGCCTGACCATCAATCTGAAAAAAACTGTCTTAATGTATCAGCCTGCTCCGGGCATGCCATACTATGAGCCATCAGTTTATATCTGTGGGTCAAGGATAGCGGTTGTCTCTAAGTTTGTATACTTGGGTAGCACACTGAGTATGTCTGGTGCCCTGGATGATGAGGTATCATTACGGAGGGCAAGTGATGCCTTCGGAAAGTTGGGCGGGCGTTTGTGGAGACGTCATGGGATCTTGCTGCCAACTAAGATTAAGGTTTATGCCACATGCGTTCTCTCTACTCTTCTCTATGGTTGTGAAACTTGGACAACATACAGGGAGCATTTGAGACGTCTTGAGCGGTTTCACCAGATGTGCATACAGCGAATCAGGTGTGGGTTGGCAGATGTATCTCAGTGATGTGGAGGTGCTTGATCGAACCCAATGCCTTAGCATTGAGGCTCACGTTATTAAGCATAGACTGAGATGGAGTGGACGTGGTGAGGGTGTTAGACATTTGACTTCCCAAACAACTCCTTTATGGTGAGCTCGCCGAGGGAAGACATCTGGCTAAAAAGCCTAAATTGAGATTTAAGGATTGTTTAAGATCCACCTTAAAAAAATGTGAGATTGATGAAAGAACCTGGGAGAGTCTTGCTTTGGATCATGGAAGGTGGAGAAGGACCTTCCTGTGAGGTGTGGGCAAGTTGAGGCGGATCGAACCCAGTATGAGCGGCTGAAGCGCAATATCCGGAAATGAGCCGTGGATGGGAGGGGGAGCCAAATTGGTCTGGAGTGTGAGGTGTGGGGAAGAATATGTCTTAGCAGAGCTGGGCTGATGAGTCACCAGTCTACTCATCGGGGCAGCAGGCCATAAAGCAGTCTTGAGTTGCCAGAGTTAACCTGTGTCAACTGCAGGCGGATGCAAAAAACGACAGGTGGTTTGATCCTGCATAGAAAAGAACATCAAGAACATGCTGCTAGTGGTGCACATGTCTGTACAATGTATGCTAAGGAATGCCAGAGTATAGCAGGGCTTAAAAGCCACATTTGTGCAGCCCGTCACTGAATGTTTTCAGGGATGCATGTATGTCTGAATCAATATATGCATGTAGGCTCATGTATATGCTTGTATGGATGTATGGGTGTCTATGTATATGTGTGTGTATATATGCGCATCCATACTTATGCACACGTATTCAACAACACTTTAAGGTCAATTGAGGTCAACGGGAGCAATGCAGGTGTATATGTATGCATGTATGCATATGCGCATATGTTTACATACCGAGGTGGAGATGCATGTATACATGTGCGCGTTTCTTTAAATGTATGTGTGTGTGTGCGCATGTGTGTGCTCGCACGTACGGCCTCAAGCTAAGCTTCTCAAAGCACTTAACAACAAATAAAAATCAAATAGATAAACCGAATCATAGCCCCCCCCCCCCGCCTCCCAACCTAAGCAAACACCCTACAGGTCAAGACATACTTATCAAGAAATCATTTCACGAACGAGACGCAAACAACGTAAACCTAAGAACTCAAAATTTAAAGTAACCCCCCCTTCTTACCCCTACATATCTCCTTCCCCCTCCATGTAACCCTATGTCCTTAGTCACACTAGAGATGAACTTCCCAGACCCCCCATAACCACTCCAAAACTGTAAAAGTCTGAGGAGGCTACATGACGGCCAAAAAATGGTCGCGTAGCTGAAACAATAGACTTTAACGCTTTCATAGTTTTAAATTGCGTTATGTTCCAAGTCTAATACTGATATTTATATGTGCAAACCAGACAAATGTGCAGGAGTGGTGATTTTGGACAAATCGGACTACGTTGAGAAAATGGCAGTTTGTTCTCAATGATGTTTCGAAATTCCGTAAACTTGGCCCCGTCGAGTTGACGGATAATACTTGCAAGAACGAGGCTAAAATGCAAAGACGTCTATTTGCATTATTTAAAAAGAAGTTTTTTTGCAAGGACGTCTATGACAGGATCAGGCCCTTTGGGTCACAACATCCCAGAATGTGTGGTCTCCCCAAAATCCATAAGCAAGGTGTTCCACTGAAACCTATTTTATCAATCGTTGGTTCGGCACAAAATTCTTTGGCTCAGTGGCTTGTGGAAATTCTGCAACCTGTGCGCGAGTTATATACCACGCATTGCATCCCAGATTCTTTTCAGTTCGTTGATTGTGTACGTGGGTTGGATTCAAATGCAGAGACGTCTTTTATGTGCTCATTTGATGTCTCTAGTCTCTTTACAGTTGGATGAGACTATATGTATATGTACCGATGTGCTCTATGATGGTCGCCTGACTGAACCACGGTTTTCTAAAGAGATACTTATTGAACTCATTTTAATGTGCACTAAATCCATGGAGTTTAGTTTTTGTGATATTATGTACTATCAGGTCGACGGGGTTTCAATGGGGAGTCCGTTGGCCCCAACTTTAGCGGATATTTTCGTCGGGTACCATGAATCCGTTATGTTCAATTCTACAACTAAACCCACTGCATATTT
>NC_136524.1:14284556-14292056 GCF_053919585.1 Euprymna scolopes | reverse complement strand
GTCAATGATCTTACTTGAAAACAAAATAAGTTAAGCAGAGGGAATATGGTAAAGAAAAAGGTGATTACACATGAATGGATAGTCTGGTGAAGATAAAAAAATTCAGTGACGGTAAAATCCAAATGTAAAACTTCAAAAAAGTTAAAAGAATTTCCATTTGTAAAATCCAAGGAAATCCCGTAATTGGAAGAAGATGGTCCATAATAATCCAAAGGCAGAAATCAAGGAATAATTCACAAACATGTGTACAAGGAAAAATATAATATTAATAAAAGAAAAATAAGATGTGCTTTTCACACTACTTCCGAGACATAACTATAAATAAAAAAGATCTGGGAAGAAGAAAAAAAAATGATAAAGTTAAATATAAAATAGAGGGAAACAAAAGTCAAAGCGACCCAGACAGGAAATGTTAAAGGTGCGAAAATATATATAGGGCAAAATAATATAGGTCAACTGAAATGTACAAGTCATCACTTAAAAAATGTCAACAAGAGTTATTAAACGACACTAAAAGGAAAATAAAAAAGGGAGATAAAAATAAATAAATACATATATAATCAATAAATAGAAAATAAAGAATAAATAAATAAAATATAATCAAAAATACAATATAAAGTATAATATATAATATAAAATAAAATAAAATGACAAATTAAAAAAAGAAAAAAAATACAAAATAAAAATTATTTAAGGGGAGAAGATAGCCGGTATCTGCCATTTCAGGAAAAAAAAGTTAGTAAATTCATATAGTAAAATTTAAGTAAATATACATACAAGATATGAAAGTGTGGGTAGATTGATATATTAGATAGATAGGAAAGTTTGAAGAATAAAACAGAAAATGCAGATAAAAAACCGGCCATGCAAAGAAGAGATAAAGAATTAAAATAAAGGATTATTAAATTATAAAGTATTAAGAAGTATGTCGAAAAACGAAAAAGTTAAAGAAAAATAAAAAATATTTTATATCTATATAAAAGGTAAAAGCAATAACTATGTAATTTCAAAATTGCCATAATTAAATTTGGACTTATGTTTACAGAAAGAGATCAGTTCATTTTTAGAATTTATTATAGTGTTACTTTGAGGGGAAGTAATTATAGTTATAGCATCGGTTGTGCAGAGGCGACATGACTTAGAGCCTGGAGTATAAGACTTAACTTTTTTTTATAATAGTCCATTTGATTGAGAAGGGAGTATTGTTAGAGTTAAGTTTTTTAATTAAAGTTGTTAGAGAAGTTCCTTGGTTATTATTAGAATTATGGTTGTTAAAAGAAGAAATGTGGTTTGATATTCTTTTCTTAATTAATGTTGAAGTAGCGCCGATATATGTATGTACTTTATTAAAAGCTCGAGGTCTGGTATTAATATTAATTTGCTGATTTGTATTAGTTAAATAGTTTGAATTTTGTTCATAGTGTTCAATAAATGGTGGGACGTCTGTATGAGGACTATTTTGGAGGGGATAATGAGTCTTGTTAGTGTTAGGATGGCTGTACGGAGAAATATTATTATTCTCATTATTATTATTATTATTATTATTATTATTATTATTATTATTATTATTATTACTAGTTGTATGATTGTAAATGGAAGGACTGCTCGAATGGTGTATTGGATTAGTAACTATATCAGATGGAGGATGGAAAGAAGAATAACTTGAAGATGAAATATTAGTGTCTGTTATGGGAGGATTGCATGGGAGCTCAGTAATAGTGCAAGAATATATAACATCTTTATGGATACAATCATTATTGAGTGGCCATAGATGTTTGTTATTACAATTACAGTTAATTTTGGGTTTAATTGGGAAAGGGATTTTTTGGGCTGATTTAATTTTTTTGTTATTAGATATTAAGATTCTTTGTGCTAAATTAGGCATTGTTGAATAAGAAATCCGGATTGAATTTTTATTGAAAATAGAACTATATCTGTGTGGGTATTTGAAAGAGTCTTGTACAATATTGAAGAATTCCTTAGGTATATTAGTTTTGACATTTAGGCTAAATGGAGGATTAAACCAAATATTTTTCTTTCTCCTGATGCGACTAGGTGGGTTAGAGGCATTGCGATTAGTATTTTGGTTTGGATTATGAATATAGACTGGTTCATTGTTATTGATAGCGGCAGATCTTGTTATTTGAACTGGTTTCTTACGAGTCATATTGTGTGTGATTACAGATTTAAGGCGGCCTGAAGGAGGAGCATAATTGTTGTATTTAATCTTTTCCTTGTATCCTGAGTTCCATAAAGCATTATTGAAGAAAGTAGAATTTTGATTAAAAGTTTTTTTTTATCAGCAGAAAGGGCAGAAATTCTTCTAGAGACAGATGGTACTATAGATTTTATAATTGAGTTGGGGTGGTTAGAAGATTTATGGACGTATAAAAGTGTAAGATTAGGTTTATGATAGGGGCTATGAGTTTCGGTGTTAAGATTAAGTGTAACATCTAGAAAATTTGAAGTTTTTTTGTTTGGTTCGATAATTATAGAAAGGCCAAAGTTATTGAAGAAGTTATGTAATTGTTTAATAGTTTTGTTGTACTCTCTTGGTCTTGCTGTTGTAGTAAAAAGGGCATCGTCTCTATAAAGACCTCCTTGGATATGTTTAAAGTGATATTTAAGTTCTTTCAGTAAGAAGAGTCCCACTAAATCAGTAACTTCTGCAGAGTCAGAAGCACCCATCAAGATGTCAAATTTATCAGGGGGTATCCTTTCTAGTCCAAAGCTTATTGTATAAGGGACTTTCTCGCTAGGAGAATTAATTTTATTTCTAAATTAGTTAAGTCAGAATTTCTTTAGCAAAGATAAGAGCCTTATTTAAAAGGATCGGAGAAATTGATTGATTATAATTTTGGATGTCAAATGTTATGAAGTTAAGGAGGTGTTTAGTTTTAAGGGAAACAAACCAATTAATTACGGAATCTGAATTCAGCCAAAGAGGGAAACCTACTTTTTCTTTAATAGAAGGGATGATTCTATCACAGATATTTTTGCTTACAGCTCCTAAGTAAGAGTTAGATGGGCAGATCAATCTGATGGAGGGGTTGTCATCGAAATTAGGTTTATGCTCTTTGAGGGTGAATCCAGGAGTACCCAGAGAAATTATTTCAGTGAAGTTATGAATGTTCATAGAAGTCAGTAAAAGTTTAGCTTCAGAATTAATGAAATCTAAAGTCTTAGGAGGGACTATTTTATAAGATTTATTAAGTTCTTTATACAAAAGTTTTTTATATGTAGGATAGTCAAGTTTATTATAATTTTTGTCTTATCAGCAGGGACGAATATATGTTTATTCTTTTTAACTTTTTCGGCAGAATTATTTATTTTTCGAGTAACCGGATTATAATGGTGTTTTTGTTTCTTAAATTTAATTTTTTTTACTAAATTCAACATGGAATTCTCAAACTCTTCGAGGTAAGGGTTGTATTTGGGGTGGCCAGTATTTTGTAATCCATAAACTTTGGCAGCAATTTTTTCGAATTTCTTTTCTTTTCTATGAGAGTTGATAGGGAGTTCATTTAAGATTTAAGGGTAAAGTTGGTCTTCAGAGGAAATAGGCGCTTTAAGTTTATTTTTAATGCTTAAGCCACCTTATATTTTTAAGGAAAGTGTTCAAAGCGAGAACAAATTTGTGGATATATTCCTGTTGGGTAGGAATAGGGATATTTTTGGCAGACAGAGGAATGTGTTTCTTTTCAAACATATCTGGAGAGAATAAAAAGCTCAACTAAATGGGAGCTTATAACAAAATGAAAATTACAATTAAATTTACCAAAATGATCAAAGATCGTAAAATTAAAGTAAATTATAAATATTAAAGCATTAATATTTATAAAATTATCTCAGCCAGATATAAAAGCTCGATAAAACCAAATAGGAAATAGAGCTTATAATATGAGCAAACAGTTAATAAAATATGTTAAAAAACACTTTGAAATGAGTTAAAAACATATTTAATCTGAAAAGGAAACACTAGATGAATGGATAGTCCTTAATCCGCGGCGTTATATATATATATATATATATATATATATATATATATATATATATATATATATATATATATATATAGAGAGAGAGAGAGAGAGAGAGAGAGAGAGAGAGAGAGAGAGATGGATATATATTTATGGATATATATATATGGATATCTATATGGGTATATATATACATATATATATGGATATATATATATATATGTGGATTTTTATATGGATATATATATATATATATATATATATATAAATATATATATATATATTTATATATATATGAACAAATGATTAATAAAATATGTTAAAAGACATCTTGAAAAAGAGTTAAAAAACATATTTAATTTTAAGCACAAGATAAGTGGATAGTCCTTAATCCGCGGAGTTTCGAAGAAATACTCTCCTTCTCATCAGAGGGCAGGAATTAGCAAAATGCAGGATCGGATTTTGCATATAAAGTATTTAATGAAACTACAAGTAAGTCACAGATCTTACTTGGTTAAAAAAAAAAGGGTGAGGTAAGGGGAACAGGAGGCAAAAGAAAAATAATAAAAAGATTTCACATGAATGGATAGTCCGGTGAAGGGTAAAAATCCAAAAATGGTAAAATCCAAAACGGTCGAATTTAAAATTTCAATCCACTGGGTAAATTCCAAATGGTTCAAAATCATCCAAAAGGCAGAGTTCCTTGGAAAAAAGTGCAAATGGAATGAATTCCAAATCATTAAAAGAAAAGTACTAGAGATAATATTTGAAACACGTCTGTCAAGGCTGGATGAATCAAAAAAATTAAGGCTTAAAAAAAAACCGAAAAAACGGTGACAATTTAAATTTGAAAAGCAAGGTCAAACTGACCCAGACAAAAAGCGCGAAAGTTAGCGTTAATAATTAGGTCAGCTTAGACATGCACGTGAAAGTCTCAGAAATAAATTAAGAAAACTGATTAGAAGAACAAATAAATGGCCAAGTTCAAGAAATGGGGCGTCTGTTATAAATATACATACATATATATATATACATATATATATATACACAAACACACACATACATATATATATATATAATAAAAAAAAGAAAATATATATATATATATAAAATAAAAAATAAAAATAAATAAATAAATAGAAAATTATATATATACAGTCACATACATACATACACATATACATACATGCATACAGACACACAAATGCACACATACATGTATATACATACAAACACGCATATAAATATATATGCACATACATGAATACATATACAATAACACACACACATATATATACATATATATACAAACACACACGCATGCATAAACATATAGACATATCCAAAAACACATACAAGTTAAACAATAAACATACATACTTACATACAAAATAAGAGGAGAGGCCGGTATCTGCAAACTCCGGAATAAGGCAAATAAACGTGTATGTAAATGCATATAGTTAAATATAAGTAAACAAATACATAGAATAAAAATGAGTAGGTTGATGTATATATTTAATTAATCGGTATACTTATACCATAAAACGGAGACAGCAGATGGAAAACCGGCCAAAGAAATAAAGAAAAAAAAATTTATGGGAAAAGATATATATTTGAAGGGTTAAATTAATAGCTATGTGATTTCAAATTTACCATATTTAAACTTGGGCATATGTTTGCAATAAGAGATCAGTTCGTTTTTAGAGTTTATTATATTACTAGTTTGAGGGGAGGTTATAATAGTTATAGCTTCAGATGTACACAGGTGACAAGACTTAGATCCTGGAGTATAAGACTTAACTTTTTTTAGGATGGTCCATTTAATTGAAAAGTGGGTATTGGTAGAGTTAAGCTTTTTAACCAGTGTAGTTAGAGAAGTTCCCTGGTTATTATTTGAATTTTGGTTATTGAAAGAAGAAGTGTGGTTTGAAATTCTTTTCTTTATTAAAGTTGAAGTAACACCTATACATGTATATGTTTTATTAATAGTTCGGGGTCGAGAATTAATATTAATTTGTTGATTTATACTGGGAAGAGAATTTAAATTTTGTCCATTTTGATGAACAGAGGGTAGGACAGTAATTGTATCAGGATTGGTTTGGAGGGGATAATTAGTGTTATCAGTGTTAGGATGGCTGCTATGAAAAATATTATTATTATTATTATTATTATAGCTGGTTGTATGATTGAAAATAGAGGGGCTGGTTGAATCGTTTGTTGGATTAATAATTATATCAGAGGGAGGGTCGGAGGAAGGATAATTTGGTGGCAAAATGTTATTGTCTATTATGGGAGAATTGCGTGGGAGCTCTGTAATTGCGCATGAATATATTACATCTTTATGGATGCAATCATTATTGAGTGGGCAAGGATGTTTGTTAATGCAGTTGCAGTTTCTTTTTGGTTGGATTGGGAAAGGGATTTTTTGGGCTAATTTAATTTTTTGTTATTAGATGCTAAGATTCTTTGTGCTAAATTAGGCATAGTAGAATAAGAAATTCTTATTGAGTTTTTATTAAAAATTGAACTATATCTGTGTGGGGTCAGACGTGTTTCAAATATTATCTCTACTACTTTTCTTTTAATGATTTGGAATTCATTCCATTTGCACTTTTTTCCAAGGAACTCTGCCTTTTGGATGATTTTGAACCATTTGGAATTTACCCAGTGGATTGAAATTTTAAATTCGACCGTTTTGGATTTTACCATTTTTGAATTTTTACCCTTCACCGGACTATCCATTCATGTGAAATCTTTTTATTATTTTTCTTTTGCCTCCTGTTCCCCTTACCTCACCCTTTTTTTAACCAAGTAAAATTTTGACTTACTTGTAGTTTCATTAAATACTTTATATGCAAAATCCGATCCTGCATTTTGCTAATTCCTGCCCTCTGATGAGAAGGAGAGTATTTCTTCGAAACTCCGCGGATTAAGGACTATCCACTTATCTTGTGCTTCCTTTCTTTAAAATTAAATATGTTTTTAACTCTTTTTCAAGATGTCTTTTAACATATTTTATTAATCATTTGTTCATATTATAAGCTCTATTTTCTTTTCGGTTTTATTGAGCTTTTTATATCTGGCTGAGTTTATTTTACTTGTAAATATTAACTCTTTAATATTTATAATATATTTTAAGTTTACCATTTTGATTACCTTAGTAAACTTATTGTAACTTTTATTTATATATATATATATATATATATATATATATATATATATATATATATATATATATATATATATATATATATATATATATATAAACCAGAAAGTTCCATCGAAGATCAGACAAGGGAGGATGGGGTCTAGTAGACTCCCTCCTTCTGCAGCCTTGGACTCTGCTATTGGCTAGCATTTGGTTGACAACCCGTGCTGTGCCGATTGATATAAAATTGAATGGTTCGAGATGCTACATAGAGCGGATTCCAGAAAACATTTAAAGATTTTGGAGTCTGTCTCTATCGCAGTGCGGAAACCTTCTTTGTGCCAGCAAAAGAAACATCCAATGCATTGTTTC
>NC_136524.1:14269556-14274556 GCF_053919585.1 Euprymna scolopes | reverse complement strand
TATAAATTTAACTTAAAATGAGTACGCACTTTCTAGCCACCTGAGAGAGGGGGGGGGGTCCCATGTTTATAGGTTTTTTGAAATTTTTTTCAATAGATTATTATTGATTGGGCACTAATTAACCAGATTATGAAAAAAAAAAATCTTGAATAAAGAAATCATTATTTCGACATTTGAGCTTTCGTTTATGCTCACAAGTAGCATAAACGAAGGCTACGGCTGTGAAATTGAAAATAATCCCAGAGTCCAGGGGTTATTACCATGCAAAAGAAATCAAACAAAAAACTTTTTAGCCAAGAAACACACAGAAAATGCCCCTCTCTCAGTTGGCCAGAAAGTGGGTGCTCATTCTAAGTTAAATTTAAATTGAAAAATGATCACCCATTTTTCGAAAAAGTAATTTCATGAATATCATGAAAACTTTCTTTTTGCTACAGAAACGATTTGCAGATTAGTTTTTAGCACACCGAAATCGACAATAAAATATTTCGTTATATGCGAACGTGAAACAGGCCTTAAAGTAAAATAATACCAGATTTTTGGGGGCAGATTTGCCGGTATGGTTATATAGAGGTTTATCAGGTTTGTGTCTAACTCTCTGACTCCATAGAAATAAATAAAAAAAACATATTTTAAGGCAACTTTATTTACTATTTGGGAGGTATATAGAGAAGGTTCGTTTTGTGGCAGAAGAGAATGTTCGTGAAATGTGTGTGAGAAAATCAACAGAAAGAATGTTCATTGGGTTATACTTATCGATTTAGGTGGGAACAAAGTTGGTTTGAATTTACTTCGGTGTCTTCCTTTTCTGGTTTTCGTGAACGAAGCAGTGTTTAGTCATTCAAGGCGTTCGGGCCATAACATGGGGCCAGTACATCGTTTTTGACTTGACATGGGTTTATATATGAATGTGTTAGTGTATGTGTATTTGTTCTTGCGTATGTATGTTTGCATGTATCTGTTTGTATGTTTACACACTCCTTGTCCTTCAGGCCAAGATCAAAGCAGTGTTTAGTCATTCAAGGCGTTCGGGCCATAACATGGGGCCAGTACATCGTTTTTGACTTTCATAACTTTTTCGGGGCTCCTCCGGCCGCGTGGAAAATCAACCGTCCTTTTTCTTCTTCAAAAACCCCAGAAAAAAACGCGCCAAAAAACAAACTTCCTTTTTCCACCTGAAGTCCCGCGTCTTCCAGTTCGCAGTCAATTCTTATCAATCCTTACACCGGTTAGTTGTACAAATATCCTCAAACCAGGTAATCACTAAAAGGGACTCTTAAAAGTCGTCCACTGTATCGAGCAAAAGTTTAAAATCACTGATTATATGCCAGCCTGGTGCTCGGAAAACTCGTCCCGGGAAAACTCGTCCCGGGAAAACCCGTCTCGGGAAAACCCGTCTCCGGAAAACTCGTCTCCGGAAAACTCGTCCCCTTTCGCTAGGTAGGAAAACTCGTCCCGTATTGAATAAATATCGATTGAAAACATATTCTATGATCGTTCTTGAAGGAGATATTGTTTTTTTAAAATAGACTATAGCCCCCCCCCATAATATTTTAAAAAAATATTTTAACTTGTTTAATGTTTTTTTGTTTTTTTAAATAAAATTGATTTTCTAAGTGTCCATTTTCTACCTTACTGGCTAAGTTCTTAGTGGTTTCACTTATTTTAAAGCGTTTATTATGTTCATACAAAGTTAATACCAAATTTTTTGGTTCTTATTTGAACGATGTTTTTTGGAGTCATAAAAACAATAATAATAAAAAACAAAACAAAAAAATTTTAAAAAATCAGGGAGCGATTCGATTCTTCGTTACTTTTTTTGTTTTGGTTTTTTAATTATGATAGTTTTTTTTTTTTTTTGTTATGGTTTTGTTTTTTCTCTCATACCAAATGCACTCATGCGTTATTTAAAATTATAATTTTATCAATTATCAACATTTATTGTCGTCCTGTCAAATTTTGCAAAAATTAACTAATAAATTAAAAGCGAAATATTTTTTTGGCGCGAGAGATGCCATGTGCTAACAATCTCTCGTTAACTCATTTTTAATTTTTACTTCAAAATTCTAAAATCAATCATTAAGAGAAAAAGTAATCACTAAATAAATTTATTAATTAATTTAATTGAAAACTCCGCTATCGTGTATCAAGAATATTTTTAATTTCATTTTTTGTTGGTTGTTTTTCGGAGGGAGATATAGTTTTAACCCCCCCCCTTCTCTAAATTATATTTTAAAAATACAACTTTTTCGAATCAATGTGTACAGTAATACAAACCCTGATAGAATTATAATTTTAAATAACGCATGAGTCATTTGGTATGAGAGAAAACGAAAACATAACAACAAAAAAACTATCATAATTAAAAAACCAAAACAAAAAAGTAACGCTCCCAGTTTTTAATTTTTTTGTTTTGTTTTTTTTTATTATTGTTTTTATGACTCCAAAAAAAAATCGTTAAAATAAGAACCCAAAAAATTGTAATTAACTTTGTATGAACATAATAAACGCTTTAAAATAAGTGAAACCACTAAGAACTTAGCCAGTTAAGTAGAAAACGGACAATCGATTTTATTTAAAAAAAACAAACAAAAAAACATTAAACAAATAAAAATATATTTTTTTAAATATTGGGGGGGGGGCTATAGTCTATTTTAAAAAGCAATATCTCCTTCAAGAACGATCATAAAATGTGTTTTCAATCGATATTTATTCAATAAGGGACCAGTTTTCCTATCTAGCGAAAGGGGACGAGTTTTCCGGAGACGAGTTTTCCGGAGACGAGTTTTCCCGAGACGAGTTTTCCCGAGACGAGTTTTCCCGGGACGAGTTTTCCTAAATTCTGCCAGCCTACGTCACGGTAACATATATTGAGTGAGTTCCTAACAGCATTTTGTATAGTTTTTTTCGTTTAAACTCATTTTCTCCAAATTTCTCCAAACTTAGCATGTTCGATACAGTCTGCCGCCATTTGTATGTTTCAAATATACCGATAAACATTGAATGCTTTTGAACCGATTAAACATTACATAAAAACACTAAAATCTTATCCAGTTAGGTAGAACATTTACTTTTCTTGCCTTTGATAACATTTATTTGTTATATATTTATTTTTTGACAACTTCTTTGTATCTGTGTTTAGTAATATAAACCCTTTTCATTTAATGTAACGTTTAGTCGGCCTGAAAAACAGTGTTTATCGGTGTATTTGAAAGCTACAAATGGTGGCGGACACTGTTGATTACCTTAAGTTAGAGAAAGTGAGTTAAAACTAAAAAACTATACAAAATACTGCCAGAGACTCACCGATTATGCCAGCCTATGTCATGGTAACATATATTCGGTGGGTTTCTGACACTGTTTTGTATAGTTTTTAGTTTTCAACTTACTTTCACAAACGCGACCAAACTTACTTTCACAAACGCGACCATTTCTGTTTTTCGAGCCAATTAAACATTTTACATTACATAAAAACACTAAACAATTATCCAATTAGGTAGAAACGTAAGTTACCTTACCTTTGCTTTCATTTATTTGGTTTTGGACAATTTTTTCGAATCTGTGTATAGTACACCCCTCCCTCACTGAAATATTAATTACTAAATCACATTTTTGTATACAGAAAAAAAAAAACATTTAGCGTTTCAACATTTTTGCTACGTTCGGCTTCATCCACCATCATCAGCCCAAGCCGAGGATCCAGATCAAATTCTGCAAGAGTACCATTTTTTTTTTTTTTTTTCATTTTCGCCTTCTTTTTCACTTTTTGGAGTGGATTGCTATACTAAGAATATAAGAAACATGCATTTTCTCTTTTTATTAGATTTTTCCATTACACCAAATTGAGCCACTACAACGCGTGGCAGGGTATATACATATGGATATAACTATGGATATATATATATATATATATATATATATATATATATATATATATATATATATATATATATATATATATATATATATATCTGTTCCAGCTTTTTCTTTGTCGCTTATTATACCGATTTTCCACAGTATATTATTACTGTTTTCGGTGTATCGAAACCAATGGTACGACCTTGAAATATGTATGTATAGTGTCATAATAAATATTGTGTATATATATATATATATATATATATATATATATATATATATATATATATATATATATATATATATAAATGTAACTCTTGGTTCGTTCGCAATTAATAGTCTAAAAAACCACTGGGCTTCCACGTTTTGGTATAATATGTTTACTATATCCATGTGTGTTTTTATATATTCCTTTTTAATTATAACATTATACTTAATTTTTCTATGATAAATAGGTGTTTTTCTTTATACCGAAAGGCCATTTTTTTTATTTAGGGACAATTATTTATTACCGCTTCCTGTCACGTGAGCAGTGTTATAATTTAGCGGTTTTCCTGCTAGATCTGGAGATTTCGTTTGCAATCTAGCGGGGAATTCTAGCAAATCTGGAGATATTTGGCACCCACACACACACACACACCCAATTTTAGATTAAAAAATAAAGAAAAGCGCTTGAAAATACTTTAAAACATAAAATAAACTCATATGAATAAGTAAAAAAAAAGTAGCATTTATTACCTTTGGTAACAATTATTTATTGATTATTTGTTTTGTTTTTCACCTTTTTTTCGGCTAACCATTCTTAAATCTCGTTATAAAATCGATTTTTCCAAGTACATTTTAGATTGGGGGGGGGCATTCCAACCTCCGAAGTTTAGTTTAAAATACGATCTAAGCAACCCTGCTTTTATTTAGAAGTATTTAGTCGAAAATTGTAAAAAGCAAGAAACAGCAAAAAAATAAATAAATAAATAACTTATACCCAATACAGTAGCATTTAATTATCTATCTAAATACTTTTAATATGCAAAGTTTTTTGTTTTTTTATTTTTCTAATTTCAAAATATGTTGCACTATTATTGTGATGTTTAATTTGCAGTATATTTCAATTTAACTTTTATTATAAAAAGTTTGAGTTTATG
>NC_136524.1:14229556-14259556 GCF_053919585.1 Euprymna scolopes | reverse complement strand
CCCACCTCTCGGGAGCTGGTCCCCTTTTTCCCTTCCCCCTCCCTTCACTCCTCACATTAAAAATCGGCCTTGTGCCTAATTTGCTCGGTGGGGGAGCAAATAAATACCATCTGTTCCGGCAGATACTGCACTTAAGTCAATGGAGGGGAAACCCTCTATACTGGGACAATTATTATTTTTGGTAACCAGAGTGCCCCCTTTTTGTCCTACTTTTAGGGGAGCTGGTTTTTACCTCACATTAAAAACGGCCTTGTGCCTAATTTGCTCGGTGGGGGAGCAAATAAATACCATCTGTTCCGGCAGATACTGCACTTAAGATAATTTGTACCAGTCAATGGAGGGGAAACCCTCTATACTGGGACAATTATTATTTTTGGTAACCAGAGTGCCCCCTTTTTGCCTACTTTTATGGGAGCTGATTTTTACCACACATTAAAAACGGCCTTGTGCCTAATTTGCTCAGTGGGGGAGCAAATAAATACCATCTGTTTGTATGTATGTTTGTATGTGTTCGTGTATATCTTTATTTCAATATGTGTGTGGGGTGGAGACGACTCCCAAAAGCCCTGGGTGAAGCAAATTTTTGATTTAAAAAAAAAAAGTACATAAAGCGGGAGACCAGTACCCGCATTAAGCTGGTCTGCAGTTTTAATTGTTGCTGGCTATCTTATCATGCTTGGTGCTGGATCTCAACATTTTGAACCGAGGAGAGACTTAGCTGTCGTACAAAGCTAAAACTCTTTACTTCCTCATACTTCCTCAGGCATTTGTCTATAAAAATTGTCCGTGGCGATGGAAAAAGTGTCATGTGTGTAGCCCTGAAATACTGGAAGGATGAAATAATTAATCTACCATCATTCTATATATGCATATGTGTGGGTATGTATGTATGTATGTATGTATGTATGTATGTTATGTACTAGTGTATGTATGTGTATGTATACCTGTATGTGTGTATATATTCTTATTTATTGTGTATGCATTTTTATGTGTTTGTATATATATTTGTGTAAATGTATATGTATATATGCATATATATGTATGCGTATAGGTGCATATATATATGTAGGTAAATTTACGTATATAAAAAAAAAGTTTTTTTTCGGGCTCATGGACTTTCAGTGATTGAGGGAATTGCACTCGTCTGACAAGACGTTACAATCATCATATATGTATATATCTATATGTATATATATATGTGTGTGTATATATATATATGTGTGTGTATATATCTATATGTATCTATATATCTATATGCATATTACATATGTAAATTAAAAGGAGATTAGAACAGAATAGTCTACAGAGCAGAGTGTATTTTAATGTAAATTACAAGTTTAATACAGGGAAAGAAAAAGTGCTCGTTGTAATTTAGGTAAATATCCTTGAGCTAATTTAATATTTAGTAATTTGATTGATAATTTCAAAATCAAATTATAATTAAATTAAAAATCCGTTTCATAAGAAGGAGCAACAACAAAATCAATAATTTGTACGATCGTTTCGGAAAACAATGTTTTTATTGTCGTAGATGTTATGTGTGCATATAATATGGACAACAAACACGGATGCTAGGGACAAGATTCATATCGTAGTTTATTCTCCATAATGTCTATATTACAGACACCCCACACCAAGGTGAGTTATGCCGGCCAAGTAGGTAAGTAGGGGAAGTGTACCTCTTACAGGGCAAGGGAAAAAGTGTGTCCTTTTCAAAATTCAGGTAGATCATTCACAATTCTGACAGGCTTCCTTATGACTCTGCCCGATCTTGTCTGTATTGGTGACATTGGTCTCTCGTGTGGGTCTTGTTTCCATCTCATTTTGTCTATTGGGGTGAGTCTTTCTATCTCAGAGTGGTTGTAGATGGTGCCTCTTGGTTGGTGTATGGGGAAAGAGTGTTTGGCGTATGAAACGACGGTTGCGGCGGTATCGTTGTCCACTTGCATTTTCAACTTCGTACGACCGACCAGTCAACCTTTTTCTTACCGTCTTAGAGGCTGCCCACATGAAGTTGGCTCAGTTCTCTGCCTATATTCCCTGCCGCCTCAGCTTCTTATCTTCTTTCTTTTGTAAGTTTAGCTGGGCCTCAGTAGGGTCTCGGTGGTTGGTACCTTTGTCCGTCGGCCTAGCAGTCTCTGTGCTGGACTAGTATTGAGACCTTCAGTATTTCGCATGTTCAGTAGCCCAAGTAATAGGTCCTCTCCCAAAGCTTTGCACTTTCGCATTAGACGCTCCATAATTTTCACAGCAGCACCATTTGCTTGACTGTTCCCAGGGGATATTGTTTCGTGAGTAAACGCCCAATCTTTTGCGAACTTCCGAAACATGCTAGATGAGAATTGGTGTCCATTATCAGAAATGAGGATGTCTGGCATACCATATCTAGCAAAATGGCCTAAAAAAAAAACTGCTATGCTGCTATGCTGGTCAAATATATACATACATATACATATATATACATACATATATATTATATATCTTGTAGAAGACTCTTTCGCCAACTTAATACCGTTGTTTTTTTTTGCTTGTTTTTTTTTTTTGTTTTTTGTTATCGTTTTGTTTTTTTCAGGTTTGGCCTATCCTGGGTTGTTAACAACTTGTGAAAAATCGATTTAACCTTGCATCCTCAGCAGATGTCTTTTACATTTCGATGTTTGCATTCGAAGTGACTCTGTAAACTTGTAAAAACTGTTGTATTGATTACACTAGCTCTCTTGGATGTGTCAACGAATTTCTCTACTTATCCATTATAAGAAAGTGGTATGGCGGAATCGATTAGATTATCCTCGCAAAAATGTTTAAATTCGGTAGACGTAAATTGCATTCCATTGTCTGTAAAAATGCAGTCTACTACTCCAAACCTAGCGAATAGTTCATTATAGGAAGTTGGGATTCTTATATGGATGTGGGATTCTTACATTTTAATACTTCCGGCCATTCTTACATTTTAATACTTCCGGCCATGTCAACAATGAGATAGTAGAACCCATCTAGCGGTCTTGCAAAATCTAAATGAATCCTAGACCAAGGTCGGTCTGGTTTTGCTCACGATCTGAATTGAGTTGGAGGAGCTTTGATAGCCAATTGGCATCATTCCTGATTTTTCCTTCTGTATCCTTATCCATGTTTGGCCAATAAACGAAAGAGCGCATAAGGCTTTTCATTCTTGATATACTTGGATGTCCTTGACATTTCTTGAGCATCCTTTTCTGTAATGTCGCAGGAATTACAACCCTGACGTTATCGCAAATTGAATAAATTTCTTCATCCAGTTCATGATTGTTGATTCTTTCTTTCGTGCGTATAATAAATTCGTCCACCTCTATCTTTACTCTTAATCTCATCAAGCGTTCCAGTTCGGCTACGTTGATATGGTAATAGCTGTTTTTCTTCCTTAACAACATGATGATGACAAATTATTATTTCACAAATAAATTACACAGAAATCAGAGGAAAATTCGTTTTCCTCTGATTTCTGTGAACGCCTTGATTTGTTAGATAATGATGATTACAAAGTAAACACATTATTTCACAAATAAATAACATAGAAATCAACGGAAAACAAATAACGAAATGAACGCTTTGACTTTAGATAATGATGATGACAAATTTCACACATTATTTCATAAAAAATGACATAGAAATCAAATACAAAACAAATAACGAAATGAACGTCTTGATTTGATGATGACAAATTTCACACAAATAAATGACAGACGACAAATTTAATGATGATGACGACAAATTAAAGACATTATTTCCCAAAAATTACATAGATATAAGATAACAAATAACGAAGTAAACCCCTTGACTTTTTTAGATAATGATGATGACAAATATCACAGATTATTTAACAAATAAATGACAGAAATTAGAGAAAAACAATTTAGTCAGGTATGTAATTTTGTGGGAACTTTTTTTTTAAATAAGTCGGCACACTGATTTTAACTGCTAAACCTACATTTTCAGGGTCATAGAATCCAACAACATCTTAGATGCAAACTGATGTGGTGTTGTTTTATTGCAATATCTTTGTAATAAAAATAAATTCATATTTCAGTTGTTCCTAAAAAATCTTGCTTTTATATCACTAATTCAAATTGTTAATTTACCTCTGATACTTTGAGAACTTGTAGTTTTTGTATTACTGTAATTCTCTCTTTGTTTGCAGGTGAGGCATGAGTGATGAGTCGCAAAGTAGAGGAAGCCTGTCAAACCAAGAAGTCAGTGCATTCTCTGCCAGTCTGATGATCAAAAGAAAGTCTCGTACTGCAAGTAATTCTAGAGAGGGCTAGTTTGAATGATGGGGACTGTATCCAAATCCAAAGGCGATTGCAGAACTGCACACCAGAAACATTGTGTGAAGAGAGGGCGGTCTGGCATCGCTCATGTCATTCGAGTGCAACTAACAAAGTGCAAGAGATCGCATCGCACACGCTTTAGCTACAGGACACTACACTGCCAAAAAGCCTGGGCAGAAAAGAGGAATTACGATCACATACAAGTCCACTGGATAAGAAAGAGTGCTTCTTCTGCCAACAGGATATTGGCCAACAACTGTACCAGATCAGGACTGAGAATGCAGGTAAAACTCTCAAAGACTGTGGAAAGGTCCCATAATCCTGCACTGAAAACTAGGCTGAACACCTGCATATCACCAGGTGATGCCCTATACCACAAAGCTTGCTGGACCCAAAATGTGTTCCATGCTCTTCGAGATACTAACACTAGAAAAACTGCTGAAGAACCCTTTCTACAAAAGGCGAGTCTGCTTGAGCTGATAAATCTTATTGATGTAGAAACAAAAAACAAAGCATACCTTGGGATGGATACGACTTATGTTAATATGCTTGGTTTGGAAGTTTTTGAGAGTCATATATTCAGTTGAAAATGGCTGAAAGAAAGGATCCGTTTCTTATTTGCCACAGTCTGTTCGACCAAACATAAGGACGCCTCTACTCCCCAGATGCATGTGAGGAGGACATGGTTAATACCTCAATGACAAAAGGAGGAGAACAGCATGAAGACAATCTACAAAGCAACACAGCATTGTAACCTTAGGCTGAAGAGGAAAGAAATGTCAATAATTAATTAATTAATTAATCCATTGGATAATGGTGGGGCCTGCTGAAAAGCTGGAAGGAAACTGTAAAGAGAACTAAAGATGTTGACCGAGCAACACTGAGCCAGAATATCATGTATGGGTTCAAATCCAGTAAACAGGTAAGGTACAAGCCAAGCAATGAATCAGCATTTGTCACGAGGGAATTCTCAGGTTCTGGGACTGGCACTGACTGTCCACCATGACACACGCAACAAGAAGCTGTTGTATCTTCTCAACTTCTACGCATCGCCGTGTCCTTCTCATGGAAACTGGTCTGGCAAATGCTGTTGTAGAAAACACCAGAGCATACCAAAGAAGAAGGGGACCTTTGTGTTTTTCGCCGTAGATAACACAGATTTTGCAGAGGATACTCCTGATGGGAAGGGAACCACCCACGGAACCATCACAGCAGTGTACCAGAAAGTCGACCCTTCTAAAGAACCTGTTGCAGAACCTTTGGTGATGCAAAGATATATCAGTCACACCCTATCATGTAGACATGCTTCACCAAACCACAGGCTACCAAGAGGTCAGAACAGTTTGCCATTGGCCAGGGGATCTCAGAATCCTATCAGCTGACACAGCTTGGATGGGTTGTTGTATCTGCTTTATCCAGAATGAAACCTCGAGAAACCTCCAGCAAGATTCCAAGCTGGGCAGGATACAACTCACTGCTGTCTGAAAGCCTTCCTTTGACATAGGTTGGAGCCTTGCCTGAGGTGGCACACGAGTGGTTAACTGTGATCGTGCAAGCAAATAAGCTGAGAAAGTTGACAGTTGGGGAAGATCACCCTACAGTCATGACATGGCTCTTTTATGGTGGTGCAGCTCCTAGATGCCAGACCTGACTTGAAACAAATGGTTGAACTGCATGTCATAATGGCTGCCCTCAGAGCGCTTGGTGCCTCCATGGAGAACTCAGGCATAGATGATGCCTGGGTGGAAGCAGGTGTGTATGGTCCTTCCACGACAAGACAAATCCTGAAATGCACACACTACAAGCGAACCGTCCATGCCCATACATAGAACTGGCATATGAAATGGCTCTGGAGGTGTTCTTCAAGGACAACCCACAATTGACTGACGGCAGCAGAAGGAGTAGAAGCTGCCTGCTCTGAGGATAAAGATACGAAGGCTGAATCCGTGAAGCAAGCAAACAGCACCCTTCAGAAAGGGTCATCACAGCATTTAAAAAATGGAAGGAACAGAAATCCCAGAATGCAATGTTCAAGGCCATGATGAGGTACCTAGATTGGGTGGAAGCAATTCTGTTCTTTGAAACTTGAAATGCTGACCTGGAAGCTTGAATGCTGATCTGCAAGCTGGAGAAGCACTTAAGCAAACTGTTCTTTGCTATGGACCGCATCAAGTATAAACGACTCTGGCCAAGATACATTGCAGATATGCATGGAGGAAATACGAGCAGGCAATATATCAGTCACGGAAAGTGTCATTCCCTTCGTGTCTGTTGGGGCAGACCATGCATGTGAACACCTGAACAAACTGATGAAGACTAGCTCTGGCATCTCCAACAATGCCAATACCAGACAGAGATTTTTCTGGCCACACCAGAACTTTCACGTCTGTGAAAAGAGTTCAAGAGTCAGTTTGGCATGGAATCACAGAATCATGAGCTTGGACCAAGTGCAGTCAAGAGGGCACAGTCGACAAGATCAAGGAAGCCTTGCTCAGCCATGTGGAAAAGCTGTACAATGTGACCACTAATGCCTACATCCCAGATGAGTATATATCTTGATGTCACTGGACAGAAGTTGTATAAGGATTACGTGTCAGAACGGAGATGTCAGCCTCTGGGCCCCTGTGAAGAAAGAGAACAACAAGAACAAGAAGATTACAGTGAAGCAAGAAGATTATAGTGAAGCTCAGAGACAATACTGTGGAAGGAGACCAAGGACCTGTTTGCAAAGCTGATGGTACTTGCCAGGTCAAGCCGAGACATCAACCAGAAAGAGGCCATCATGAATTCACTCTGACACTGATGGAACAATGCTGCCATGTCCAAGTTAATCCATCTACTTGAGAAGCTGACAAGAGAAGACATGCCCCATGAAGACCAGTCACCTCAAGCTGGAAATTCTACCCACCAAGATGCAACGTATACAGGATTTACAGAGCCCACATCTCAGTAGATCAGCCAAGTCGGAAGATAGCACTGGTAGATGGCATGGTGCTTGTGCAGAAGCTGAGCAAGAAACCAGCGACTCTAGTGACACTCAAGGATCTGAGTAGCTGCACAGACTGATGCAACTAACACGAGATTATGATGAAATCATCCTCGTTTTTGACACATACTGAGCAGATTCTCTGAAAAGTGCAACCAGAGAAAAACGAAGACAAGGAAAAGCTTCTGTTCAGTATCAAGTCAGAGATGACACTAACATCAAACACATCCCAATTAGGAGGTTCCTCTCCCATGACAAGACGAAGGCTGATCTGACTGACTATCTTGCTGCCCAAACTAGAGAGAGATCATCCAAGCTGATCATCATATCTGCTTCTGGATAACAGCAACAGAGACCTGGTCTTTGAAGTAAATAACCATGAGGAAGCAGACACGCTGCTTATCCACCAGGCTGTGCTGGCTTCACCGCTGTGAAACCCACCTGATGCACAGTTAGTATTTTTCTCTCCAGATACGGACGTTTTAGTGCTTAGTCACAGCAAACTATGACCTATTGCTGAAAAACACGTCCATTTCTATGTTCTCTTGAACCACTGTGGCGAGCTCTAGGTAGAGAAAGAGCAAAGGCTTTGCCAGCCTTCCATGCGTTCACTGGGACCGACAACACAGGGAGGTTCTCTCGTATATGCAAGACAACCTCAAAGCAGACTCAGATGTTGTCATATCCATAAGCATTTGCAGAGGCAAATTACTCTGCAGATTTCACAACTGGATCCCCTGGAAAATGGCTTCAAAGATTTGGATGGCACCCTAAAACCAACGACCACAGAGGTCCTCCCCGCCCCTAAGGCCATTCTTGAGATGATCACATATATTTGACTGTTCTTCTGGCAGATGCTCCTGCAGGTCTAAAGACTTAGCTTGTACTGATATGTGTCGGTGCAGCAGCCAGTGCGAAAACGATGAAGATTCCCAAGCTGTGATGTATGAAAGTGATGTTGATGATGATTATAGACTATGATCAAACATCTAATTATGTTTAAGATGGTTGCACAAGCATTCAAAAGTTAAAAGGCATTTCAATAAAAATAATTTTCTGAATAACTGCCAGTTTTTAAGTTTTTTACTCATGTGTTGGATTACGTGTTTCTAAAGGTCAATGGTCCACGTTATCATTTTATCTTTTGTAAAAGATATGATGCTTACAAATTTCACACGTTATTTCACAAATAAATGACACAGAAAACAATTAACGTAATGAACGCCTTAGCTTTTTTTTGTTAATGATGAGGATGAAACATTTCACACATATAGAAATCAGAGGAACAATAATAACGAAAGGAACGCATTGCCTTTTTTCAATGATCATGATGATGATGACAAATTTCACACATTATTTCACAAATAAATGACATAGAAATCAGAGGTAAACAAATACCAAAATGAACGCGTTGATGATGACAAATTTTACACATTATTTCACAGACGGTGACCGGAAAACTCGTCCCGGGAAAACTCGTCCCAGGAAAACCCGTCTCGGGAAAACCCGTTTCGGGAAAACTCGTCTCCGGAAAACTCGTCTCCGAAAAACTCGTCTGGTCCCGTATATCAATCAAATATCGATTGAAAACACATTTTATGATCGTTCTTGAAGAAGATTTTTGAAGGTTTTTAAAATAGCCATAATATTTTTAAAAGATATTTTTACTTGTTTAATGTTTTTTTTTTATTTTTAAATAAACGTTTTATTTGTATTGCTTTTATGACTCCAAATTACTTGTTAAAATAAGAACAAAAAAATTTGTAACTAACTTTGTATGAACATCTTAGCCAGTTAGGTAGAAAACGGACACTTAGAAAATCAATTTTATTGATTCCAGTTTTGACAGCATTAAAAAAAAAAATTAAAAAACAGGGAGCGATTCGATTCTTCGTTACTTTTATTGTTTTGGTTTTTTAATTATTATAGTTTTTGTGTTGTTGTTATGTTTTTGTTTTCCCTCATACCAAATGCACTCATGCGTTATTTAAAATTATAGTTTTATCAATTATCAACATTTATTGTCGTCCTGTCAAATTTATTATTAACAAATAAAAAATTAAAAGCGAAATATTTTTTTGTGCTAACAATCTCTATAAATTTTTACTTGAATCATTACTTAATCATTAAGAGAGAAAGTAATCACTAAATAAATTTATTAATCAATTTTATTGAAAACTCCGCTATCGTTTAACAAGAATCTTTTTAATTTCATATTTTGTTGGTTGTTTTGCGGAGGGAGTTTTTACACCCCCCTCTCTCAAAATTATATTTTAAAAAATATTAAAATTTACTATTTTCTTTTTAAAACCCTTAGTAATTTCTTTAATTTTCTATTAAGATGTGATATACCGGACATTATTTCTCGTTCTCACGTAACACTTTTGTTTGTTTTCGGTGTTTTTTCTTTCTTTACCGAATAAACGATTCCAAATAACAGTAAATAAGTAAATTCTTTTTTATAATAATATTAAAAAAAAAATTTGGTCACGTTTATAAACATAATAAAATAAATGAAACCACTAAGAACATAGCCAGTTAAACGGACACTTAGAAAATCGATTATATGTAAAAATAACAAATACAAAAAACATTAAACAAGTAAAAATATTTTTTTAAAATATTATGGCGGTCTATTTTAAAAACCAAGAATGTGTTTTCAATCGATATTTGTTCAATACGGGACCAGTTTTCCTACCTAGCGAAAGGGGACGAGTTTTCAGGGGTCGAGTTTTCCGGAGACGAGTTTTCCCCAGACGAGTTTTCCTAAATTATTAAGTTATTAATAGTAACAAATAACGAAATGAACGTATTTACTTTTTTATCTAAAAAATTATCATTGTCATTATTCATGATAATGAAAAATTTCACACATTATGTAACAAATAAATTACACAGAAAATAAATGAACTTGATTTTTTTTTTTTTTTTGATGATGATGACAAATTTCAAACATTATTTCAGAAATAAATGACGTAGAAATTCAGAAATGAACGCCTGGATAAAAAATCCAGGCGTTCATTTCTGAATTTCTACGTCATTTATTTCTGAAATAATGTTTGAAATTTGTCATCATCATCATTAGATAATGATGATGATCAAAAATTTCACACATTATTTCACAAACAAATAGCATTTATTTGTGAAATAATGGTGAAAACAAATAACGAAACGAATGCCTTGACCTATTTCGGTAATGATGATTATGACAAATTTGTCATAATTATCACACATTATTTCACAAATAAGTGACATAAATCATCGTAAAGCAAATAACGAAATAAACGACTTATAATAATTTTGAAGATGATGATTCAGAAAAAAATGAAACAGAAAACAAATAACGAAATTAACGCCTTTACTTTTTAGATTATGATGATAAATATTATGATGATAAATTTCGAATATCATTTCACAAATAAATGATATAGAAAAAAATAAATGAAATGAACGCTTCAATTGTTAGATGATGATGATTATATTGACAAATTACACGATTTATTTAAAAAATAAATGACATAGAAATCAAGAAAACAAATAACAAAACGCACTTTTCCACTTTTGTAGATAATTCTGATGATGAAAAATTTCACACATAATTTCACAAATAATGCAATTACATAGGAATCAGAGAAAAACAAATAACGATATGAACGTATAATGATGATCAAATATTTCAAAAATAATGATGATCAAATATTTCAAAATCATTTCACAAATAAATGACATAAAAATCAAAGGAAATAACGAAATGAATTGTTAGATAATGATGATGTTGAATAAGTCCATACATTATTTCACAAATAAATTATCATTTATTTGTGAAATAGTGTATGAAATTAGAGAAAAACAAATAACGAAACAAATGCCACGACCTATTTCGGGGATGATGATGACGAAATTCACACATTATTTCACAAATAAATGACATAAATCAGCAAAAAACGAAATGACGGCCTTGAATTTTTTAGATAATTTTGATGATAATGACCAATGTCAAACTTTAATGAAAAGAGGTGCCCCGTTAATATCTTTTATAGTATTATGCCTCGTTATTATAATTTATAGTATTATGCAATTGTAATATATGAGTATTAAAATCTAAGCCTTAGAATTAATAATTCTAAGGCTTAGATTTCAATACTCATTGAAATCTAAGCCTTAGAATTAATATTAAAAGGCTTAGATTTCAATACTCATGTATTACAATAATACTATAAATGATAAATAGACAGACTCAAACACAAACCGCTCAATTATTTGAAATGGACGCCTCGATAATTTTTGATAATTATTATGATGATGACAATTTCACACATTTCACACAAATATATTACATAGAAATGAGAGGAAATCAATCAAAGAAATGAAGGCTTATTATTATATATTATTATTATGAAGGAATGATTATTATGACAAATTTCACGATTAAGCAAATAATGAAATGAACGCCATGACTGTCTGTGAAATTTGTCTGTCTGAAATATGTCTGTCTGAAATTTGTCTGTCTGATATTTGTCTGTAAAATTTATCATAATCATCAAAATTATCTAAAGATAATGACGTGACCACTATGTAGTGAATCTGAAGTAGGTGAAAGAGTAATAAAAAACCTTAGAAGTCAGAAATCTGTCGGATGAAATGTCATCAAAATTTTAGGCGCCTTGATATTGGAATTGGCATGATATGGCTGGAATTAACGAACATGAGGTTACTTTACCCACATCCCTGAATGATACCATATGGGGCGTGAAAAAGAGTCCATCGAATAAATTTTTTAAGAAGGTAGACGTAGAAAACATATGTCTGCGTCGTATATATTATTCAAATGCTCATTTTGTGCTTTCCAGAATACCCAGAGAGTGTGAAAAAAAAAACAACGTAGGGTCAAACAAACGGTGAAAAAAAAAAACAAAATATAGACACAACGAAAAAAAAATAAATGAATAAATAAAAATGAATTAAAAATAAATCAATAATAATTTAAAATAAATTAAAATACATGGAAATAAAAATTTTAAAAAAATAAAAATTTAAAACTAAATTTTAAAATAAAAATAAATTAAAAATAAATTACAATACATGGAAATAAAAATTTAAAAAAACAGATAGCACGATCGGCATGAATTGTTGATTTTAAAGATGAAGCCACAGAAAGAAAAAAAATGCTATGTTACGGTGTTTAGAAAGTTGAAAAAGAAAAATACTTTATTTTGTTAATTGTGAATAGAAAAGAAATATAAACATTAATTACAGAATGTGAATGAAGAATCAGTCAAATATTTGTTATGAATTTATGGGTTAAACAAATTATATACAGTTAAAATGTGGTTAAATTGTAAATTTTTTAGGAAAAACAATGTGTATTTTTTTTTTTAAGGGACATTTTCTGCTCTTGTGAAATTGTTTTTTCTCTAATTACGAGGTTTTTTTAGAATGAAGAATTATTTTTGGTGTGGAAAAATGTTGTTCATTGTATAAAAACTGTTAAAAACTGTTTAATTAAATTTTAAAATGTAGTTTTTTTTAGATTAAAAGATAAAATTTTAAAATGTAGTTTTTGTAGATTAAAAAGAAAAAACACGTGTTGTCAGGATTCTGTGAGGCGGTGATTAAGCGACCTCAGAATTTGCTGTGTTTTGCTATGTTTTGTTATTTGTAACTTTTTATTGGTGAGATGAGACTTTTTATTGGTGAGATGATTATAAGAATTTTTTTTAAATTTATGTTTTCATGCGATTGATGTTTCTCACGATGGTTGATTTGTACAGGTTTTTTCTTGTTCTTGGACATGGATTTTTTTGTTTTTCGCGGAATGGAGGAAGAGTGAATTTTTCCTTGTGGGGTTGATTGAGGTAATGATTAATTTATAAGTAAGATGTTGTTAACACTCTCCCTCTCTCTCAATTCTCTAACATTCCTTCTCCCATTATTTATAAAAATGTATGGCGCAGACATATATTTTCTTTTTACTACCCACTTTTTCTCAGGGAATTACAAGCTCACTCCACAGCAAAGGAACTGTCACTGCAAAGGAACTGTCACTGGATTGCGCGTGAGTCATGTGATCAGGTTAGCTGAATCGACGAGATTTGTTTGCCGCTTGGACGAGAACAGACGGCTTCGCCGTTGTCTCCTCCCCTTCACTGGTTGGCGGGGGAACGAGCGCTGACGTAAGAAGAAAAATCAACACATGCGAAAGTCACTTTCCACCTTCTGCAAGACATCTTGGAAACTATAGAATTTTTAAACTATAGAAATTTTCGTCCCCAAAAACTGGTGTCAAGTCTCCCTCCCAGACGAGAATTTCCAGATAGACCAACGAAGAAGCAGAGGTATGTGAAAATACATGTCACACACATATTCACACTTAACAGCATATTCAGCGATGATCACACACAAACGACATTATCTAGATGATCACACACAAACGACATTAACTAGATGATCACACACAAACGACATTATCTCTGATAAGATAATCAAAGGCACAATAGAACGTTTTAATATATTATCTCCATTCCAATTTCAACCAAATACGACAACGTAACGTATGGTGTGTAGTTCAGCTTCGAGTCTTTACAAGAATGCAGGATATGTTTACGGGGCTATGGTCTAGAGAACGTTTCTCCACAAGCCCACAAAAGCACATGCCTCACACGTGTTTCAATGTTTTTTGAAGATCTGCCTTGACGTAGCTTCCTGCAGTATTGCAAGAGCTATCGAAGTCAAAATCGATTTGTCCTGGAGTGTTTCTGAGGTGCTCAGGACTAGATTATACTTAGTTAGAAGTGAGTTTTCTGATGTTACTGAACACAAGAAAATTGGATTTCTCCTTCTTCCTTGTGTGTCTCTGACACCTATACTCAATTTTGTTTGTTTGGCTATACAAACGTTTAAAACTGTAATTGCCTGGCATAATTTGTGGAGAATTTGGGGTTTATTTCATTCGTCCAAGATGAAGAACTTATTTTGATAATTGATTGGATTCGTCCCTCTTGTAGCACCGGTGTTTATCTTACTAGCCTCTTACGAGGGAAATATTTTGGTGTTTGCCAGAGATTCTACATTCCTTATACTCTTTTATATGCAAATCTGGCAGAATCAAACTTCTGTTGCAACTTTGCATTTTAAATTTATGGATCTGGTTAAAACCTAAAACATGAAGTAGTTTTTATAAAATTTATTTAAATTTTTCTGCCTTGTTGTTCTGATATGCTGGAGTTCTTCTCATTTTCATTTTCATATCAAGAAACACCTGTAAATATCATGATACACATTTTTATGTGTATTATGATATTTACAGGTGTCATCTAACTGCAGGTTGACTGCCATTTCCTATTGGGGGAGAAAACTGTATTTAATGGTTCATATATTTGATTTTCTGCATTTTGTATCCTTTATGGTTCTAAGTTTCGTATAGTTTGGGTTTGTACGAAACTCAATTTAATTTGAAGAAACAGGGAAATACTAACTCCTTGATTAAATCATGAGCCCGGCGCGAAATTCGAGGATATTGGACGTCGATATTGAGGATATTGCCAAGCGAAATGTAGGATATTGCCCAGCGCTGAAAATGGAATTTTGATGAGCATCCTTCAAAGAAGAAAACCCGGCAAAAATACCCCGGACACACGATGAGGCTATTTTACGGGGCTATGGTCTGCACGTAATTTGAAGGAGTATATTTTGAAAAGGACTTTAAATCGAGAAAAAAAAGAAAAGGGCACGTGCTTGACTGGCATCTAATTTGTGAGTACGGTCCTAAAATTTATTACACTTGAACATGTCTATTTGAATTATATTGTATTCGTTCATTATAAGAACCAGCGTTATTTTTTTTCATTATATGTTACCTTGACGTTCTTTGAATTTAATGCCCACAAAGGGAAAAAAATTCTTCTTTATTTTATATTCTATTCTTTTACCCCCTCCCCTTTTTTATTTGATGCTTTTATTATTTTTCCAGGCCGCTATTTTCGAAAGAGGATAAATTTCCGACAGTACTATCACTATATTTCTTGTCACGCTATAACGCGTTTCCACAAGTGGGAGATTTAAAAGTTCCCAGGTGGTCAGTAACAATGGGGAAAGAGTTCTAAACAAATATCCTTTGTTTTTCTAAGGATATGTGTTTAGAACAAAACGCAGAATTATATGTAAACGTTTGTAAACACATAATAATATAAGCAAACCGTTTTTTAAGGTACAAAATTAAAGGAAAAAAGGGGAAAGCAAAGTAAAGAAAAATGAACAAAAGAAATACAGACCCGAAATGAATTTAAAATGATCCGAATTTATTTAAAGAAAATAGTTATGGGTATTAAAAACATGAAATGAAATACAATACAAATACAAAAACAAATCTTACTTGAAAACATGAAATAAAATACAATACAAATACAAAAACAAATCTTACTTGACAGCACATAAATAGAAAATATTCTTTTTTCAGTCTTTCAGCAAATATTTTCCCTCTTTTTTCTCTGAAAAACATGCAGGTTACTTAAAAGTTCTTTTCTTTCTTTTTTGTCTCTTTTTTAAAAAGTATAGCGCTCTGAAAAATGGTGTCTTATTCTACCAAGAAATAATTTTTCCTTTCCCTGATGGGTAAACCGAAATAATTCTCCCTTTCTCTGAAAAGTGTGGTCTTTATCCGTTTGAAAGGGGGACCAAGAAATAATCACTGTTTACGAGTTTACGTCCAATTATTATTAGTGATTACGTCGGTATCCTTTCTCTTCAAGAAATGGCGTTTTCACACCAATTTCAACATCTCAATTTACTGAGATTATTACTATATTGTTTTCTTAAAAGCAATGCCTTTAGGAGAGAAATGCACACCATTGCATTGACGCTTTAAAAACAAACAAACCGGAAAAAATACGAATATAAAAATTCAAAAATAACAAAAACCTCAAGGACTGAATATATTTGGTCAATATCAATCCTAACTCCCCTAAAAACTTTTATAGGTGGCGCTAAAGTGAGCAGGAACATATATATATATCTACCCTAAATTCAAATGTGATAATCTATCACATTTGAATTTAGGGTAGATAAGTAGTTTTCCTGATATATATCTTTTCCTTCTTTTTCTGAGTTAACAAGAATTACGTTACAACTTATTTGCTTTAATTATGAAAACCGCCCTCCCACCCCCCGAATTCTGCTCGTCTTAAATCAAGAATGCAAAACAGACAATATTTAAAACTTGCATCAAAAAAAGAAAAGAAAAAAAAAGAATCACGTTTGTTTCTAGTCTCGCACAAAAAACACGCGTTCCATTTTTCTTGTCATACACGTACGCCCACATGTAGATATATTCACGTTCACGTACATACACTCACATTCACGTGCAAATACACACACGCTCAACATACACACATGTACTCACACGCACCATCGCAAAAGCAGCTTCTTTCTTTTCAAACCAGCTTCCGACCTAAACGGTCGGCGGCCAGCCGCCTAACTTTCGGGGCGCGCCTGCCCATGTGCCACCTACAAACTTATATAACTTTACACTTTATACCCTTTCATGGAGAGCCATGAACTTAATTGACTTTCTCACTCTTTTTTCCCTTTTACTTTGGTCCATCAACCAGACAAGTTCGCGTCCACGTGAACGAGTACCATCATGTGCGCCCTCAGCTTTACTGATGTCAACCCTATATTTTTTTCTTTGTCCACTTCTCACTCCTTTTTCAACGCGAGGACATGAACACGTGTTACACCTAAAACATTCATTTTTAAGCATTGTTATCCAGCAATTGAGTTTTGTTTCCTTCTTTCCATTCGTTTCATTATTTTCTTAGGATATTTAGTTATCCTGGTTGAGGAACAGTCTTGCTGATGCGGAATAGGGTCCGGAGTAGTGCGACTGTTAACTGCGCGGTAATCCCCACAAGGGTGCCATTCGCCGGCTGATTTTTTTGGAACCATGTGGAGTTGCTATTTCTTTGGAACCATGATGGAGTTGCTATTAGAGCCTACATGTGCTGAAATTTTGTTTAGTCGATCGGGTTTAAGTCTGCGCGGTCGCGCGCCCACAGGTGGTCCCCTTGTTTTGATGTTTTGAGTGACATCGTAGGATCAGTTAATTCCGGGAAACCTCGCAGCACATCTGTATACGGATCCGTGGTGTCTTTACGTATAACTGGGCTGATCTCGGTCGACCCACTGATTATGCCTTGCACGGAATGTTGCCGCGTTTGACATCTACAAGGATGCCGAAATGGTGCAAGAAAATCCGCCCCTAAAATTGGAACGGGACGCTGTAATCCAAGATTTAATGTTATCGATGTAAGTAGGAATGGAGTGATTAGATAATCACTCCATTCCTACTTACATCGATAACATTAAATTAATGTAGTTATTTCTACACGCAGTTTGATTGAGGACGAACTTGACTTCCGCACCGGTAACAACGAGAAATCGTGTACCAGTGGTTCTATCAGTCACGTAGAGGGAGCGACGAATGTTATTGTTGCCTGGAGTGTCTGCCGCTCCTACTGCGTTTCCCTAGAGACGTTTCTTCGGTAGTGGCATCGGTAAGTTTCACTAAAACGCGCGTGGTACGCTGTTCTGAGTGCTGCTAAATCTCCGGGGACGGATCGCTCAGTTGGGGTGCGTATGCATTTTTGAGCTCGAGGCCACGTAACTGTTCGTTCAGGTCGTGAATCATTTGAGCCTGTCATCATTTAGAACTATGCGTGTGACGGTTGTGGAGTCATTCGACGAGGCGAGTATCATTTGAATACTCGATGGCAGTCTATTGACAAAATGCTGTAGTGAGTTCTCACCCATCAACTAAGAGTTCTCACCCATCAAATTAAAACGGTTTTCGATCTCTAGGTTTCTTCTACGAGAAGTTGACGAAGGCGTTTCTGCTGCGAACCGGTTGTCTACGAATCAATTCCTTAATTATCGTAGCTGATCGATCCACGGATTGACATGATCAGGTCGCGAACCTCCGCCATCATGTGGAGGTTCGTGACCTGATCATGCCACTTCATTCGTTAATTCGGCCACCACGTCACATCTACGTGTGCGAACCATAATGTTAGATCGTGCGTCCAAATAGGAGGAAATCTAAAAATAGCCTGAAAAGTCGTTGAAGGAACTTGTAAATCGTGGGGAACGTGTTGAAGACCGCAGAAAATCTCCATGAGATCCTTTACGCCTAGAAAAACCGATGTGCCACTAAGGTCGACATGTACGTCATTCGGCGTGCGCGTTGTCGCTGAGAAATTTCCCTTGTGTGATTTCAGGTAATTCTTACTTATTCCACAATTCCTTGCGTGTTCTGCCAAAGTCGGACGAAAAAAAGGGGTCATGGTTTTTTTTTTTTGTGCGGTTTCACCATTGCAACCGGCACATAACGCGTCTTACTCCTCTGGTGTTCGAGAGCAAAAAAAAAGCGAGAAAAACATCGAATTTAGCGCTACTGCTTTTTTTTTGTCCATTCTTTGAAGCTCTCCAGAAAGGGTAAATGTTCAATGTCACTGTAAAAATTTCAATATTTTAACTTTCTGCCATAAAAAAAATTATATCGTATAAACTGTTTCTAGAATTATATTGAAGCGATTATATATGAATATAATATATAATATATATATTATTATGAATTATTATATATGAATTCATAATATAATTCCAGAAACATATATAACCGCTTCAATATAATATATATATATATATATATATATATATATATATATATATATATACATATATACATATATATATATATATATATATATATATATATATATATATATATATATATATATATATATATATATATATATATATATATATATATATATATGTATATTCATAATATATATATATAATATATATTATATATATGAATTATATATATATATATATATATATATATACATATATGTACATATATATGTACATGTATATATACATACTTATATACTTACATATATAGACATATATATATAGACATATAAATATCTAAATATATATATATACATATATATATATATATATATATACATATATATACATATATATATATATATATATAAAAATATATATATATATGTATATATAGGTATATATATATATATATATATATACGAATATATATATATATATTTATATATATATATACGAATATATATATATATATACGAATATATATATATATTTATATATATATATATATTTATATATATATATGTATATATATATGTATATATCTATATATATATATGTATATATATTATATATATGAATATATATTTATATATTTATATGTCTATATATGTACATATATATGTATATATATATATGTACATATATACATATACATGTATATATACATATGTACATATGTACACATATATGTATATTCATATATATAATATATAATATATATATATTATGAATATATATATATATATATATTATATTGAAGCGGATATATATATATATTATATTGAAGCGGTTATATATGTTTCTGGAATTATATTGAAGCTCCCCAGAAGGCTAACATATTTTATCATTTGTTTTACTTGTTTTTTCAGATAGCATAATTTTTTTTTTTTTTTTTTTTGCAGGAAACAATTCATAAACTCAAACTTTTCATAATAAAAGTTAAAAAACATGTTGTGATGTTTAATTTCAAAACATGTTGTGATGTTTAATTTGCAGTATACTGCAAATTAAACATCACAACATGTTTTGAAATTAGAAAAATAAAAAAACAAAAAACTTTAAATACTTTTATATTTAGGTTGGTAGATAATTAAATTCTAGTTTATTGGTGTAAGTTGTTTTTTTTATCTGTTATACAATTTCTCTGCTTGCTTTTTACAATTTTACTTCCAAATTAAGCATAAGCAGGGTTTTAAACTCAACTTCTTCTGAGGTTGGAATGCCCCTTTCGCAACTAAAATGTACTTGGAAAAATCGATTTTATAGCGAGATTTAAGAATGGTTCTCTGAAAAAAAGGTGAAAAACAAAACAAATAATAAATAAATAATTGTTAATAAATGCTGCTTTTTTTTGAATGAGTTTATTTTATGTTTTAAAGTATTTTGATCTAAAATCTAGTAAATCTAGCAGGAAAACCGCTAAATTGGAAACACTGCTCACACGACAGGACGCGGTTATAAATACTTGTCCCTAAATAAAAAAAAATAGCCTATCGGTACAAAGAAAACCACCTATTTATCATAGAAAAATTAATAATAATATTAAAAAGAAATATATGGATAGGATATAGTACCAGACAGCATTCAGAAGGATGTACAGAATGATGAAGACGCCTGAGGGTTTTGGGCAACGTCTGAGTTCAGATAACAGATAGGCATCTCACAATTCTGGTTCTTTTCGTTCTGTTTTGGTCGGATGCTGAATTCTCAAATCATCCCATTGTCTGGGAAGAAGACAATATTCAATGGGTAACATGAAACAGAAGTGGGGTGGCTTTCAGTCACTATCGTCATAAGCTTAACAGCTGGGGTTATGAAGGGGGAAAGGTCGGTCGTTCCTAAGCTAACTTACCTAGATCCTACTTTCTAGGTTCATCGTAATACCACTTTTTTTATTTTTCTCAACACAATTTGCGGGTGTGTGGGTGCCAAATATCTCCAGATTACTCAATTTCAAACAGCCGAGTGCACATTTTTTAACGTTGGGAAGGCTTTCTGGATGTCTTTCTTCCAGATGCCACCATTTCCATCAATTTGCATAAACATTCGATCTAGAAAATGCAGATGATGTATTGACGAATCTCCACTCTTGACACACCTAGACCGCATTCAGAAGGATGGAGAAAACAAAGCTAACAACGAACCATATGGGTTTCTCCAAGACATAGAACCTAAACAGAGTCCGTTGTGGAAGTGAAAGGATTGAAAGACGGTATGTGAAAATTGGATAGAAGAATGATTTCTGCAGATTCACCGACCAGCTTTCAGCACAGCTTTCAGATACTCGGCATCTGGTTCGAATATCTTGCAAGGCTGGTCACTTGGAAGGGCCCCTGAACTCCTCTCTTCTGATTCGCGAGCCACAGGGCTTATAACATTTAACTTTGGCCCCTGTGACTGCCTCGTATAACCTGATTTCTGCGCCAACAACAATTGTTTGTCAAATACAATGTCAAATCATCAGCATAAGCAGAGTACTTTACCATGGCCAGCAAAGTGATACCGTGTATGGTCGAATTCACCCTTAGCCTACGAAGGAAAAGCTCTAACACGAGCACGATCGGGATAAACTGAAAGGCTTCGATCTCCTTTCATTCACTTCCACCAGAACCGTGAAATTAGCATAAAGGAGGTAAACTGCAGGCGAAAACCAGTGGCTGACAGAACTGCCTCCAAGTACCCTATCTACCCTATCGAAGACATGGCTTCAGTGTCGACTTTTTCTATGATCAAGTGTACAGAATTATTATCCTTTCACTGTACGTTTGCTTGGGGCAAGACGAGTAGCAAAACCTTGGCTAAAATCCTTTACTCTGCATGAAGAATCCTTAAAAGCCGATAATAATCCCCATCTTTTGGCGTAACATGGAATTGAGTCATTCTTCAACTGCCAGCAAGGGAACAAAGATATGCGATATCCTAAAATACACTTCGTAAAGTAGATGAATCCGCTTCAAGGCCTCGATGACCTCATCTTCCATTATATTCCCTTCCCAGCTAGCCGCTTCAGTCACCAAAAGTCAGCAAAATGTGCCAAACTGACCGGGATAAAAGGTAAAAAGCTCCAGAAAGTTCGAACTCTAATCTAATACTTCTATAGTGACTTGCCTTTTGATATAACTTGAAAGTCGTACTGTACTGGAGTCAATAAGATCAAACATCAAGAAAATTCCGAACGAGGAAAGCATCCTGATCTTGCTTATTGCCCCTAGATGTTAACCCCAAGCGATCTAACTCGGGATCCAGGACTGAATTCCAGCTAAGATAACAGTTCCGAAAGTAGGATTGACTAAGGAAATGGGTAAGCTCACTAGGGGTGAGAAACAAACATCACCGTCGTCCCAAGCGAATAGGTACCCATCTGTGTTACGGGAGATACCACCAACATACAAGCTATCCTATATAGGGAAGGGTGCATCTTTATCTTTTCAACATTTCCTTAAATTTCTGATGTCAGAGTCTTTGAATTCAAAAACTTTATTTACCGCCTCCAGATTGGTTTAAGATGACAGTCAATATTTGTATTGCATTCGGAAAATTGCTGGAGTCTTTGACTGGAATTCCAGCCAGCTGCCTGAAATCGGTTAGTTTCAGGTTAACATTTTTCAAGTAATACGCGTTGTGAATTTGCAGCTCGCTGACCGCACAAGTGTCTTTTTCTTTTTGATTTCGCGCTCTTTTCTGGCAGGGACCTGGCAGGGATGCGTGGAGATTGTACTGTGAGCAAAATGCTGACCCCAACAAGCAATTCTGAATGGCGAGCCTTTTTCTCCAATTTTTGTAGAACGTGACGCAAGCTAAAATTCGGCCCCAAAAAGCGAACTTTTCAACAAAGAAAAACAAGAAATGAACTACTACCGACAAGAATCTAAACAAGCAGCAATGGGGATTAAACCCTTTTTTCTCTTCGTTTTTCCAAAGACAACCAACAGACGACAAGAAAAAAGAAAGACGAACAACAATGACGAAACCCCTCGTCAGTCTCAGCAAAGAAAAATAAACACGGACTTTCGACTTCATATCGAATTTTTAAAAAATTCGAGTTCGACAAAAAAAAAAAAAGAAAGAAAAAAGTGACTAAACATTGTTTTTATTTTGCAAACACGGACTCACACATTCGAGTAAAGCAAACTGAATCCTATTTTTCAGCGAATAACGTCACGAAGCAACGACATCTCCACATACACTTCAGTGGTTTCCTTATGTCGTTTAACGCCAGTTGTCAAAGATTTGCTAACTGACCTACAATAGTGGGTTGTTCTGCTTTAAAACGTTTGACACCAACCTTCAATAAGTGGGAGGTTCAGTAGAAAAACATTTTACATATCGGCAGACTTCACTACTGCCTCCATCCCTCACGCCACGTCTAACCAAAGAGAAATGAAAAACCCTGTTCGTACATGAACCAAGGAAACGAAGGTCTGGGAAGCTACAACAACCGTGCTCATTTTATTCCCAAGCTTGGTTGCAGTATCTGGCGACTGAAACTTCTCACAGTCTCGTCCATCCCCATGTACGGTCAAATTTCTCATTCTCTGAGAATTATGGAGAGACTTTACACTATAGCAGATTTACCCTACCCCATACTAAGCACGGACTTCGTGCACTGCTCCAACGTCGGCTATTCTCTGCTGTAGGGTGTAGTCCTAAATGACCTAAGTACGAGGGTGCCAGGTTGAACCTGTAATTTTTTTTGAATGAACAATAAAATCCGAAATGGATTGACCTGGTTGTTGGCGGCACATGTAAAAGTTAAATAGCTGAACAATTACGGACGGTGTTGGGTTGCAGTGCTCTTTTAACTTTTGTCTCTTTAGCGGAACGAGATCCTTCAGCAGAGAAAATGTTTCACCTCACCACCACAAACTTCCTGGATTGGTGTATTATTTCGAGGCTAATGCCTCGAAATAATACACCAATCTTTCTGAGTATGTGTCCCACTCGGCGAGAATTCGTCGATTTTACTATTTTGATGTAATTTTAAAATATGATCGCTATTTGATTTCTATTTCGGAGAAAAAGTTTTAATAACTTTCCCATTTATCATCCTCATAGTCAACACAAACACAAACGCCGAGTCTCCTTTGCAGGTATTTCGCCTGTTATCGTCTTCTGTGCGTATATTACAACATGTTAGTACAGAGGAGACTGGCGTAAAGCGTATAGTTGACCAATACAACTTTAGCTGCGGCGATGCAGAATTTGGCTAGAGTACCAAAGCAGACACGTAACACCTGACCACATCCGTACAATACATCAGCAGAATTCAGAGGACAACATATTTTGTCCGAAGAGTGTTCGAAGCTGTAAAAGGATGATGCAACACCAAAAACTCGGATTTACCGTATAAAGGAATTGATATCACACCATCAGTGGTTAGCATTGTCAATACACCATATTTTGCAGAGGAAAATGGACAAAATAATAAGACCATGTTAATTAATGGAAAAATGATAGAGTTCAGGGACTATATGTGATCTTCCTCATCAGAATAAGGCCTGGTGTGTGACCACCCGATATGCAAATGAGATGCTTCTGGTTTATTTTTTAAAGGGACGTTCATTTTGAAGTTTGATTTTAAAGTTGAATTAGCAGAAGTTCGTTTGGAGCTGAGAGAAGGTGCGTTATATACATAGAAGTTTGGAAGTTTGAAGTTTGAAGCTTGGACAACCAGTACCCAGAAAATGACGGGCGAAATAAATAACACTCAAATTATTGAAGTAGTTTATACATAAAGACCTAGGAAAGAAACAGTCAAAACAGCAGGCCCCACTGACCTAAACTTGACCTATGGATATACAAATGCTCTTTTCTTTTAATAGATATATCAAGTGTATGTTGTAAAAAAAACTAATAAATGTTTTGGTTTTCAAATGGCACTGTCCCATTGGGACATTAAATCATTTGAATTTTCCATAGAAAACTTTCCCGTTAATAATCGAAACATTTCCGATTATTATGTTCTTTTTCTTTAAATAAATTTTTATAGCTTTTTCCGGAATTTTTTTTTTTTCTTCGAACAAATAAATAATTTAAACATTCTTTTGTCAAGATTAATTTTCTCCATGGATAACTTTAGTTTAATTTAACGTTTCCGGAAGTAATAAATGTAAATTTTGGTAAATTTATTCTTTCCTTTTCCGGAAGCCATCGTTCGTGATGTCTCCCCTAGATTTGGAAAGCTAATGCGTAAAAAAAAAATGGCGTCTCCAATAAAGCACCTAAAAATGGCGTCTGGCAATAAAGCACCATTTTATGCATTGTTGCAATTTTATGCAATGTTGTAAGCCCTTTAGAAAATAGATTCTTCTTGAGCGTTGAGTTCAATTGAGACCAGCAGAATTATTTAATGGTCGCTCCCATAGCCCCCTCCCCCCCTCTTTATGAAAACGTTTATGGATTTTAATAAAAGTTACTAAACATTTATTTCTCACTATGTATTTGTCAAACTAAACCATGTATTGATAATTTCTCACTTTTACAGACATTTTTAATTTACATGAGTGGATAATTTTTACGAGAGGTTAGTTTTTCGTCAGAGGAAGCAGGGGGAAGGTGAAGCTTTTGATTTTTTCCGCTTAAGAAGCTGTAATTTTTGCTTCAAATGCTCAGAGACCAGCTTGTGGAAGGCATCCGGAATCAAAATACAAAGCAGGACCTACACTTTTCTGCAGCACCATTTGCTTCGGTTTTGGAGTTTTAGAAAACTCCAAAACCGAAGCAAATGGCGGTGCAGAAAAGTGTAGACATTTGCAGGGCCTCTATACAAAGTCAAAATATGGGAACAAAGGATGCTACTGATGCAGTGAAACCAGTAAAGCTTGGGAACCAACTCAAAAGAAGAAATGTTCCTTCTGTGCAGCAGATATCCAGCTTTTGGTAAACGATATAACGCATGTAATGAGAAAGGCCATTTTGAGTCAAGGTGCCCCAACAAGTCCAGTAAATGGAGCAACACATCAAAGAATAACAAGTACCACGACCACATGTGCACCATCATCAGAGGTGCATGCAGTAAAGTCAAATAAGAAGCATAGGAAAGATGCCAAATGCTCCTCGACAACCAGGAAATTGTCTTCCAGATTGACACAGGGGCAACCATCAACACACTTCCTGCAAAGTTTGCAAATGAATTAACACCATACAATGTGGAACAAATCTCTTTTGAACTCGGAATAAGTCACAAAACGAACAAAACATATTCAGTGGAGTTTGTCGTATTTAGAGACTGTCAACCCTTATTGTCGTATTTAGAGACTGTCAACCCTTATTGGGCTTACCTAGGCATCCATCTGCTTGGTTGCCTGGTAACCAGCAGAATTTCCACCGTGTTGCAGCAGTTAACCTGGACAGAAGGTGTTTGATGGAAAATTGGGGAAGCTACCCTTCAACATAAACCAGATGCTATTCCAGCTGTGATGCCGAACAGGAGGAGACCTGTGGCGGTACGACCAGAACTAAAGAAGGAACTAGACAGACTGACAAAAATCCTACTACTAGCCAACTAGTCCTCACAAATAAGAAGAATGGAGCCTTAAGAATAATGAGCTCAACAAAGCACTCTTGCCTATACATCATGCCTATCCTTGAAGATACTCTCCACAAAGATATTCAGCAAGGCGGATCTATCTTTTGCATGTCGAACGATGAAGCCTCCAGCAACTTGGACCACATTCCAAACATGTTTCGGCCGATACCGTTGGTCTAGCCGAAATATTTCGGCCGATACCGTTGGGCAGCCGAAATATTTCAAAGGAAGCTGGTAGAGCAATTCCAGGACATGAAAGGCGTCATTATTATTGCTGATGACCTGGTGGTTTATGGAACTAACAGGAGGAACATCACAAACGACTTCACAGCCTTCTAAAAAAATGCCAGACAATAGGGATAAAATTAAACCCTGAAAAGTTAAAAATAGGCCTAGACGCTATCGTTTTTATGGGGCATCGCATAACCAAGCAAGGTATAAAAAAAAAATCAAGGCCAGCACCAGAAACTATTGGAGACCTACGTAGATTTCTTGGCATGGTAAACTATGTTGGGAAATTTATCCCCAATCTCACGACAATCACTTAAAGAACTCACACTTGAGAATGATGCATGTGAGGTTGGGAGCAGCCCTGATCAAGAAGGGCAACCCATGCCTATGCAAGCCGTTCCCTATGCCCAAATTAAAAAAGAGATGGTCTGGATAAATTTCACCATTACACGCATGGAAGGAAAGTAAATGTCCTCACTGACCATAAACAACTTGTGGCGATCTGCCAGAAGCCACTAGCGAAAGCACCTTAACGACTCCAAACCTTGCTGCTATGGGCTTAACAGTATGATTTCTCTATCAGATACAAGCCAGGGAAAGAAATCTCTCAAAATCAGAAGAGCACATGACTGTAAATAATTTGGCGATGCATCTTTCAAGACAAGATATTAGCCGAGGTTATTGCAACAAAAAACTGTTGCCCGAGACAAAAACTGTTGCCCGACTCAGTAAAACTTTATTTTGACTACAGGGACGAGTTGACAGTCCATGTCCAGAATGAGAGCGGAAATGAAACAAAAATGTCATGCGAGCCACCTAGGCATATCTCTTGTCTCAGAAGAGCGAGAGAGCTATAATTTTGGCCAGGTATGTCCGCTGAAATATGCCAATGTGTGCACATGTGCAACATATGCCACATGTGCATAATATTCAGACCGTCAACCAGCAGAGCCCCTCATAATCACAAAAGTACCAAAGATACCCTGGCAACAAACTCGTTGCCAGGGTATCTTTGGTACATGGGGTGGAAATGAATATTTGACCAGCATAGCAACATAGCAGTTTTTTTTTTAGGCCATTTTGCTAGATATGGTATGCCAGACATCCTCATTTCTGATAATGGACACCAATTCTCATCTAGCATGTTTCGGAAGTTCGCAAAAGATTGGGCGTTTACTCACGAAACAATATCCCCTGGGAACAGTCAAGCAAATGGTGCTGCTGTGAAAATTATGGAGCGTCTAATGCGAAAGTGCAAAGCTTTGGGAGAGGACCTATTACTTGGGCTACTGAACATGCGAAATACTGAAGGTCTCAATACTAGTCCAGCACAGAGACTGCTAGGCCGACGGACAAAGGTACCAACCACCGAGACCCTACCCTACAGGCCCAGCTAAACTTACAAAAGAAAGAAGATAAGAAGCTGAGGCGGCAGGGCAAAGGCAGAGAACTGAGCCAACTTCATGTGGGCAGCCTCTAAGACGGTAAGAAAAAGGTTGACTGGTCGGTCGTACGAAGTTGAAAATGCAAGTGGACAACGATACCGCCGCAACCGTCGTTTCATACGCCAAACACTCTTTCCCCATACACCAACCAAGAGGCACCATCTACAACCACTCTGAGATAGAAAGACTCAAATAGACAAAATGAGATGGAAACAACAAGACCCACACGAGAGACCAATGTCACCAATACAGACAAGATCGGGCAGAGTCATAAGGAAGCCTGTCAGAATTGTGATTGATCTACCTGAATTTTGAAAAGGACACACTTTTTCCCTTGCCCTGTAAGAGGTACACTTCCCCTACTTACCTACTTGGCCGGCATAACTCACCTTGGTGTGGGGTGTCTGTAATATAGACATTATGGAGAATAAACTACGATATGAATCTTGTCCCTAGCATCCGTGTTTGTTGTCCATATTATATGCACACATGACAATAAAAACATTGTTTTCCGAAACGATCGTACAAATTATTGATTTTGTTGTTGCTCCTTCTTATGAAACGGATTTTTAATTTAATTATAATTTGATTTTGAAATTATCAATCAAATTACTAAATATTAAATTAGCTCAAGGATATTTACCTAAATTACAACGAGCACTTTTTCTTTCCCTGTAATTTACATTAAAATACACTCTGCTCTGTAGACTATTCTGTTCTAATCTCCTTTTAATTTACATATGTAATATGCATATAGATATATAGATACATATGTAGATATATATATACACACACATATAGATATATACACACACACATATATATATATACACACACATATATATATACATATAGATATATACATATATGATGATTGTAACGTCTTGTCAGACGAGTGCAATTCCCTCAATCACTGAAAGTCCATGAGCCCGAAAAAAAACTTTTTTTTTATATACGTAAATTTACCTACATATATATATGCACCTATACGCATACATATATATGCATATATACATATACATTTACACAAATATAAAACACACATAAAAATGCATGCACAATAAATAAGAATATATACACACATACAGGTATACATACACATACATACACACATACATACATACATACATACATACATACATACATACCCACACATATGCATATATGGTAGATTAATTATTTCATCCTTCCAGTATTTCAGGGCTACACACATGACACTTTTTCCATCGCCACGGACAATTTTTATAGACAAATGCCTGAGGAAGTATGAGGAAGTAAAGAGTTTTAGCTTTGTACGACAGCTAAGTCTCTCCTCGGTTCAAAATGTTGAGATCCAGCACCAAGCATGATAAGATAGCCAGCAACAATTAAAACTGCAGACCAGCTTAATGCGGGTACTGGTCTCCCGCTTTATGTACTTTTTTTTTTTAAATCAAAAATTTGCTTCACCCAGGGCTTTTGGGAGTCGTCTCCACCCCACACACATATTGAAATAAAGATATACACGAACACATACAAACATACATACAAACAGATGGTATTTATTTGCTCCCCCACTGAGCAAATTAGGCACAAGGCCGTTTTTAATGTGTGGTAAAAATCAGCTCCCATAAAAGTAGGCAAAAAGGGGGCACTCTGGTTACCAAAAATAATAATTGTCCCAGTATAGAGGGTTTCCCCTCCATTGACTGGTACAAATTATCTTAAGTGCAGTATCTGCCGGAACAGATGGTATTTATTTGCTCCCCCACCGAGCAAATTAGGCACAAGGCCGTTTTTAATGTGAGGTAAAAACCAGCTCCCCTAAAAGTA
>NC_136524.1:14197056-14219556 GCF_053919585.1 Euprymna scolopes | reverse complement strand
GTGTGAATTTGTGTATATCATCGTCATTTACTATTCCAAAAGTGTCTGTCTCAACAAAATTTTTTATTTAAAAAAAATAAAAAAAGTAAGCGTCTTTAATATGTCGATTGGACTGTGTTTATATTTTGACTATCCGTCGCTGATTTTATTTGTGAAAACATGTGTGAATTTGTGTATATCATCGTCATTTACTATTCCAAAAGTGTCTGTCTCAACAAAATTTTTTATTTAAAAAAAATAAAAAAAGTAAGCGTCTTTAATATGTCGGTTGGACTGTTTTTATATTATGACTATCCGTCGCTGATTTTATTTGTGAAAACATGTGTGAATTTGTTTATACCATCGTCATTTGCTATTCCCAAAGTGTCTGTCTCAACCAAACATTTTATTAAAAAAAATAAAAAAAGTAAGCGTCTTTAATACGTCGGTTGGACTGTGTTTATATTTTGACTATCCGTCGCTGAGTTTATTTGTGAAAAAATGTGTGAATTTGTTTATATCCTCGTCATTTGCTATTCCAAAAGTGTCTGTCTCAACAAAACCTTTTATTAAAAAAAAAAAATAAAAAAAGTATGCGTCTTTAATATGTCGGTTGGACTGTGTTTATATTTTGACTATCCGTCGCTGATTTTATTTGTGAATATTTTGCTACAAAAAATAAATTTCCTGTCTTTTTCTCTTTTACTGTCCCTCTCTGTACTGCTCTAACAAAGTATGCCGACCTATTCCACAAATCCCCAAACCACAACATTAAATATCTCCAGAATAAAAACTCGATTAAACCTAGAACCCCATCTTCCAACGTAGACCCCTACTACCATGTCTCCTTCTCCAACATCAGGGGTCTACGTTCCAACCTTCCAGAGGTTGAAACCCAATTACAGGAGACGAAACCGGACATATTCTTTCTAAGTGAAACTGGAATAGGGCCGACCACTTCCCTAGATGAGTTCATAATTAATGGATACTCCAATTTAACAGCTAAATCTGACACCCAAGATCGCCATGGGCATGGAATATGTGCCTACATTAAGGATGGATTCCCATGTGGCAGGGATATCGCTAGAGAAGATCCTAATTTACTCTATATGTGCTTCAGGGTTGCACTTGCTAACACCACTGCATGTATATTTGCCCTCTATAGGCCCCACAACAGCGGAGTTACTATATTTAAGAGCATATCTGAGAAAATAGATCACATACTGTCTTCACATCCCTCGGCTAACATCCACATCTGTGGTGACTTCAACGTCCATAACGTGGAATGGCTGACCCATTCAAATGACAGATGATGAGGGGAGGTTTTGTCATGATTTTGCCATTGCTTATGATCTCACTCAGATTGTTCGCGAACCCACCCGTGTGCCCGATACACCCGGTCAATATGCAAGCCTCTTAGACCTTTTTCTCTCAACTTCCCCTGAGCTATGTTCATGTTCCGTTCATTCTCCTCTAGGATCCTCCGACCACTCCGTCGTATCAGTTAAGATAAAAACGAAATGTAAGAAGCCCCCAGACGTACCCCTCCACCGTACTGTATACCGATACTCTATGGCCGACTGGGATAGCTTCCGTACATTCATATCTGATTTACCTCTGCACTCCATGTTTAAAAAGGATGTGTCCTCTATAGTATCAGATCTGACCGAATGGTTAATTGCAGGCATAGACAATTCATACCATATAAAAAATTCCAACAAAAACCTAACAGCCAGCCATGGTTCTCCCCAGAATGTGCTGCTGCTATCGCGCACAGAAATAACTTTTTCCATAGCTACCAACGTAATAGATGCACTGAGACTAAAGCTGCTTTTAGGTCTGCCAGCAACCACTGTAAAAGAGTAATAAAAAATGCAAGGGAGCTATATGCCCAGTCTGTTAAATCCAAGGTAGCTGATCAGCGGCTTGGATCCCACCAGTTTTGGCAAATAACAAATAGGATCCTGAACAGAAGTGTGCGTTCTATCCCAACCATTATCAATGGACCAGAGGTCATCTCGTCAGCGTCAGACAAGGCCAAACTATTTGCAAAGAACTTTGCAGCTAATTCTACCCTATGCGACGAAGGCCATCAACTCCCCATATTTCCTCCTATAACACAGAACAAGCTAGGTAACATACAAATATCCGTGCATGAGGTCGCCAAGCTAATAAAGAACCTAGATTCCAGTAAAGCAACTGGCCCTGATGGCATCCCAATTATAGTGTTAAAAAAGCTTCAACCAGAACTTGCTCCCATACTTACGAAACTATTTAAGCGCTGCCTTAAGGAGAAGTGCTTTCCGACTCCATGGAAGACCTCATCAGTTTGCCCTGTATTTAAGAATTCAGGTGATAAGTCATCTCCCTCTCAATACAGACCAATAAGTCTCCTGAGTAAGTTGCTGGAATCCATATTAAATAGAGAAATAGTCAACCACCTCAGCAGGAATAACCTTCTTAGTGACACACAATATGGCTTCCGCTCTGCAAGATCTACAGCAGATGTGCTGACGGTTATATCCCACAGGATTAGTGAATCTCTTGACAAAGGCTTCCTTTCTAGGGCAATTGCTCTCGACATATCAAAGGCCTTCGACAAGGTATGGCATAAGGGCCTACTTCACAAGATTTCCAGCTACGGTATAACTGGAACTGTTTTCTCAATCATTAAATCATTTCTCTCCGATAGGCTCATAAGAGTAGTGGTAGATGGACAAAAATCGGAGGCCTGCAATATAAATGCTGGAGTCCCTCAGGGGTCAATCCTGGGCCCAACTCTCTTCCTGATCTACATCAATGACCTCCCTAAACACATACTTAAATCATTCGTTGACATCTATGCTGATGACACGACCATCTCCGGCAACACATCAAAGGCTGTAAACGACAAAGTTCTCTCTGATTCTCTCTCCTCTGATCTCGAGCGCGTGGTTCAGTGGGGGAAGATGTGGCTGGTTACCTTTAATGCATGTAAAACCAAACTCCTATCCTTACATCATCAACGCTCTGATCCCCCTCTGGCATCAATTGTGATGGATGGCTCTCGTCTGGGTGAGGCCCCGTGTTTTGACAAGCTTCTGGGTTTGACCTTTACTCCTCATTTGAAATGGAACACGTACATCAAGTCTGTTGCCAAAGTCGCTGGAAAGATGGTGGGATCCTTCTACCGCTCCAGAAGATATCTCACTCCGGATGCAATTCTCTATCTATATAAAAGCCAAGTACGTCCAAGGATGGAGTACTGTTGCCATATCTGGGCGGGAGCTGCTAAGGACAGCCTATCCTGCCTTGACAGAGTACAAAATAGACTTCGTGGCTTAGTGGGGGATGCCCTTTTCTCTACCCTGCAACCTCTCTCCCACAGAAGAGACGTTGCGAGCCTGTCCTTGTTTTATCGTTATTTCCATGGCAGATGCTCGTCTGAACTCAAATCTCTGGTCCCCCCTCGCCAATCTTTCACGAAAAACACCCGTCTAGCTGAATCCACTGTGAAAAATTTCCCCCACTCTATATGTGTGCCTAAATTAAAAGGCAGATTCCATGAAAAAAGCTTCTTTCTTAGAACTGCACGCCTGTGGAACTCTGTTCCGTCTGCCTGCTTCCCTCCGGACTACAACTTGGTTGTCTTCAAGTCAAATATTAACAAATTCCTAATGAACCGCCCCGTTAAGTAAACATTTCGGCAAATCTCATTAACGTAATGTACTTGCAATAACCCTTATCCCTGAGTGGCTTCCGGGCCTTGATAAGTGGTAATCACTGTGTAAAAAAAAATTCTGATTTTATTTGTGAAAAAATGTGTGAATTTGTTTATATCATCGTCATTTACTATTGCAAAGGTTTCTGTCTCAACGAAACTTTTTATTAAAAAAAAAAAATTAAAAAAAAAGCGTCTTTAATATGTCGGTTGGACTGTGTTTATATTTTGACTATCCGTCGCTGATTTTATTTGTGAAAAAATGTCTGAATTTGTTTATATCATTGACATTTGCTATTCCAAATGTGTCTGTCTCAACAAAACTTCTTATTAGGAAAAAAATAAAAAAAGTAAGCGTCTTTAATATGTCGGTTGTACTGTGTTTATATGTTGACTATCCGTCGCTGATTTTATTTGTGAAAAAATGTGTGAATTTGTTTATATCATTGTCATTTGCTATTCCAAAAGTCTCTGTCTCAACAAAACTTTTTATTAAAAAAAAAAAAAGAAAAGTAAGCGTCTTTAATATGTAAGTTGGACTGTGTTTATATTTTGACTATCCGTCGCTGATTTTATTTGTGAAAAAATGTGTGAATTTGTTTATATCATCGTCATTTGCTATTCCAAAAGTGTCTGTCTCAACAAAAGTTTTTATTAAAAAAAAAAAATAAAAAAGTAAGCGTCTTTAATATGTCGGTTGGACTGTGTTTATATTTTGACTATCCGTCGCTGATTTTATTTGTGAAAAAAATGTGTGAATTTGTTTATATCATCGTCATTTACTCTTCCAAAAGTGTCTGTCTCAACAAAACTTTTATTAAAAAAAAAATAAAAAAAGTAAGCGTCATTAATATGTCGGTTGGACTGTGTTTATATTTTGATTATCCGTCGCTGAATTTATGAGTGGAAAAATGTGTGAATTTGTTTATATCATCGTCATTTACTATTCGCAATGTGTCTGTCTCATCAAAACCTTTTATTAAAAAAAAAAAAAAAAAGTAAGCGTCTTTAATATGTCAGTTAGACTGTGTTTATATTTTGACTATCCGTCGCTGATTTTATTTGTGAAAAAATGTGTGAATTTGTTTATATCATCGTAATTTGCTATTTAAAAACTATCTGTCTCAACAAAACTTTTTATTTAAAAACAAATAAAAAAAGTAAGCGTCTTTAATATGTCAGTTAGACTGTTTTTATGTTTTTACTATCCGTCGCTGATTTTATTTGTGAAAAAATGTGTTAATTTGTTTATATCATCGTCATTAACTATTCAAACGTGTCTGTCTCAACAAAACTTTTTATTTAAAAACAATAAAAGAAGTAAGCGTCTTTAATATGTCGGTTGGACTGTGTTTATATTTTGAATATCCGTCGCTAATTTTATTTGTGAAAAAATCTGTGAATTTGTTTATATCATTGTCATTTGCTATTCCAAAAGTGTCTGTCTTAACAAAAGTATTTATTTAAAAAAAAAATAAAGGAAGAGTCTTTAATATGTCGTTTGGACTGTTTTTATATTTTGACTATCCGTCGCTGATTTTATTTGTGAAAAAATGTGTGAATTTGTTTATATCATCGTCATTTACTATTCCAAAAGTGTCCGTCTCAACAAAACTTTTTATTTAAAAAAAAATAAAAAAAGTAATCGTCTTAAATATGTCGGTTGGACTGTGTTTATATTTTGACTATCCGTCGCTGATTTTTTTGTGAAAAAATGTGTGAATTTGTTTATATCATCGTCATTTGCTATTCCAAAAGTGTCTGTCTTATCTAAATTTTTATTTACAAAAAAGAAAAAAAAGTAAGCTTCTTTAATATGTCGGTTGGACTGTGGTTATATTTTGACTATTCGTCGCTGATTTTATTTGTGAAAAAATGTGTTAATTTGTTTATATCATCGTCATTTACTATTCCAAAAGTGTCTGTCTCAACAAATCTTTTTATTTAAAAAAATAAAAAAAGTAAGCGTCTTTAATATGTCGGTTGGACTGTGTTTATATTTTGACTATCCGTCGCTGATTTTATTTGTGAAAAAATGTGTGAATTTGTTTATATTATCGTCATTTACTATTCCTAAAGTGTCCGTCTCAACAAATCTTCTTATTTAAAAAAATAAAAAAAGTAAGCGTCTTTAATATGTCGGTTGGACTGTGTTTATATTATGACTATCCGTCGCTGATTTTATTTGTGAAAAAATGTGTGAATTTGTTTATATCATCCTCATTTACTCTTCCAAAAGTGTCTGTCTCAACAAAACTTTTATTAAAAAAAAAAATAAAAAAAGTAAGCGTCTTTAATATGTCGGTTGGAGTGTGTTTATATTTTGACTATAAATCGCTGATTTTATTTGTGAAAAATGTGTGAATTTGTTTATATCACCGTCATTTGCTATTCCATAAGCGTCTGTCTCAACAAAACTTTTTATTTAAAACAAAATAAAAAAAGTAAGCGTCTTTAATATGTTGATTGGCCTGTGTTTGTATTTTGACTATAAATCGCTGATTTTATTTATGAAAAAATGTGTGAATTTGTTTATATCATTGTCATTTGCTATTTCAAATGAGTCCGTCTCAACAAAATTTTTATTAAAAAAAATATAAACAAAGTAAGCGTCTTTAATATGTCGTTTGGACTGTGTTTATATTTTGACCATCCGTCACTGATTTTTTTTGTGAAAAAATGTGTGAATTTGTGTATATCATTGTCATTTGCTATTCCAAAAGTGTTTGTCACAACAAAACTTTTAATTTAAAAAAAACAAAAAAAGTAAGCGTCTTTAATATGTCGGTTGGACTGTGTTTATATTTTGACTATCCGCCGCTGATTTTATTTGTGAAATAATGTGTGACTTTGTTTATATCATCGTCATTTACTATTCCAAAAGTGTTTGTCTCAAAAAAACTTTTTATTTAAAAAAAAAAAAAAAGTAAGCGTCTTTAATATGTCGGTTGGACTGTGTTTATATTTTAACTATCCGTCGCTGATTTTATTTGTGAAAAAATGTGTGAATTTGTTTATATCATTGTCATTTGCTATTTCAAATGTGTCTGTCTCAACAAAATTTTTATCAAAAAAAAAAAAAAAAAAGTAAGCGTCTTTAATATGTCGGTTGGACTGTGTTTATATTTTGACTATCCGTCGCTGATTTTGTTTGTGAAAAAATGTGTGAATTTGTTTATATCATCGTCATTTAGTATTGCAAAAGTTTCTGTCTCAACAAAACTTTTTATTAAAAAAAAATAACAATACATAAGCGTCTTTAATATGTCGGTTGGACTGTGTTTATATTTTGACTATCCGTCGCTGATTTTATTTGTGAAATAATGTGTGAATTTGTTTATATCATTGTCATTTGCTATTCCAAAAGTCTCTGTCTCAACAAAACTTTGTATTAAAAAAAATAAAAAGTAAGCGTCTTTAATATGTCGGTTGGATTGTGTTTATATTTTGACTATCCGTCGCTGATTTTTTTGTGAAAAAATGTGTGAATTTGTTTATACCATCGTCATTTACTATTCAAAAAGTGTTTGTCTCAACAAAACTTTTTATTTAAAAAAAACAAAAAAAGTAAGCGTCTTTAATATGTCGGTTGGACTGTGTTTATATTTTGACTATCCGTCGCTGATTTTATTTGTGAAAAAATGTCTGAATTTTGTTATATCATCGTCATTTGCTATTCCAAAAGTGTCTGTCTCAACAAAACATTTTATAAAAAAAAAATAAAACAGTAAGCGTCTTTAATATGTCAGTTGGACTGTGTTTATATTTTGACTATCCGTCGCGGATTTTATTTGTGAAAAAATGTGTGTATTTGTTTATATCATCGTCATTTGCTATTCCAAAAGTTTCTGCCTCAACAAAACTTTTTATTAAAAAAAAAAAAAAAGTAAGCGTCTTTAATATGTCGGTTGGACTGTGTTTATATTATGACTATCCGTCGCTGATTTTATTTGTGAAAAAATGTGTGAATTTGTTTATATCATCCTCATTTACTCTTCCAAAAGTGTCTGTCTCAACAAAACTTTTATTAAAAAAAAAATAAAAAAAGTAAGCGTCTTTAATATGTCGGTTGGACTGTGTTTATATTTTGACTATAAATCGCTGATTTTATTTGTGACAAAATGTGTGAATTTGTTTATATCACCGTCATTTGCTATTCCATAAGCGTCTGTCTCAACAAAACTTTTTATTTAAAACAAAATAAAAAAAGTAAGCGTCTTTAATATGTTGATTGGACTGTGTTTGTATTTTGACTATAAATCGCTGATTTTATTTATGAAAAAATGTGTGAATTTGTTTATATCATTGTCATTTGCTATTCCTAAAGTGTCCGTCTCAACAAAACTTTTTATTTAAAAAAAATAAAAAAAGTAAGCGTCATTAATATGTCGATTGGACAGTGTGTACATTTTGACTATAAATCGCTGATTTTATTTGTGAAAAAATGTGTGAATTTGTGTATATCATCGTCATTTACTATTCCAAAAGTGTCTGTCTCAACAAAACTTTGTATTAAAAAAAATAAAAAGTAAGCGTCTTTAATATGTCGGTTGGATTGTGTTTATATTTTGAGTATCCGTCGCTGATTTTATTTGTGAAAAAATGTGTGAATTTGTTTATATCATCGTCATTTACTATTCCAAAAGTGTCTGTCTCAACAAAATTTGTATTAAAAAAAATAAAAAGTAAGCGTCTTTAATATGTCGGTTGGATTGTGTTTATATTTTGAGTATCCGTCGCTGATTTTATTTGTGAAAAAATGTGTGAATTTGTTTATATCATCGTCATTTGCTATTCCAAAAGTGTCTGTCTTAACAAAAGTTTTTATTAAAAAAAATAAAACAAAGTAAGCGTCTTTAATATGTCGGTTGGACTGTGTTTATATTTTAACTATCCGTCGCTGATTTTATTTGTGAAAAAATGTGTGAATTTGTTTATATCATTGTCATTTGCTATTTCAAATGTGTCTGTCTCAACAAAATTTTTATTAAAAAAAAAAAAAAAAAGTAAGCGTCTTTAATATGTCGGTTGGACTGTGTTTATATTTTGACTATCCATCGCTGATTTTGTTTGTGAAAAAATGTGTGAATTTGTTTATATCATCGTCATTTAGTATTGCAAAAGTTTCTGTCTCAACAACACTTTTTATTAAAACAAAAATAAAAATAAATAAGCGTCTTTAATATGTCGGTTGGACTGTGTTTATATTTTGACTATCCGTCGCTGATTTTATTTGTGAAATAATGTGTGAATTTGTTTATATCATTGTCATTTGCTATTCAAAAAGTGTCCGTCTCAACAAAACTTTTTATTTAAAAAAAATAAAAAAAGTAAGCGTCATTAATATGTCGATTGGACTTTGTTTACATTTTGACTATAAATCGCTGATTTTATTTGTGACAAAATGAGTTAATTTTTTTATATCATCGTCATTTACTATTCCAAAAGTGTCTGTCTCAACAAAACATTTTATAAAAAAAAAATAAAACAGTAAGCGTCTTTAATATGTCAGTTGGACTGTGTTTATATTTTGACTATCCGTCGCGGATTTTATTTGTGAAAAAATGTGTGTATTTGTTTATATCATCGTCATTTGCTATTCCAAAAGTTTCTGTCTCAACAAAACTTTTTATTAAAAAAAAAAAAAAAGTAAGCGTCTTTAATATGTCGGTTGGACTGTGTTTATATTATGACTATCCGTCGCTGATTTTATTTGTGACAAAATGTGTGAATTTGTTTATATCATCCTCATTTACTCTTCCAAAAGTGTCTGTCTCAACAAAACTTTTATTAAAAAAAAAATAAAAAAAGTAAGCGTCTTTAATATGTCGGTTGGACTGTGTTTATATTTTGACTATAAATCGCTGATTTTATTTGTGAAAAATGTGTGAATTTGTTTATATCACCGTCATTTGCTATTCCATAAGTGTCTGTCTCAACAAAACTTTTTATTTAAAACAAAATAAAAAAAGTAAGCGTCTTTAATATGTCGATTGGACTGTGTTTGTATTTTGACTATAAATCGCTGATTTTATTTATGAAAAAATGTGTGAATTTGTTTATATCATTGTCATTTGCTATTTCAAATGAGTCCGTCTCAACAAAATTTTTATTAAAAAAAATATAAACAAAGTAAGCGTCTTTAATATGTCGTTTGGACTGTGTTTATATTTTGACCATCCGTAACTGATTTTTTTTGTGAAAAAATGTGTGAATTTGTGTATATCATTGTCATTTGCTATTCCAAAAATGTTTGTCACAACAAAACTTTGTATTAAAAAAAATAAACAAGTAAGCGTCTTTAATATGTCGGTTGGACTGTGTTTATATTTTGACTATCCGTCGCTGATTTTATTTGTGAAAAAATGTGTGAATTTGTTTATATCATCGTCATTTGCTATTCCAAAAGTGTCTGTCTCAACAAAAGTTTTTATTAAAAAAAAATAAAACAAAGTAAGCGTCTTTAATATGTCGGTTGGACTGTGTTTATATTTTGACTATCCGTCGCTGATTTTATTTGTGAAAAAATGTGTGAATTTGTTTATATCATTGTCATTTGCTATTTCAAATGTGTCTGTCTCAACAAAATTTTTATTAAAAAAAAAATAAAAAAAGTAAGCGTCTTTAATATGTCGGTTGGACTGTGTTTATATTTTGACTATCCATCGCTGATTTTGTTTGTGAAAAAATGTGTGAATTTGTTTATATCATCGTCATTTAGTATTGCAAAAGTTTCTGTCTCAACAACACTTTTTATTAAAACAAAAATAAAAATAAATAAGCGTCTTTAATATGTCGGTTGGACTGTGTTTATATTTTTACTATCCATCGCTGATTTTATTTGTGACAAAATGTGTGAATTTGTTTATATCATCGTCATTTACTATTCCAAAAGTGTCTGTCTCAACAAAACAATTTATTTCAAAAAAATAAAAAAAATAAGCGTCTTTAATATGTCGGTTGGACTGTGTTTATATTTTGACTATCCGTCGCTGATTTTATTTGTGAAAAAATGTCTGAATTTGGTTATATCATCGTCATTTGCTATTCAAAATGTCTGTCTCATCAAAATTTTCATTCAAAAAAAAAAAAAAAGTAAGCGTCTTTAATATGACGGTTGAACTGTGTTTATATTTTGACTATCCATCGCTGATTTTATTTGTGAAAAAATGTGTGAATTTGTGTATATAATCGTAATTTACTCTTCCAAAAGTGTCTGTCTCAACAAAATTTTTTATTTAAAAAAAAATAAAGAAGTAAGCGTCTTTAATATGTCGATTGTTGACTATAAATCGCTGATTTTATTTGTGAAAAAATGTGTGAATTTGTTTATATCATTGTCATTTGCTATTCCAAACGTGTCGGTCTAAACAACATTTTTATTAAGAAATAAATAAAAAAAGTAAGCGTCTTTAATATGTCGGTTGGACTGTGTTTATATTTTGACTATCCGTCGCTGATTTTGTTTCAGAAAAAATGTGTGAATTTGTTTATATCATCGTCATTTTCTATTCCAAACGTGTCTGTCTCATCAAAATTAAAAAAAAAAAAAAAAAAAAGTAAGCGTCTTTAATATGTCGGTTGGACTGGGTTTATATTTTGACTAACCGTCGCTAATTTTATTTGTGAAAAAATGTCTAAATTTGTTTATATCATCGTCATTTACTATTCCAACAGTGTCTGTCTCAACAAATCCTTTTATTTAAAAAAAAAATAGTAAGGGTCTTTAATATGTCGGTTGGACTGTGTCTGTCTCAACAAAACTTTTTATTAAAAAAAAATACACAAAAGTAAGCGTCTTTAATATGTCGGTTGGACTGTGTTTATATTTTGACTATCCGTCGCTGATTTTGTTTCAGAAAAAATTTGTGAATTTGTTTATATCATCGTCATTTGCTATTCCGAAAGTGTCTGTCTCATCAAAATTTAAAAAAAAAAAAAATAAAAAAAGTAATCGTCTTTAATATGTCGCTTGGAATGTGTTCATATTTGGACTATCCGTCGCTGATTTTATTTGTGAAAAAATGTCTGAAATTGTTTATATCATTGTCATTTACTATTGCAAAAGTTTCTTTCTCAACAAATCTTTTTATTAAAAAAAAAAATTAAAAAAAGTAAGCGTCTTTAATATGTCCGTGTGACTGTGTTTATATGTTGAGTATCCGTCGCTGATTTATTTGGTGAAAAAATGTGAGAATTTGTTTATATCCTCTTCATTTGCTATTACAAAAGTGTCTGTCTCAACAAAACCTGTTATTAAAAAAAAAATACAAAAAAGTAAGCGTCTTTAATATGTCGATTGGACTGTGTTTATATTTTGACTATCCGTCGCTGATTTTATTTGTGAAACATGTGTGTATTTGTTTATATCATCTTCATTTGCTATTACAAAAGTGTCTGTCTCAACAAAACTATTTATTTAAAAAAAAATAAAAAAAGTAAGCGTCTTTAATATGTCGGTTGGACTGTGTTTATATTTTGACTATGAATCGCTGATTTTATTTGTAAAAAAATGTGTTAATTTGTGTATATCATCGTCATTTACTATTCCAAAAGTGTCTGTCTCAACAAATCTTTTTTTTTTAAAAGAATAAAATAGTAAGCGTCTTTAATATGTCGGTGGGACTGTGTTTATATTTTGACTATCCGTCAATGAATTTATTTGTGAAACAATGTGTGAATTTGTTTATATCATCGTCATTTACTATCCCAAAATTTTCTGTAACATTAAAACTTTTTATTAAAAAAAAATAAAAAAAGTAAGCGTCTTTAATATGTCGGTTGGACTCTGTTAATATTTTGACTATCCGTCGCTGATTTTATTTGTGATAAAATGTGTGAATTTGTTTATATCATTGTAATTTACTATTCCCAATGTGTCTGTCTCAACAAAATTTTATTAAAAAAAAAAAAAAAAAAGTAAGCGTCTTTAATATGTCGATTGGACTGTGTTTGTATTTTGAGTATCCGTCGCTGATTTTATTTGTGAAAACATGTGTGAATTTGTTTATATCATTGTCATTTGCTATTCCCAATGTGTCTGTCTCAACAAAATTTTATTAAAAAAAAAAATAAAAAAAGTAAGCGTCTTTAATATGTCGGTTGGACTGTGTTTATACTTTGACTATCACTCGCTGATGTTATTTGTGAAAAAATGTGTATATTTGTTTATATCATCGTCATTTGCTATTCCAAAAGTGTCTGTCTCAACAAAACTATTTATTTAAAAAAAAAATAAAATAAGTGTCTTTAATATGTCGGTTGGTCTGTGTTTATATTTTGACTATCCGTCGCTGATTTTATTTGTGAAAAAATGTGTTAATTTGTTTATATCATCGTCATTTACTATTCCAAAAGTGTCTGTCTCAACAAATCTTATTTACAAAAAAAATACAAAAATTAAGCGTCTTTAATATGTCGGTTGGATAATGTTTATATTTTGACTATCCGTCGCCCATTTTGTTTGTGAAACAATGTGTGATTTTGTGTTTATAATCGTCACTTACTATTGCAAAAGTGTCTGTCTCAACAAATCTTTTTATTAAAAAAAAAAAAAATAGTATGCGTCTTTAATATGTCGGTTGGACTGTGTTTATATTTTGACTATCCGTCGCTTATTTTATTTGTGAAAAAATGTGTGAATTTGTTTATATCATCGTCATTTACTATTCCAAAAGTGTCAGTCTTTAAAAAACTTTTTATTTAAAAAAAAGAAAAAAAGTTAGCGTCTTTAATATGTCAGTTGGACTGTGTTTATATTTTCATAATCCGTCGCTGATTTTATTTGTGAAAAAATGTGTGAATTTGTTTATATCATTGTCATTTGCTATTCCAAAAGTGTCGGTCTCAACACAACTTTTATTTAAAAAAACATAAAAAAAGTAAGCTCTTAAATATGTTGGTTGTACTGTGTTTATATTTTTACTATCCGTTGCTTATTTTATTTGTGAAAAAATATGTGAATTTGTTTATATCATCGTCATTTGCTATTCCAAAGTGTCTGTCTAATCAAAATTTTTATTTAAAAAAAAAAAAAGTAATCGTCTTTAATATGTCGGTTGGACTGTGTTTATATTTTGACTATCTGTCGCTGATTTTATTTGTTAAAAAATGTGTGAATTTGTTTATATCATTGTCATTTGCTATTCGAAAAGTGTCTGTCTCAACTAAACTTTTTATTAAAAAAAATAAAAAAAGTAAGCGTCTTTAATATGTCGATTGGACTGTGTTTATATTTTGACTATCCGTCGCTGATTTTATTTGTGAAAAAATATGTGAATTTGTTTATATCATTGTCATTTGCTATTCGAAAAGTGTCTGTCTCAACTAAACTTTTTATTAAAAAAAATAAAAAAAGTAAGCGTCTTTAATATGTCGGTTGGACTGTGTTTATATTTTGACTATCTGTCGCTGATTTTATTTGTGAAAAAATATGTGAATTTGTTTATATCATTGTCATTTGCTATTCAAAAAGTGTCTGTCTCAACTAAACTTCTTATTAAAAGAAAAAAAAAAGTAAGCGTCTTTAATATGTCGGTAGGACTGTGTTTATATTTTGACTATCCGTCGCTGATTTTATTTGTGAAAAGATGTGTGAATTTGTTTATATCATTGTCATTTGCTATTCCAAAAGTGTCAGTCTCGACAAAAATTTTATTAAGACAAAAATAAAAAAAGTAAGCGTCTTACATATGTCGGTTGGACTGTGTTTATATTTTGACTATCCGTCGCTGATTTTATTTGTGAAAAGATGTTTGAATGTGTGTATATCATCGTCATTTGCTATTCAAAAAGTGTCTGTCTCAACTAAACTTTTTATTAAAAAAAATCAAAAAAGTAAGCGTCTTTAATATGTCAGTTGGACTGTGTTTATATTTTGATTATCAATCGCTGATTTATTTGTGAAAAAATGTGTGAATTTGTTTATATCATCGTCATTTACTATTGGAAAAGTTTCTGTCTCAACAAATGTTTTTATAAAAAAAAAATAAAAAAAGTAAGCGTCTTTAATATGTCGGTTGGACTGTGTTTATATTTTGACTATCCGTCATTGATTTTTTTTGTGAAAAAATGTGTGAATTTTTTTATATCATTGTCATTTGCTATTCCATAAGTGTCAGTCTCAACAAAACTTTTTATTAAACAAAATATAAAACAAAGTAAGCGTCTTTAATATGTCGGTTGGACTGTTTTTATATTTTGACTATCCGTCGCTGATTTTATTTGTGAAAAAATATGTGAATTTGTTTATATCATCGTCATTTACTATTGGAAAAGTTTCTGTCTCAACAAATGTTTTTATTTAAAAAAAAATAAAAAAAGTAAGTGTCTTTAATATGTCGGTTGGACTGTGTTTATATTTTGATTATCGGTCGCTGATTTTAGTTGTTAAAAAATGTGTGAATTTGTTTATGTCATTGTCATTTGCTATTCCAAAAGTGTCTGTCTCAACTAAACTTTTTATTAAAAAAAAAATAAAAAAAGTAAGCGTCTTTAATATGTCGATTGGACTGTGTTTATATTTTGACTATTCGTCGCTGATTTTATTTGTGAACAAATGTGTGCATTTGTTTATATCATTGTCATTTGCTATTCCAAATGTGTCTGTCTCAACAAAACCTTTTATGAAAAAAAAAATTACAAAAAGTAAGCGTATTTAATATGTCGATTGGACTGTGTTTATATTTTGACTATCCGTCGCTGATTTTATTTGTGAAAAAATGTGTGAATTTGTGTATATCATCGTCATTTACTATTCCAAAAGTGTCTGTCTTAACAAAACTTTTTATTAAAAACAAAAAAATAAAAAAAGTAAGCGTCTTTAATATGTCGGTTGGACTGTGTTTATATTTTGACTATCCGTCGCTGATTTTATTTGTGAAAAAAAGTGTGAATTTGTTTATATCATCGTCATTTACTATTCCAAAAGTGTCTGTCTCAACAAAACTTTAAAAAAAAAATAAAAATAAAAAAAGTAAGCGCCTTCAATATGTCGGTTGGACTGTGTTTATATTTTGATTATCCGTCGCTGATTTTATTTGTGAAAAAATGTGTGAATTGTTAGTATCATCCGCATTTACTATTCCAAAAGTGTCTGTCTCAACAAAACTCTTTATTAAAAAGAAAAAAAAGTAAGCGTCTTTAATATGTCGGTTTGACTGTGTTTATATTTTGACTATCCGTCGCTGATTTTATTTGTGAAAAAAAGTGTGAATTTGTTTATATCATCGTTATTTGCTATTCCAAAGTCTGTCTCATCAAAATTTTTATTTAAAATAAATAAAAATGTAAGCGTCTTTAATATTTCGATTGGACTGTGTTTATATTGTTACTATCCGTCGCTGATTTTATTTGTGAAAAAATGTGTGAATGTGTGTATATCATCGTCAGTTACTATTCCAAAAGTGTCTGTCTCAAGAAAACTCTTTATTAAAAAAATAAAAGTAAGCGTCTTTAATATGTCGGTTTGACTGTGTTTATATTGTGACTATCCGTCGCTGATTTTATTTGTGAAAAAATGTGTGAATTTGTTTATATCATCGTCATTTACTATTCCAAAAGTGTCTGTCGCAACAAAACTTTATATTAAAAAAAATTTTTTTAAAAAACTAAGCGTCTATAATATGTCGGTTGGTCTGTGTTTATATTTTGACTATCCGTCGCTGATTTTATTTGTGAAAAAAATGTGTAAATTTGTTTATATCATTGTCATTTGCTTTTCCAAACGCGTCTGCCTCAACAAACATTTTATTAAGAAAAAAATAAAAAAAGTAAGCGTCTTTAATATGTCGGTTGGACTGTGTTTATATTTTGATTATCTGTCGCTGATTTTGTTTGTGAAAAAATGTGTGAATTTGTTTATATCATCGTCATTTGCTATTCCAAAAGTGTCTGTCTGAACAAAACTTTTTATGCAAAAAAAATAAAACAAGTAAGCGTCTTTAATATGTCAGTTGGACTGTGTTTATATTTTGACTATCCGTCGCTGATTTTATTTGTGAAAAAATGTGTGAATTTGTTTATATCATCGTCATTTACTATTGCAAAAGTGTCCGTCTCAACAAAACATTTTATTTAAAAAAAATAAAAAAAGTAAGCGTCTTTTAATATGTCGGTTGGACTGTGTTTATATTTTGACTATCCGTAACTGATTTTATTTGTGAAAAAATGTGTGAATTTTTGTATATCATCCTCATTTACTATTCCAAAAGTGTCTGTCTCAACAAAACTTTTTATTTAAACAGAATAACAAAAGTAAGCGCTTTTAATATGTCGGTTGGACTGTGTTTATATTTTAACAATCCGCCGCTGATTTTGTTTTTGTAAAAATGTGTGAATTTGTTTATATCATCGTCATTTGCTATTCCAAAAGTGTCTGTCTCAACAAAACTTTTTATTTAAAAACAATAAAAAAGTAAGCGTCTTGTATATGTCAGTTTGACGGTGTTTATATTTTGACTATCCGTCGCTGATTTTATTTGTGAAAAAATGTGTGAATTTGTTTATATTATTGTCATTTGCTATTTCAAAAGTGTCCGTCTAGACAAAACATTTTATTTAAAAAAAATAAAAAACAGTAATCGTCTTTAATATGTCGATTGGACTGTGTTTATATTTTGACTATCCGTCGCTAATTTTATTTGTGAAAAAATGTGTGAATTTGTTTATATCATCGTCATTTGCTATTCCAAAAGTGTCTGTCTCAACAAAACCTTTTATTTGAAAAAAAAAAAAAAAATGTAAGCATCTTTAATATGTCGGTTGGACTGTGTTTATATTTTAACTATCCGTCGCTGATTTTATTTGTGAAAAAATGTGTGTATTTGATTATATCATCGTAATTTACTATTCCAAAAGTATCTGTCTCAACAAAAATTTTTATTTACAAAAAATAAAAAATATAAGCCTCTTTAATATGTCGGTTTGACCGTGTTTATATTTTGGGTATCCGTCGCTGATTTTATTTGTGAAAAAATGTGTGAATTTGTTTATATCATCGTCATTTACTATTCCAAAAGTGTCCGTCTCAACAAAACTTTTTATTAAAAAAAAAAAAAAAACGTAAGCGTCTTTAATATGTCGGTGGGACTCTGTTCATATTATGACTATCCGTCGCTGATTTTATTTGTGAAAAAATGTGTGAATTTGTGTATATCATCGTCATTTACTATTCCAAAAGTGTCTGTCTCAACAAAAGGTTGTATTAAAAAAAATTAAAAAAAGTAAGCGTCTTTAATATGTCGGTTGGACAGTGTTTATGTTTTGACTATCCGTCGCTGATTTTTTTTGTGAAAAAATGTGTGACTTTGTTTATATCATTGTCATTTGCTATTCCAAAAGTGTCTGTCTAAACAAAACATTTTATTAAAAAAAAAGAAAAAAAAAGTAAGCGTCTTTAATATGTCGGTTGGGCTGTGTTTATATTTTGACTATAGGCCGCTGATTTTATTTGTGAAAAAATGTGTGTATTTGTTTATATCATCGTCATTTACTATTCCAAAAGTATCTGTCTCAACAAAAATTTTTATTTACAAAAAATAAAAAATATAAGCCTCTTTAATATGTCGGTTGGACTGTGTTTATATTTTGACTATCCGTGGCTGATTTTATTTGTGACAAAATGTGTGAATTTGTTTATATCATCGTTATTTGCTATTCCGAAAGTGTCTGTCTCAACAAAAGTTACTATTAAAAAAAAAAAAAAGTAAGCGTCTTTAATATGTCGGTTGGACTCTTTTTATATTTTGATTATCCGTCGCTGATTTTATTTGTAAAAAAATTTGTGAATTTTTGTATATCATCGTCATTTACTATTCCAAATGTGTCTGTCTAAACAAAACTTTTTATTAAAAAAAAAATTAAAAAGTAAGTGTCTTTAATATGTCGGTTGGACTGTGTTTATATTTTGACTATCCGTCGCTGATTTTATTTGTGAACAAATGTGTGAATTTGTTTATATCATCGTCATTTACTATTCCAAAAGTGTCTGTCTAAACAAAACTTTTTATTAAAAAAAAATAAAAAAAAGTAAGCGTCTTTAATATGTCGGTTGGACTGTGTTTATATTTTGACTATCCGTCGCTGATTTTATTTGTGAAAAAATGTGTTAATTTGTTTATATAATTGTCATTTACTATTCCAAAAGTGTCTGTCTCAACAAAAATTTTTATTTAAAAAAAAATTAAAAAGTAAGCGTCTTTAATATGTCGGTTGGACTGTGTTTATATTTGAGTATCCGTCGCTGATTGTATTTGTGAAAAAATGTGTGAATTTGTTTATATTATCGTCATTTACTCTTCCAAAAGTATCTGTCTCAACAAAACTTAAAAAAAAAAAAAATAAATAAAAAAGTAAGCGCTTTTAATATGTCGGTTGGACTGTGGTTATATTTTGACTATCCGTCACTTATTTTATTTGTGAAAAAAATGTGTGAATTTGTTTATATCATTGTCATTTGCTTTTCCAAACGCATCTGCCTAAAAAATCATTTTATTAAGAAAAAAATAAAAAAAGTAAGCGTCTTTAATATGTCGGTTGGACTGTGTTTATATTTTGACTATCCGTCGTTTATTTTATTTGTGAAAAAATCTGTAACTTTGTTTATATTATCTTCATTTACTATTCCAACAGTGTCTTTCTCAACAAAACTTTTTATTAAAAAAAAAAAAAAAAAGTAACCGTCTTTAATATGTCGGTTGGACTGTGTTTATATTTTGACTATCTGTCGCTGATTTTATTTGTGAACAAAATGTGTGAATTTGTTTATATAATTGTACTTTGCTATTCCAAAAGTGCCTGTCTCAACAAAACTTTTTATCAAGAAAAAAAAAAAAAAAAGTAAGCGTCTTTAAAATGTCGGTTGGACTGTGTTTATGTTTTAACAATCCGCCGCTGATTTTATTTGTGAAAAAATGTGCGAATTTGTTTTATACTCGTCATTTGCTATTCCAAAAGTGTCTGTCTCAACGAAACTTTTTAAACCATTTTTTTATATCCGTCGCTGATTTTATTTGTCAAAAAATTTCTGAATTTGTTTATATCATCGTTATTTGCTATTCCAAAGTGTCTGCCTCAACAAACATTTTATTAAGAAAAAATAAACAAAGTAAGCGTCTTTAATATGTCGGTTTTACTGTGTTTATATTTTGACTATCCGTCGCTGATTTTATTTGTGAAAAAATGTGTTAATTTGTTTATATCATTGTCATTTGCTATTCAAAAAGTGTCCGTCTCAACAAAACATTTTATTCAAAAAAACATAAAAAAAAGTAAGCGTCTTTAATATGTCGGTTGAACTGTGTTTATGTTTTGACTATCCGTCGCTGATTTTATTTGTGAAAAAATGTGTGAATTTGTTGTTATGATCGTCATTTACTATTGCAAAAGTTCCTGTCTCAACAAATCTTTTTATTAAAAAAAAATAAATAGTAAGCATCTTTAATATGTCGGTTGTACTGTGTTAATATTTTGACTGTCCGTCGCTGATTTTATTTGTGAAAAAATGTGTGAATTTGTGTATATCATCGTCCTTTACTATTCCAAAAGTTTCCGTCTCAACAAAACTTTTATTTAAAAAAAAAATAAAAAAAAGTAAGCGTCTTTAATATGTCGGTTGGACTGTGTTTATATTTTGACTATCCGTCGCTGATTTTATTTGTGAAAAAATGTGTGAATTTGTTTATATCATTGTCATTTGCTATTCCAAAAGTGTCTGTCTCAACAAAACTGTTTATTAAAAAAAAATAAAAAAAGTAAGCGTCTTTAATATGTCGGTTTTACTGTGTTTATATTTTGACTATCCGTCGCTGATTTTATTTGTGAAAAAATGTGTTAATTTGTTTATATCATTGTCATTTGCTATTCAAAAAGTGTCCGTCTCAACAAAACATTTTATTCAAAAAAACATAAAAAAAAGTAAGCGTCTTTAATATGTCGGTTGAACTGTGTTTATGTTTTGACTATCCGTCGCTGATTTTATTTGTGAAAAAATGTGTGAATTTGTTGTTATGATCGTCATTTACTATTGCAAAAGTTCCTGTCTCAACAAATCTTTTTATTAAAAAAAAATAAATAGTAAGCATCTTTAATATGTCGGTTGTACTGTGTTAATATTTTGACTGTCCGTCGCTGATTTTATTTGTGAAAAAATGTGTGAATTTGTGTATATCATCGTCCTTTACTATTCCAAAAGTTTCCGTCTCAACAAAACTTTTATTTAAAAAAAAAATAAAAAAAAGTAAGCGTCTTTAATATGTCGGTTGGACTGTGTTTATATTTTGACTATCCGTCGCTGATTTTATTTGTGAAAAAATGTGTGAATTTGTTTATATCATTGTCATTTGCTATTCCAAAAGTGTCTGTCTCAACAAAACTGTTTATTAAAAAAAAATAAAAAAAGTAAGCGTCTTTAATATGTCGGTTGGACTGTGTTCATATTTTGACAATCCGTCGCTGATTTTATTGGTGAAAAAATGTGTGAATTTGTGTATATCATCGTCATTTACTATTCCAAAAGTGTCTGTCTCAACAAAAGTTTTTATTAAAAAAAAAATAAAACAAGTAAGCGTCTTTAATATGTCGGTTTGACTGTGTTTATATTTTGACTATCCGTCGCTGATTTTATTTGTGAAAAAATGTCTGAATTTTTTTATATCATTGTCATTTACTATTCCAAAACTGTCTGTCTTCACGAAACTTTTTATTAAAAAAATATAAAACAAAGTAAGCGTCTTTAATATGTCGGTTTGGCTGTGTGTATATTTTGACTATCCGTCGCTGATTTTATTTGTGAAAAAATGTGTGACTTTGTTTATATCATTGTCATTTGCTATTCCCAACGGGTCTGCCTCAACAAACATTTTATTAAGAAAAAATAAAAAGTAAGCGTCTTTTATATGTCGGTTGGACTGTGTTTATATTTTGACTATCCGTCGCTGATTTTATTTGTGAACAAATGTGTGAATTTGTTTATATCATCGTCATTTAATATTGGAAAAGTTGCTGTCTCAACAAATCTTTTTATTAAAAAAAAAAATAAAAAAAGTAAGCGTCTTTAATATGTCGGTTGGACTGTGTTTATATTTTGACTATCCGTCGCTGATTTTATTTGTGAAAAAATGTGTGAATTTGTTTATATCATCGTCATTTGCTATTCTAAAAGTGTCTGTCTCAACAAAACTGTTTATTTAAAAAAATACACAAAGTAAGCATCTTTAATATGTCGGTTGGACTGTTTTTGTATTTTGACTATCCGTCGCTGATTTTATTTGTGAAAAAATGTGGTTATTTGTTTATATCATCGTCATTTACTATTCCAAGAGTGTCCGTCTCAACAAAACTTTTTATTTAAAAAAAAAAAAAAGTAAGCGTCTTTAATATGTCAGTTGGACTGTGTTTATATTTTGACTATCCGTCGCTGATTTTATTTGTGAAAAAATGTGTGAATTTGTTTTTATTATCGTCATTTACTATTCCAAAAGTGTCTGTCTCAACAAAACTTTTTATTAAAAAAAAAAAATAAAAAAAACTTAGCGTCTATAATATGTCGGTTGGACTGTGTTTATATTTTGACTATCCGTCGCTGATTTTATTTGTGAAAAAATGTGTGAATTTGTTTATATCATTGTCATTTGCTATTCCAAAAGTGTCCGTCTCTACAAAACTTTTTATTAAAAAAAAATAAAAAACGTAAGCGTCTTTAATATGTCGGTTGGACTGTGTTTATATTTTGACTATCCGTCGCTTATTTTATTTGTGAAAAAATGTGTGAATTTGTTTATATCATTGTCATTTGCTATTCCAAACGCGTCTGCCTAAACAAA
>NC_136524.1:14177056-14189556 GCF_053919585.1 Euprymna scolopes | reverse complement strand
ATATATATACATCTATATATACACATATATATATATACATCTATATATACACACATATATATACATATACATCTATATATACACACATATATATACATATACATCTATATATACGCATATATATATATACATCTATATATACGCATATATATACATATACATCTATATATACGCATATATATACATATACATCTATATATACGCATATATATACATATACATCTATATATACGCATATATATACATATACATCTATATATACGCATATATATACATATACATCTATATATACGCATATATATACATATACATCTATATATACGCATATATATACATATACATCTATATATACGCATATATATACATATACATCTATATATACGCATATATATACATATACATCTATATATACGCATATATATACATATACATCTATATATACGCATATATATACATATACATCTATATATACGCATATATATACATATACATCTATATATACGCATATATATACATATACATCTATATATACGCATATATATACATATACATCTATATATACGCATATATATACATATACATCTATATATACGCATATATATACATATACATCTATATATACGCATATATATACATATACATCTATATATACGCATATATATACATATACATCTATATATACGCATATATATACATATACATCTATATATACGCATATATATACATATACATCTATATATACGCATATATATACATATACATCTATATATACGCATATATATACATATACATCTATATATACGCATATATATACATATACATCTATATATACGCATATATATACATATACATCTATATATACGCATATATATACATATACATCTATATATACGCATATATATACATATACATCTATATATACGCATATATATACATATACATCTATATATACGCATATATATACATATACATCTATATATACGCATATATATACATATACATCTATATATACGCATATATATACATATACATCTATATATACGCATATATATACATATACATCTATATATACGCATATATATACATATACATCTATATATACGCATATATATACATATACATCTATATATACGCATATATATACATATACATCTATATATACGCATATATATACATATACATCTATATATACGCATATATATACATATACATCTATATATACGCATATATATATACATATACATCTATATATACGCATATATATATACATATACATCTATATATACGCATATATATATACATATACATCTATATATACGCATATATATATACATATACATCTATATATACGCATATATATATACATATACATCTATATATACGCATATATATATACATATACATCTATATATACGCATATATATATACATATACATCTATATATACACATATATATATACATATACATCTATATATACACATATATATATACATATACATCTATATATACACATATATATATACATATACATCTATATATACACATATATATATACATATACATCTATATATACACATATATATATACATATACATCTATATATACACATATATATATACATATACATCTATATATACACATATATATATACATATACATCTATATATACACATATATATATACATATACATCTATATATACACATATATATATACATATACATCTATATATACACATATATATATACATATACATCTATATATACACATATATATATACATATACATCTATATATACACATATATATACATATACATCTATATATACACATATATATATACATATACATCTATATATACACATATATATATACATATACATCTATATATACACATATATATATACATATACATCTATATATACACATATATATATACATATACATCTATATATACACATATATATATACATATACATCTATATATACACATATATATATACATATACATCTATATATACACATATATATATACATATACATCTATATATACACATATATATATACATATACATCTATATATACACATATATATATACATATACATCTATATATACACATATATATATACATATACATCTATATATACACATATATATACATATACATCTATATATACACATATATATACATATACATCTATATATACACATATATATATACATATACATCTATATATACACATATATATATACATATACATCTATATATACACATATATATATACATATACATCTATATATACACATATATATATACATATACATCTATATATACACATATATATATACATATACATCTATATATACACATATATATATACATATACATCTATATATACACATATATATATACATATACATCTATATATACACATATATATATACATATACATCTATATATACACATATATATATACATATACATCTATATATACACATATATATATACATATACATCTATATATACACATATATATACATATACATCTATATATACACATATATATATACATATACATCTATATATACACATATATATATACATATACATCTATATATACACATATATATATACATATACATCTATATATACACATATATATATACATATACATCTATATATACACATATATATATACATATACATCTATATATACACATATATATATACATATACATCTATATATACACATATATATATACATATACATCTATATATACACATATATATATACATATACATCTATATATACACATATATATACATATACATCTATATATACACATATATATACATATACATCTATATATACACATATATATACATATACATCTATATATACACATATATATACATATACATCTATATATACACATATATATACATATACATCTATATATACACATATATATACATATACATCTATATATACACATATATATACATATACATCTATATATACACATATATATACATATACATCTATATATACACATATATATACATATACATCTATATATACACATATATATACATATACATCTATATATACACATATATATATATATATATACATATACATCTATATATACACATATATATATACATCTATATATATATACATCTATATATACACATATATATATACATCTATATATATATACATCTATATATACACATATATATATACACATATATATATACATCTATATATATACATCTATATATATACATCTATATATACACATATATATACATATACATCTATATATACACATATATATACATATACATCTATATATACACATATATATACATATACATCTATATATACACATATATATACATATACATCTATATATACACATATATATACATATACATCTATATATACACATATATATACATATACATCTATATATACACATATATATACATATACATCTATATATACACATATATATACATATACATCTATATATACACATATATATACATATACATCTATATATACATATACATCTGTATATACACATATATATATACATATACATCTGTATATACACATATATATATACATATACATCTGTATATACACACATATATATATACATATACATCTATATATACACATATATATATATATACATCTATATATACACATATATATATATATACATCTATATATACACATATATATATATATACATCTATATATACACATATATATATATATACATCTATATATACACATATATATATATATATACATCTATATATACACATATATATATATATATATATACATATACATCTATATATACATATACATCTATATATACATATACATCTATATATACATATATATACATATATACATATACATCTATATATATACATAATGAATGAGAATGGAAAAAAAGGGGGGGGAGATGAAGTCAAGAAAAGAAAAAAAATTTATTTATATATGATTAAGAAAATCCGTTGTCTACAAATAAGTATAGACAAAACAGAAAAACCAACGTAAATGTAGACTTTTTTTCTTTCTTTTTTTTTAGAGTTTTTTAAATAACTCTAATTTATGTGAAAGTTTTTTTTGTCTACATAAAGCTGGTTTGCGCATCAGCACACTGACGGCCTCCAAAATGTTGAGGTGCTGTTTGTTGCGGGCTTTATGTAAAATGCGGAAACATTCATCAGAATATGCTTGGCCACAAGTTTTATTTTCATACAAATGAACACCAATTGACGATTCGAGAATGAAAAAAAAATGGTACTCTTGCAGAATTTGATCTGGATCCTCGGGAGTTTCTGTGAATCATTCATGGTTTGGACTTGTCCAACAATCAGTGGATGAAGCCGAACGTAGTAAAAATGTTGAAACGCTAAATGTTTTTTTTTGTTGTTGTTTTACAAAAATGTGAGTTAGTAATTAATATTTTGTTGACGGTGGGGGGGGGTTACTACACACAGATTCGAAAAAGTTGTCCAAAACCAAATAAATGAAAGCAAAGGTAAGGTATGTGAAAAAAAAAAGAATAGAAAACGTGAAATTGTTCTCTCTCTCCCTTGAGCGTTCTCTTTTTTCTCTCTCTGCCTGGGTTAATAATTATTTAAAGCCAAATTTTTCAGAAAAAAAAGCCAAAAAGGCAAAATCCAAAAGCGCAGGCACATTTTTTTAAGTAAAAAAGGCCAACAAAAAGCCAAATTGAAAATTAAAGAAAAATTGACTATGTTGAAGTGGTTGACTTTCAAAGATAAACATTTAGTAAGTAATTGTGTAAACAGATTTTAAAATATTTTTAATTAACGAAGACTGCGTTTCTCTCTATCTATCTATCTATCTATCTATCTCTGCCTTGAGCGTGCGTACAGAAAAGGGCCGAACTTGAAAAAAAAGATTTTAAAATATTTTTTTTTAAATATTTTTATTTGTTTATATCTAACAGCAATCAGTCGTAGTTGCGAGAATATTTTTAATTAACGAAAACTGCGTTTCTCTCTCTCTCTCTCACACTCTGTGTGTCTATCTATCTATCTATCTATCTATCTATCTATCTATCGCTCCCTCTCTCTATCTCTCTCAAACAAATGTAAAGAAAAATAAACAATGAAAAAAAAAAACAAATAAATGTTCAATTTTTGTCCCCCGCCTCATGGAAATTCACCCTGTGTACTTTTTTTTTTAAATAGTAAATTTTCAGCAGTTATGTTATCATATCTAAGCAGCAGATCTTCGATCATAAAATGGCTGGTTGAAGACGCGCATCATTTTTAATTTTTAATTAACGAAAACTGCGTTTCCCTCTCTCTCTCTCTCTCTCTCTCTCTGTGTCTATCTATCTATCTATCTATCTATCGCTCCCTCTCTCTCTCTCAAACAAATGTAAAGAAAAATAAATAAGCTAAATGTAAAGAATAATAAATAAGCTAAAAATTAAATAAAACTTTTGAAAATATTTTTAAATAAACATATTTATAAAACATAAATGAAGATGTATTTATTGAGAATATTTGGAGCAGTGGAGCACTAATATCGTGATTTTGGTATATACATATTTACATACATTTTACCTACCGTACTCTTCATTTACTATTTAAAAAAAAATAGTACACAGGGTGAATTCGTCGGCCAGGGCAGTAAAGGGTTAATGTAAATATTTCAAGGTACGGATATGTGATGGGATAATGTGTATGTGGAAAAAAAAAAGAAAAGAAAACGTGAAATTTTCATGGGTCCAGCTAGTAATGTTATGAAATTTGCTGTAATTGGAGATAATATTATTTGTGATGTATATTAAACTTTGTTTAGTAAGAATTCCATATTTTTATACATTTAAAATGATTTTATTATCACTTTTTAGCCAAATTTCTGACGAACTTCATTTGGTCATTCTATCTCAATTCACCTGGCAATTACACCCACTAACTCCGAATTACTTGAAAATTGGCACAAAATTTCCTCTTGGAGAGTTAAGATGATTTGCCAAATTATTTGGTTGTAAACGTTATGGTTCAGATTTTAGGGGGGTGTAAAGTTTGCATATTTGGCTACTAAATGTAAGCCATGAAACGTCACAAAATTTCAATGTTATCTAAATTTTAAAAAAATACTTCCACAAATTCAATATTTCTAAAATTTGGTAGGTAAAACATTGAGACTGTATAATCCAAATATTTAATTATTTTAACTCTATATTGAATAGAAAAATATTTTGTTCAACCAAAAGGAGCCCCCCCCCCAAAAAAAAAATTAATTTTTAGACCTAAGACGCTTACGGTCAGTATAGAGAAAATACATCTCATTCAATTGTCATAAAACTTCTTTTTTATAGCATCAACTATATGATTGTTTAAGTTCTCCAAAGAATTTGGTGGGGTTCTTTGCCTAGTTTGGAAGATAATTATTGCAAAAAACAAAACAAAATGGCTGCCAAAGCGAAAAATGATTTCCTTAAAATCTTTTATTTTATTCACTTGTACTTAATCTATGTATAAGAAGTTTATATATGTGATGAATGTAATATATAATAAGTTATTATTATTATCTGTCGGCTCCCACTAGTGTCCGTGTATCGGATACTGCTATTTTGTTATCTTTTTTCGTTTTTTCCATGAGAAAGGGAAAGATGATAGTGCCATTCGCTGTAGATGATGTTTATGAGATTATCAAATAGATATTAAAAAAAATAAAGCATGAACACATTTGATTAGTTAAGCTAGTGTTCTTTAGAGTATGATAATGTGCTAATTTGCATAATTTTTATTTGTTCTTATTCTCCAATAGCATGTTCTGAGTTGAGCTGAGCTTCAATATGGAGTCGAGTGTGAGCACCCAAAGCTCTCAGAAGTCTTCCGGTACAAGTATTGATTGGACTCTGTGCCTTTTTTGTCAGAAGAAAGACCCAAAGAAACCTATTAGAAATCTTGGAGAGGTTGGAATTCAAAGGGCCCGCATAGCTGCTGCAGAACGCAAGAAGTACAATGATTCTGAAAACTTCCGCACTATAGAAAGAATTCAAGCCATTGATTTTGAGAAAATCATTAAAGAGATTAAAGTCATCAATCACAAAGACTGTTATTCTACCTTCACAAGTTCCTTAAAACTAACACGGCTCAGAACAAAGTATGAACGCACCATTACCTCAAGCAGTGCATCTGAGAGTCCACCACGAAAACCTTCATTACGCAGTAAATCTTCCACTATGAACACTGACTTGTGCATCTTCTGCCAAAAGAAAAGCAACAAAGAAACAAAGAAACATACTTAGTTGCCACTTTTGAAGTTTCTGACAAAATTCTTGAAGGAGCTCAAACGAGCCATGTTATGCAGTGTCGTCTAGCAGGAGTTACTGATCTTGTAGCGGCAGATGCCAGGTATCATCTTCAGTGTTACGTCGAGTTCAATAGAAAAGCATCCAAGTCCTATACAATTACAGCTGAAACGCCCAGAGATATATGCTTTAACAAGGTCGCGTCAGAAGTGTCAACTGGATTGGCACGAGGTGATATCTATTCGCTGAATGATGTTTGGGATAGGTACTCTTCCTTATGCAGAGAATTTGGCATTGAAGCTGGATCATACCGGGATAATAGATTCCGCCTTAAAGAGAAACTGCACCGAATTCTTCCCGGGCAAATATACTTTGTACCACAACTTAATCCACATCAACCACAGCTGTTGTTTTCTACACAGTCATCCAAGATTGCTGTTCAGACATTGGAAAATAAATCTGAGGAAATGGAGACCAACACATTTGTGAATGATCTCAGGCAAACCCAGTTCTCACAATCAGAGACAGATGTAATGCTAACTTTGCATCACTGTGCGTTACACATTAGAAGTGACATAAAATCTCACCCTGGACTTGATAACTGCATATCTGTCAGCAAAGAAAATGCCGAACAAATTATTCCAGAGAGCTTGTTTCTTTTTCTCGGTATTTTGCTGTCAGAGAAAGTGGACAGAGAGGAAGATGACGACTTTGTGAAACGGACCGCATTGAGCATCAGTCAAGACCTTGTCTATGCTGTCTCAAAACGTAAAAGGCTTACATCAAAACATGTTGGACTAGGCCTGGCAATTCATCAGACGACCCGGTCAAAATCGCTCGTTGAACTTGTCCATCACGCTGGGCACTGTGCCAGTTATGACCAGGTGCGTAGACTGGACACAACTCTTGGAGTTCACTATCTGCAACAGTTTGCAGATAATAAAAACACGCCTATTCCATCGAACGTGTCACTAAACAAGTTCTGTCATTATGCTGCAGACAATATTGACATTATTGAAGAAACATTGGATGGCATGGGAACATTTCATGCGACACAAATGGTTGTGTGTCAGAGAGGAGTACCCAAACAGAAACAGCAGGACATTCTTCCTCTTGGGAAATCAAAGTCGTTGAAAGTCCCTCCGGAACTTCATGAGCTTCAGAAGTTACCTTGTCGACCTCAGTCTTTAGTCACTTTAGTCAATCATGCTCCAGAGTCGATGTCGTATTTGATCGGCATGAAGCACATACCATCAAGGATACCACTCGAATTTCTCGGATTGGAAAAAGCCGGCCAATACGTCGCAAAGTGAATAACAGGGACGTATCATTACCTGTTAACTGGAGACAGTTTATTGACCTCCCAGAGAACAAAAAAGATTTAGAACACTTCTTGAGTATGAAGCTGATTCGTCAAGCAAAATTAACACAAAAAGAACGCGATGTTGTGACTTCTGGAGGATTCCATGACAGGATGGCTGCAGAATCATTCCGTGGAACAAACGTCAATTCCTTAAAGTGTAACCACAACGAAGCTGATACCAGAATGCTGTTACATTGTGAATGTGTTACAGATCTTGGATTTGAGCAGCTGGTCATTAGTTCCAGAGACACAGACATTCTTGTCCTCCTTGTTCACTTTGCCAGTTACCTAACCAGAGAGATCTGGTTCCAGACAGGAACAGCAAAGGATAGGAGTTTTGTTGCTGTACACAATGTAGTGCTTGATCCTGTTCTTCGTCGCAACCTTCCCAGATTCTATGCCATATCAGGCTGTGACACAGTCAGCCAATTTTGTGGCATTGGCAAAACAACAGCCTGGAAAACATTCACCAGTTATGGTCCCTTACTGGATGGACTTGGACGCGGCACACTCACGGAACAAACTCTGACTGATGTAGAGAAATTCATCTGCAGGCTCTATTCCAACAATGAAAATGACACAAAAATCAATAATGTGCATTTTAAAATGTTCCTCAAGGGTTCCAAAGATCCCGAGAGGTTACCACCAACTCGGTCTTCCTTGAAGTTGCACATACAGCGAGCACATTATCAGTGTAAAGTTTGGCTCTCTTCACTGATCGCATGTCCAGACATTTGTACCCCGGTTGGAAATGGATGGAATCAGGATGGCACAACTGGAAATATACTGCCTCATCTGATGAGCGATGAGCCATTGCCAGAGATTTACCTTAAACTCACACAATGCCAGTGCAAGAACTGTGAATCTCAAAGATGCAGTTGTCGTCTGAAGAAACTGAGATGCACCACCGGTTGTGGTTGTTCTGCGGAAACTTGTCGAAATCCTTTGAACTGTGTCCATGATGATTCAGACTAGATTATATTTTCATGTTTTTTGGTTATTTTAGCATGAGACCATCTTATAAATGTTATGATAACATCATAAATTTTAAAAAATCGGTGATTTTGTCATAATTTTACAATGGTTTTCATCTTTGATTTGAATAAAAAGTGATAATAAAATTATATTAAAAATATTTCATGATTTTATCTTAAATACATATGAAGCTATGTCAGTTATAAGTGCTGTATTTTCGACCATAGCGGCCATTTTGTTTTTGCTCTAAAAAATTAATAAAAGCCTAATTGAATGGGCATTTACCTTAAAAACCTTCAGTATGGACCCCTCTAACAGTCTGACATGAATGCCTGCTCCTAACATTCCGTACCCGCTAAAGTGATTTCTAGGCCTCTTTTCAGATTTTGCCTCCTGACTAATGTTGGAGGGGAGTGGGGGCTGCTTTTGGATAAATAAAATATTTTTTCTATTCAATAAAGAGTTAAAATAATTAAATATTTGGATTATACAGTCTCTAAATGTTTTACCTACCAAATTTCAGAAATATTGAATTTGTGGAAGTATTTTTTAAAAATTTAGATAACATTGAAATTTTGTAACGTTTCATGGCTAGTAGCCAAATATGCAAACTTTACACCCCCCCTAAAATCTGAACCATAACGTTTACAACCAAATAATTTGGCAAATCATCTTAACTCTCCAAGAGGAAATTTTGTGCCAATTTTCAAGTAATTCGGAGTTAGTGGGTGTAATTGCCAGGTGAATTGAAATAGAATGACCAAATGAAGTTCGTCAGAAATTTGGCTAAAAAGTGATAATAAAATCATTTTAAATGTATAAAAATATGGAATTCTTACTAAACAAAGTTTAATATACATCGCAAATAATATTATCTCCAATTACAGCAAATTTCATAACATTATCTCAAATAGATATGGAGCTATGTCACATTATAATAGTTCTGTATTTTCAACCATGGCGGCCATTTTGTTTTTGCTCTAAAAAATTAATAAAAGCCTAATTGAATGGGCATCCACCTGAAAAACCTTCAGTATGGACCCCTCTAACAGTCTGACATGAATGCCTGCTCCTAACATTCCGTACCCGCTAAAGTGATTTCTAGGCCTCTTTTCAGATTTTGCCTCCTGACTATACTGTTAGGAACTCGCTCAATATATGTTACCATGACGTAGGCTGGCATATAATCGGTGGTTTTAAACTTTTGCTCGATACAGGCGACGACTTTTAAAAGTCCCTTTTAGTGATTACCTGGTTTGAGGATATTTGTACAACTAAACGGCAAATCTGCTCCAAAAAATCCGGCATTATTTTACTTTAAGGCTCGTTTCACGTTCATATATAACGAAATATTTTATTGTAGATTTCGGTGTGCTAAAAACGAATCTGCAAACCGTAGCAAAAAGAAAGTTTTCATGATATTCATGAAATTACTTTTTCGAAAAGTGGGTGATCACTTTTCAATGTAAATTTTACTTAGAATGAGCACCCACTTTGTGGCCACCTGAGAGAGGGGCATTTTTCTGTTTCTTAGCTAAAAAGTTTTTTTGTTTGATTTCTTTTGCATGGTATTAACCCCTGAACTCTGGGACTATTTTCCATTTCACAGACGTAGCCTTTGTTTATGCTATGCGTGAGCATAAACGAAAACTGTTAAATATGCATTCGCGTACCAAACTGCCTTGTCAAAAAACCTTTAAGCCAATAAACACGAAAATAAATGCCCCTTCCTCAGGTGGCCAGAAAGTGAGTGCTCATTTTAAGTTAAATTTACATGGAAAAGTGATCACCCACTTTTCGAAAAAAATTCCTTCAGATCATGAAAACTATTTTGGTACTCCTTGGGCGTTGAGTTCCATGGCGACCCGCAGAATTATTTAATGGTCGTTCCCTTAGTACCCCCCTAGTCAAGGCTAACGCATGCGCACGTAACATTTTTTATTTATTTACTCACGTGGTGAAGTTTCTATACTGATAGGTTTTTTGAAATTTTTTCACTGGATTATTATTAATTGAATACTAACCAGATTAGGAAAAAAAATTGAAAAAAAAAAAAATCATTTCAACATTTGAAAGGGGAACTCACTTTTTAGTTACCACGTTCTGGTAAATCGGTCACTCATTTTTTTTCTTTTCTAAATACGGAAGTGTCTTCGGGAGATATAAAATGGTCGCATGTTGACGAAGCAATGTATTGAGAGGCGTACGGGATGAAAAATTATTGGTAAATTTTTAGATTAGGTCCACCTCCTCAATTTTGTTTTAAATGACGACTTGAAATGGTTTTCGACTATGCTGAATACGAAAATCGCATTGAAACTTTGCAGAAATAAGTAGTTATCAAGATATAAAAAGTTGTATTATGCATTGTAATCTTTGGCGGCCATCTTTTTACGCGTGTGTATTTGTCTATGGCGCGTGTGCACGTAAAAAGATGGCCGCCGAAGAATACAATGCATAATACAACTATTTATTTCCGCAAAATTTCAATGCGATTTGCGTGTTCAGCATACTCGGAAACCTATAAATGTCGTCATTGAAAGGAAAATTGTGGAGGTGGACCTAATCTATAAAAAATTCCAAATTATTAAACATTTCTCCAGCATGTTAGTGAAATTTATAATACTTAAAAAAAAAATTAAAAAAAAAAGTTTTGAACAAAAACCCCCCAAAAAACTCACCTTTCATAAAAAAAACACCCACAAACTAACTTTTAACTAAATAAGTAAAAAAAAAAAATTTTTAAACTCGAAACTTTATTTTCATAAAAACAATAAAAAAAGTCATGTTCAATCTATTTTTTTTTCTTTGAGAAACAAATATATT